>NC_137055.1:13023935-13171435 GCF_032717465.1 Coenobita brevimanus | reverse complement strand
GCGTAATGTGTGTGGCCTGCTGACATACTGGGTGTAGAAATCATGCGTGGAGCTGACAGGTGTTGATTACAACTTTTCAGGACAATGAAGGTCGAAAGTGGGAAGAAGGTTGGTCATATAGGAGATGTATGTAGGGCAGTACTTGGGTAGGACTGCGAGTGCATCTGTGTACAAGAGAAGGTGTTGCAGGGAGGGAATAATGAAGGCTGAGAGCAATGTGATCAGAGAAGAGTGCAGGGATAGATGAACACCTGACCCGGGACACCACGAGGCCATATGTAAGATTGTGATCTAGTGAGCCTCCTCGAGAGTGTGTGGCCCCACCGGCGTCCCAGCAGGTGAGCTGATTACGACGAATATACTCAAGAAGTTTAGTCCCGTTACGGTTAACGGTGGCAGAAAGATCCCCCAAAGCACGGTGTCAGGCATTAAAATCCCCCATGTATATCATGCCACGGATGGTGGGAGCTGGGAGAGCAGCTGTACTCAACCTGCCTGGCACAGAGTACACGTTGCACAACTGAACTGTGCCGCTTCCCATGGTGACCTCAAGAAGCTGGAAGATTGTCTCGTCGTCCACAGAGCTTTGGAGGAAGCGGTGCTGGATGGAGGAATGGACATACGTGACAAGTCCATTCCTAACTCGATGGATGTAAGAAACATAACCACTGAGAGTGGGTACCTCTATTTCGATTAGCTCATGACCAGCATAGAATTCCTGAATGAAAATGATATCCGGGTGGCGACTGTATTCATATCTTTTGAGTGCAGTAAGTTTAGACCAGTGAGTAACATCACAGGCACTCCAAGAAATGACATGCAGTTGTGCCATGTTACCGAACTTTGCCATGACGTTTGCGGGGGACAGATGAGGAAGTGGTGATGGCATGAGAGGTGCTACGCAGCATGCCATGACGGGAAGACTCCCTGAGGGGAGCATTCAGTCGTCCAATGGGGGTGATAATGGAGTCCAGCTCCTCCGTAAGGAAGGTGACAGTCGTAAAGATGACTTGTGATTCAACCAGTGAATTTAATGTTGTCTCAAGTGTGGTTTGCTTGCTAACCAAGCCATCAATGTGGGCTTCTGTTGCATCAAAACGTGCCGTAAGTGAGCTAATCTGAGTCCTGAAAGAGTCAACAGCATCGCAAAGTTCAGTGACTGCAGCTGAGTCCAAACCAACAGTGGAGGCAGGGGAGCTGCAGCGCAGAGTGGTGGTGGTGGTGACGCTAATGGAGCCCCACCCTTGGCAACGGGAGCAGGGTTAGCCCAGCATCTAGTGCAGCCATGCAAAACGTTAACCCATTCTTGATGACATCGAGGACATTTCCAGTGCAAGGTATCTGGAGGTGATGGGTTGGGCTGTATCGAGACTGTATCAGAAGCAGGTGGAGGGGGTCGGTGAGGACACGTCCAAGAGTCGTGTTGGCCAGAGCACAATGCACACTGTTCTGGTGCAGAGCAATACCGGGAGATGTGACCAATGCCCCAGCATTGAAAGCACCACAGTTGCTCATCCTTCATCTTGCGAAACTCAAAAGATGGGAGGCAGGGAAGAAAGCTGAAGGTGACAATTGGTGGTGGCAGGTGAGAAAGGCTCCAGGTGACCACCAGCCAGTTGACAGGAGTGCCATTCTGGTGGAAATATCGGGCTGAGTAGATACCTGGCAGCTCCTTGGCCAAGTTGGGATCAGTGCAGACAGGATAACGTGTAAGGAGGTAAGTGGGGGAGGCGGTGGCTCAATCGGTAGAGAGTTGGCCTGCAGTCCTGATGGACCCGGGTTCAAATCCCGCTGAGGCAGGGAACAGTTTAAGGATTTGAATTTCAGTAAAATCAGACTTTACTGATCTACCAGAAGGCCCGCCGACATGTCGTAAAAATATCCCCGCTAATACCAATACACCAGTCCTGTATGAGACAGCCCTAGCATGTATTCAGTATGGACGGTGGGTGTTAGCGCCGAAGTGGTGACATGTGGAGGTGTGCGGTACGTAGGAGGACTACTGGGCCTTGAGAGCAGGCTGTGAAGCCTATGCCCAGAGTCGGTCACATTAAAAAAAAAAAAAAAAAAAAAAAAAGGTAGGAAACTTGTGGGGCCTCTCAAGTGAGTTTTGAATTTCCAAAGAAAGGGATAGGAACTCTCCTTTAGTTATTCTATGTACAATGTCCCTGCGACGTCTGGAGACGTAGACAAAACGGGAAGTGACTGCAGACATCTTGACCTCCGCTTGGGTGCAGTCAAGGTAAAAAGCACGGTTGACCTCAGACAACCATCGAAGTTTAACCCTTAGCTGCCGGGGAGTTCCCGGCAGCTGCGCACTCCTCCCTATGGGCGATTTCCTAGATTTTGGAAAAAATACCCTTACTTCAAACTCTTATTTCTGACAAACTTTAAAAGCTAGAGAATTCAATGAAAGTTCAAAAGACTCATCAACTCTTCCTCTTTCCAATGAAGGTATCCCGAGGTTTCAAGGTGGTCCCGTCGATGAGTAAGGATGAGTTGAAGACAAGTGGTTTTTCACATTTTGGTGCGCAGCTCCGAGCATGCGCCTCTGGCAATGGTCTTGGCCCGGCCGGCTAGCGTTGGCAGCACTGACTGGAGTGGTGATTGTAACACTGCCCGTGTGTCCTTGGAATGCAGAATATTCCACTCGTTTTTTCTACTCCTCCTTACTCACCACCGTGAAAATGAGTCATCACCCGGTGCATGTGGCTCACCCAAGGATTTACCGCCCACACACCCATGCCACTATGCCTTGTAGGTGTGTGGGAAAGGAAATATCTTGTCGTTTTTCTGTACTCACTTCTTTCATAAATAATCATATTTCTCCTTTACTAAGACACTTAGAACTGCACTTTACATCACGATTATGGGTAATTGCACTTTGACAAGTAAGTGCTGTTGCTCTTTCACGCATGATCGTAGAGTATGAGGTAATTATTTGTACTGTAAATCAGACTGCTTTGTACTAATCAGGGTTATAGTGAAAATCATAAAAATGTTTTACACAACTAACATTACTTGTACTTCACATTACAGATACACTGATGCTCATAATTGGCACAATCCCCCTGAGTGTTGAGTGAAATCATTTAGGTATAGCGAAGCAGGTATTGTTCATTGTGGCCCGCTCACAAGTGGTTTTCTTTCAGGTAACAGGTATGAAAACTCAAGGTATATCCAATAATTTTCCAACCAATAACCAATAAACAGTATCAACTCCTGTATTGCACTTACTATAAATCACTTATATGCACTTGTAGAACTTATAAAAGACTTATATCTTCGCACTTTCTATAATTCACTTGTAATATCACACATTTCACTCATTTATGAAAATACACAAACTTCTGCATTGCTGTACACTATTTACACTTCCCCACACCTGCTCAGTACTCATACCACTCCCGAAGGGCCTGATTGTGGAGATTCTGCCCTTGAAGTGGTAGGCTGAGGTGTGGGAGAGCGCTGGAGGAAGATATGTCGGCAAGCAGGCGGTGGGGGAAACGGCTCTTCAGCGCTTTTTTCCGCAGATGACCGCAATGTCCACGTCACTCTCCCGATGTCCTGGGTCATCTTGCGCCTCCTCATCGCCGAGATCATCACTCTCATAGACTGACCCTTCCTCCTGCGGAAGTCGGAGAGCCCTCTCTGACGTCGGAGGGCGAGTAGGGGTTGGAGTGAGAGAGAGAGAGAGAGCTCTCCACGTCATAGCTTTTTTTCTCCTCAGAGGACGTACTCTAGCTGAGTGCACGAGAGGAGACAATATCATCAAGGGCACGTCCTATGGCATTATCACTAAGCCCTTTACGTATCACTAAGGGTGGAATTTTCGCAGGGGTTGATGAGGCAATTGGCCCTTCATGCGGTGGGACAGAATCGGATGATGTCAAGGAAGATGACATAGCTCCTCTCGCTACCAGTGCCGAGCACAAACTGAACAGCATAACTGCGGGGTACCTGGGGATCCTACCTACCCCGTAGGTATCATAGAAAGTGGTCCTGCTCTCAAACAGTGGCGGGAAGGTGAGTGTGGTATATCAAGTCAGCCGGCGGCCCTCCGCGCCCTGAATCCTGTCATGCATACACGTCAGCTGGTGGATAGGGGTTAATATCCACAGTTGGGTTGTTTTTGAATGAAAGCTTGATGCAGTCAGCCCTGGGCGTAAACGCCAGAGGCGTAGAGGCAGAAAGCACTGGTGAAACTTAGGGGGATTGAACAAGCTGCGGAGGCGAGTGTTGGATCCAAGGGCGGTTGCCCTCTGCAGAATACCAGAAGTGTCCTGCTGCTTGGAGGATTTGGCAGCAGGGGATGAAGACTCACTGTTGCTGTCTGAAGTGTTATGCATGGGGTGCTTGGCAGAAGAAGATGCCTGGCCAACGAGGTGAGATGTGGCAGGTACAGAGTGTCTGGGTCTGTAGCTACTTCCTCAAGAAGTGAGATATTGCTACTACTTTGTGGTAGCTGTGACCAGTCACTCTGAGTCATCTCATCCTTGTCACTCAGCGCCAGGTCAGCTTCAAGGTCCTCGAGGGTGGCAGGGACCAAGTACTCCACACTGCACACCTAGACTGGTAGCAGGGTGAGCAGGGCATCAGCTTCACCAGCACGACAGAACAGATCAATGGTAGCAGGGGAAGTGGAGTGATGCATCCATGACGTCACACAGGTCGTCCTGTGCATGCACAGAAATGGGAAAACCCGAGCAAGGGGGGCCCCATCTGCCGTACTGAATTTTCCCCTAGACTACAGGCTAAGTCCAAACACCAGAAAAACACAACCAATGGTGAAGTAAGCACTAGACCTTTATGTTGCTCCCTGCAACGGCAGAAAGGTGCTGGAAGGCAAGGACCAGCGGAAAAACCAGGAATATGAGCCACACACAGCAATTATTTGTTTATGTCCTTCCCTCTGGTGGCGAAATCCCGGTAGGAGGTTGACAGGAAGGGTTAGAATGGGTGGAATGGAGATCAGATGTAAGAGAGAGGGATGGAGGTACAGGGAAATACAAAAAAATAACCAGAGCTACTTACTTTGTTAGAAGTTAGTAGTAATCTGGGATGTTTCTATCATCTGCTTAACCTCATCACTTCGTGGTGTCCATTTCCTCCACCACTGAACTGGAGAGGCTGAAAATCACTACGAGAGTACCAAAGCTGAAATTCACATATTCTCACAGTCTCATGGAATACTTACCACACTCATTATAAGTCTTCAATATCACAGCCCAACGTTATCAGTGAATCATATTGAGATCATGGCAACACTGGTTACCTATCATCCCATGGATCTGGACACTAAATCCCTCCCTCTGACCCCGTCTTCTGCCACCCCGGCACCTCGCATCCCCCTCCTCCTGAAGCACCTTTGTTCGAACCTCAGCTGGTAAATATTCATGTTGTGCCTGGGATCAGGACAAAACTTTTGACCATCAGTGTACAGTACATGTGAATCCAGTGAATCAGACAATGGAGCTGCCCAATTGTTTCGGTGTCACCACATGAAGGCGTCTTTTTGCAGCACCACAATTATGATTAAAAGGAATGAGCAGCACATATTTTCCAGAATCTTCATGTGTGAATTCTAAACTACTGTCATCAATGGGCAGATATACTGAATCCACACTTTCAGTAGATGCTGGATTTGCCAATAGAAAAGGGTCTGCATCCTTATCTCACCTAATTTCTGCCTCTTCATTCTTGTATCTAAAGCACTTCCCTTCCGCCATTTTCACTCCTATCACGGGCATCTCTACTACACCCTCCACACACATAAAACCAAGACAATTGTTAGGTTCGAAAATTGTGACTTTGCAACTTCACAACAGGCGTCCGGGCCTTTTGGGCATGCAGTGGATTTACCAGTGACGTTATCCATTCATTTTCATTTTTGTTTCTTTCCTCCTTAACATAATGTTAGTTTTTCAAATGTATGATATAATTATCACATAATTTGCCCGTTCGTTTCTTCATTTAAATCTCCCAGAAAAAACACAATTTTGCGACGGACTGAGCAAGATGTAAAACTGAATGATTATTTAATGAACCCCTACTCCGGCAAATACACACAAACTCACTTGGGAATCATATAGCATTCTACCTTGTACGCTCATGTCCGTGTAGCTGGATAATTGGGTGATAGAATATCAATTGTGGAACGAGAGAAGGGCGTGTAATTTCCCCAGAGTTGTTCAGTATTTGTATCGGCAAGAAACGAGAAAGGTCAGAACATAATGTTGCGTCCTCACCTCACACTGCTTCAGCCTCCAACAGCAGTAGTACAGTACAGGAAGGACATTGCCCAGTGAGTTGTTTTTCTTATGGTCAGCCTTTAGGTGTGCAGTACACAAGATCAGCTGAGGCGAAAATAGACACTGGCTCCTTAGAGTTCACTGTCTTTATTTTCCAAATAATTCCACTTAATGCCTTCCAACTCCACTTCACTGTTCTCACAAGCACTGGAGCTATACACTGCTAACTGCTGTTACACTTAATGCTTAATAACACTTCACAGTTATAACACCTCGCTGTTTTCTCAAGTACTAATGATATACAAACTTCAATAACTCGTCACAGTTTGCCACTGTTTTCACAAGTGCCAAAAATATGCAATCTTCACTGACACTGCAGTGACACTGCACTACACTCAAACTGAATACCAGCTAAACTTCACTCAAACTGTACTGAAACCCGACTAAAACTTGTAATATATATATTTTTTTTTTTTCTGGCCTATCAACCATTGGGGCCGAAGCCCCTGGTTATTAAGGCCATGTATATATATATATATATATATATATATATATATATATATATATATATATATATATATATATATATATATATATATATACATTTAAACATATATACATATATATACAAACATATATATATATACAAACATACACACACACACACGGACACACACACACTTCCATCCATACATACAGACACACTTTCATGCAAACGTACATATATATATATATATATATATATATATATATATATATATATATATATATATATATATATTTTTTAATTTTATTAATTTTTTTGTATTTTTATTTATTTATTTTTTCTTGGTTTTATATTTTTTAGACCTTATATTATAAAGAAAAACTAATCTAAAGACCCTAAAACTAATCACCTAACAGACAAATCGCTAACCTATACTAAATCCTACAGAGACAAATAGCTAGACCTACTGTACACTAATGGTAAAAATACCTCGACTAACAGAACACCATCGACTGCAGATATGTAATGCCTTTCTACATTACATACCTGCACTCATCACCTGGTGACTGTCAGTCGAGGCACAACCTAATATAGGGGACATCAGTATATGAAAGGGAACCAGACGAGTCAGGAACATTTCCATATACGTCAGCTGTCGTCCCTAATTAGAATAACTTAAGCAAGATAATATAATGTATTTACATAATTTGTACAAAAAGTGAAGAACCTCGCCCAGCAGACCACCATCGACTGCAAGTGCCCAATACCTTCCTATATTGCACACTTGCACTCATCAGCTGGTGACTGTCAGGCGAGGAACTTGGCTTAATGTAGGGGACATCTATATTAGAAATAGATCGGTGGGAGCAGGAACTATTTAAAATATGTCAACTGTCAACCCAAATTAATATTACAATATATACATATTTACTGTTCATAAAAACCATAACCACGCAGTAAAAATGTCACATCACTCTGATCAGTCCGGTCTCTCTCAAGAAAGCCATCAATTTATCAGTCATAACAATGTCCCCATCACCCAGGATGGTGGAAAGGGTGAAGGGGACGTCTACTGCGCCGCAGTAATTTATAAGTGAAGCACGTTCACGAATAAATCGCCGACAGCACAGGATGATATGACTAATAGATAACACCGCATTACAGATGTCACAGTGCGGTGGGAAGCGTCTTTCCATATATGGTTTTATGTGGGTTAAAATGGTGGCATTAAGCTGTAACCGTGCCAACACTTTTTCTTCTAGGCGACTGGGACGGTTGGCAGTGTCCCAGTCGCCCAGGTACGGCTTACAAGTTGGAATGTTTAGTCTGGTCCACTGACCTTGCCACAGATTAATTGATTTCTTTCCGAGAGATAGACTCGACCGTAGATCACGAGGAACGTCCCAAGTCTCCTCGAGCTCTACAGCCGATTTTGCAAGTAAGTCAGCCTGCTCATTGCCGTAGATACGACAATGACCAGGCACCCAGATCAGCGTGAATGACTTGTTGCATGAATGCAACTTATTAACGATGTGGCCCTGGATCTCATGAGAGTCCGTAGTGCAAGATGCAATTGCCTGAAGGGCTGATTTTGAATCTGAAAATATGACAAATGAGTCATGCCTAGAATTGAGAGCATAGTCTATGGCTTTGTCAATAGCAAAAAGTTCTGAAGTAAACACAGATGTATGAGTCGGCAACCGATACCTGAGGGCACATTCAGTCGACCACACACTTGCACCCACACATTCACTGGACTTGGAGCCGTCGGTGTACAACTGATGGGACCCCAAGTGACGAACAATGATGTTATGAAACAAGTGGTGGACCTCCGCCTCGGGCACCTTGGCCTTTGGTGCAGGGAGCCATGTAACATCGACTGTAAAACCGGGTGGCTCCCAAGGCGCTATATTTTTAAGCACCAACTTGTCACAGTCACTGGGGTCCACATCAAGCTCCTGAGTCAGTAAGTGGAGGCGAGCGGCAAGTGGCCGACGCACCCCCCGCAGAAGGTGGTGGTATTGACGCAGGGGGGTACAGGCCACATTGCCGATATTACTTTTCCTTAACGTCCTTATGCCGTAGGACAAGGCCAGGTGGTCACGGCGAATACGGAGGGGAGGCACATTCGCCTCCACTTCCATACGAGTCACACGGGTACTCCGGACGGCTCCAAGACACATTCGCAAACATTTATTCTGTAACACATCCAATCCTTTCAGAGTGGCATCGGATGCCTAGCCATACACCTGTGCGCCATAGTCTAGCTTCGATCGAATAAGGGACTTATACACCATTAATAAAGATTTTCTCTCAGCACCCCAGGTAGTACCCGCTAGGTACTTGAGGACATTTAATGGTTTATCACAATGAGCAAAGTATTAACGTGGAGTTTAAAATTCATTCTATGATCAAAATGAATTCCTAAAAATTTTACAGAATTTTGAAAAGGTACCGCCTGATTATCCAAAGTTAAGCACAAATTAGGTACGTTACGATTAGTGAAAACTATAGCAGCACACTTACGTACGGAAAACCTAAATCCCCACTGCAAGGCCAATTGGTGTATGAAGTCAAGGGCTGCTTGAATCCACCCAGCCGAAAATTGTGCATTACGGGAAGAGTGCCATATTGCACAATCGTCAGCGTAGAGCGAGTATTTAAGATTCCTTGGGATGGGAGCTGATGACAGAATATCATTGATCATAATACTAAATAAAGTAGGACTAAGCACACTTCCCTGCGGCACCCCGTTTTCCTGGATAAATATATCCGATGTTACGTTATGGGGCAATTTGACAGAGAAAGTTCTGTCCCTTAAGAAATTTGAAATAAAAACAGGTAACTTTCCTCTTAAACCATAAGCATAGAGCTTCATTAGTATACCGTGTCGCCAGGTCATGTCATAGGCTTTATGGATGTCCAAGAACACCCCTATCATGAATTTTTTATTGGCAAATGCCTCTGCAATACAATGCTCCAAATTCATTAAATGATCTCGTGAACTTCTGTATTTACAGAAGCCACATTGTTGATCATTTAACAAATTCTTCGACTCTAAAACAAAAAGAAGCCTATTGTTAACCATACGTTCCATGACCTTACATAGACAAGAAGTCACCACAATAGGACGAAATGAAGTGGGATTCATAAGACGACCAGCCTCTTTGGATATCAGTATGACGTGCGCAAAGTGCCATGAGTTTGGGAACGTTCGAGACGCCCAAATCTCATTGTTCAATGCTAACATCTTAATCAGGTTGTCCTGATTAAGATGCTGGATCATACTGTACGTGATGGTGTCTGGTCCAGGGCTGGTGTCTTTACAGGATTTAAGGGCAAGGAGCAGTTCATCTAGCTTAAACTCTTGGTTGTACGGGTAGTTTACGTCTTCTGTGGCAAAGTCTAATATCTGTAGCTCAGCCGTGCGTTTATGATGTTGGAAACGCGGGTCATAATTGGCTGAGCTACTTACATGAGAAAAACTCCTGGCGAGGATGTTAGCAACGTCCACGGGCTCGTCATAGATGTTATTATTTACGTGCAAGGTGGTGACTGGGAAATATGGGCCTTTATTTTTTAATATTCTTATGGTGGACCAGACTTTATGTAATGGTGTTGTACGAGTCACCGTGGACACAAAGGACCGCCAGGAGTCACGTTTGGCCCTTCTTATTATTCTCCTTGCCTCAGCCTGTGCCTGTTTGTATGCAATAAAATTTTTCTCAGTGGGCTGACTATCAAAAATCCTGTATCTCCTATTGCGTTTTCTTAATGCTTGTCGGCAATCCGGCGTCCACCAATGTGCTCTATGCTTCGCATGAACTGTAGAAGTCTTGGGAATAGCAGCCTCAGCTGCGTGTAATATGGATTTGGTTAAATTTTTGACCTTAACATCTATGGTCTCCCCAGATATATCTAAATTGGCGATCCTTGAGAAGGATCCCCAATCTGCTTTCTTATACTTAAATTTTGGAGGTGGTGGGTCCGAAATGATGTCCTGTGTATAAGAAAGACAGATGGGTAAATGATCACTTCCCAAGGAGTCGTTGTAAGGGTCCCATGAGAGATCTTGATGTATACCAGGGGAGGCCAAAGATAAGTCAATGGCCGAAAAGTTACCAGTGCGATCATCTACACGAGTCGCTCTACCATCGTTCAGAGGACAGAGGTTGGACTGTAGTATTAGGTCGGCTACTTGCTCCCCACGACCATCAATCCTCAAGCTACCCCATTGATGGTGATGGGCGCTAAAATCGCCCAACACTAACTTATTCCCAGGGAGATGTTCCACTAGTGAATTTAAAGCATCACTATCAATGGGGCCATGTGCAGGACAGTACAGAGAGCAAATAGACAGATACGTGTTATTAAATTTTACTCTGCATGCGACTGCTTCCAGAGTAGAATTTAGAATCACTTCCGTTTGTGGGTGTGATTTGTGTGTGTAAATGGGAACTCTGTGACCTTCATATCTTCTATACAAGTGGTAGTGTCTGAACTGTGGAGGATCAGGATGATCCTCCAGGTGCGTCCTGTAAACAAACAACGTCTGGCCTGTGTATTGACAGCAAGATTGGTATATCTTGTAACTTATTCCCAATACCTCTACAATTCCACTGTAATACAGTGAAAGCGACGGTTTAAGATTTACGTTGGGGGCCAGTGTGTTTAGGCTTTTTTTGCCGCCCGCCAGAAGGCGAGCGACTGCCGGTGGACCTATCCCGGTGCTTGATTACGGAAACCTCCATATTTTCATCAATTACAAGGTTCCCAGATTCCACCGAGGAAGAGCTACCCTTCCTCTCCCTCGCTGGGCCAGGAGCAGGAAGAACATGAGAACGTGACTTAGTAAGGGTGGTCATATTACTCTTACAAGAGTTGTCAGGCTTCGTTTTAGGCTTGACTGACTGAGAAGCAGCAGCAGCCTGAGAGTAGGAAGTTGTAACAGGGGTATCAGGTTGAGAGGTGGACTGGACAGGAGGTTGAGATGGAGAGGTAGAATGTGTGACAAGAGGAACCAGTTCAGGGTCAGTCTGTGTCCCAGCAGAGCACATCACGGGACGGGACATCACCGCCGAAGCATAGGACCTATTTGGCGTAGGAGTTGCATGCAACTGCTTCACCTTTTTCCTTGCTTCATAGTAGGAGACACCCTCAGTCGCCTTCACCGTGCAGACCTCTTTCTCCTCCTTCCACTTGGGACAATCCCTAGAGGAAGTGGAGTGAGCACCCTTACAGTGAAAGCAACAGATAGTCTCTGATGTGCATTGCTCAGCATCGTGACCCTGTGTTGCACATTTGCCACACACTGACTGTGAAGCCCGACAATTCTTAGCAACATGCCCATATAACTGACACTTCATGCAACGGAGTGGGTTGGGGATATATGGTCTTACATTAACAATTTCGTAACCAACTTTGACATGTGCCGGGAGTGAAACCTTGCCAAAAGTCAAAACAATAGTGGCTGTCTTCGTCCTTATGCCTTCGGAAAATCTAGTTATAAACCGGGCATCAATGACATCTTGCTGAGCAAGTTCCTCTATGATGTCTTCCTCACTCATCACCATGAGATCCCTGCAAGTGATAACACCCTTGCAGGAATTCATGGATGTTGGGATCTTGGCCTCGACATCATAGCAGTGGAACTTGCGCAGCTTTAACAAGTCCTTTACTTGGGAGGAATTACACGTCTTAACAAGGAGGTCTCCATTCACAAGTTTTTTCACTTGTTCCACCTCCCCAGCACAGCCATCAATAACCTTCTTAATCATGAAGGGATTGAGACTGCTCAAGGGAGTGGAACCTAGAGCATGGATGAGAACGAATTCAGCATTATTTACATTAACATCTAGAGGCAAACGAGTCTGGGGCCGTTCAGTCTGGGGCCTGTCAGTCCGCTGATCAGTCAGGGGTCGGTCAGGACTACCTCCCCCCCTGAGGGGGGGGAGGCAGTAGGGGCGTCCTCCATAGTACCACTCCCCCCTAGCGGGGGAAGTGGGAAGAAGGAGAGAAAACAATCAAGGGACAAACAACCGGGGACCACACACCTAAGTCTGAGGTTGCCCTCTCAAACCACTCCAGGGAGGCCCGACCGTGTTTATTCACGCCCCAGAGCGATCAGTGGTGGGGACCCTCCGTGGGCGATAAGCAAAGGTAAACTCAGTTTATTGGAACAGACACCTACTGTTCAAGACTAACAGGGAGGGGAGGTAACTGAGTACTAGCTAAACCTAAGCGTCACCAGAAGGGTGAAAAAAAAGAAGCTAATGCCGGTGAGGCAGCCCTGAATACTAGAGAAGAGCGCAGCGAAAAACACATCTACACTCTCCACGACCATGCATCAAAGTCCCTTGTAATAATCTCTACGCCATCTTTATATAAGTTTACATTATACACGAAACTTCGAGTATACTCACGATGGGCAACATTTGCCAATTCAGAGACAACCAAAACAAGCCAAAGCTGTCCTACATTACACACTCTAAATCATTTACCATACGAACTTAAATTACATAATTTAACAAGCAATCACTTAAATAAAACATTAAAAAGAAAAAGAGCACAAAAATTAATGTACAACATAAGAAATAACTACGCTTACAAACAGCAGGCAAACTGGCAACTCTGACACGTACCAAGCCCGGAACTTACGGTACGCGAAACGTCGAGAAAGATCTCGGCTACCTAACTGGCAAATCTGGCTTCTTAACAAAAAGTAATTTTGAGCGAAGATGGTGTGGGATGGTTAATACTAGAACATTTACAATATAATGTGCGTAGATAATGAGATGGTATTATACGACAGAAAATGGCACCTGCGCAGATTGACTGAACGTTTTGTTAATAGTTCAGAGCAATGAGAAGCAAGGCAACAAAATATAATTTCTTAATTCAGAATAAATACTCGCAGTTGGCCGATGACATAATTATCAACATATAGAAAATGAATAAAAACTGTACGAGAACAGCAGGCTATACGAAACAGCACTAAGAAGCAGAAGGCAGAAAACTTCGAAGCACACCAGTAAACTCTCAGAGTGTAAAGAGCTTATTAAAAAAAAAAAAAAAAAAAAAAAAACGTGGGGGGGGGGGTTGCACGTAAGGATAAGGTGAGATCACTTTGAAGCTGCTGAATCAAGGAACATTATCAGCAAGAAGAAAATGGAAGATATCCTGAAGTTTAGCACAAAATGAAGAAAATGTAAGGAATGGAGGAAGCCTGAAGGCGACTAAGGGGATATTTGGTGCTGGAAGAAAGCAGGTATTTGCTAAAAATGAATGGAACTGTATTGTATCCAAACAACAGAAATTATCTGCTCAAAATAGCGGAAGAGTTATCTGTAAGACTTGGCAGAAGCAGCATCGAAGATACAGACGAACATAAAGGTGGGGGCAGAAACCATGAGACGCTTAGTCGCGGTGCTCATCTCCTTATTTTAGGCCACTGAGCCTGAGGTGGTTTTTTCACCCAATATCCTGGGATCCAAGGCTGCTTCATCATCCAGGTTACCACTGGTATCTCCACTTGGTGTTAGCCTATGTTCTCATTTTACCTGCCAACCCATAAAAGATGGATGGACACCTGAGGCAACTGACGCCTGATGCCCGCACGGTCGCACCGGCATTCGAACCTTGGCACTATCAGGCCGGCAACGTAGGAGTCAGCGACGTTGACCTCTCAGCCCCCGGGGCAGTAGAAGAATGAAGATGTTTAAACAGTGAACAGTGTGTTCACCATCGTTGCAATAGAACAAGTAAGGCTTTTTGGGCAATGATAAAAAGTAATGCAAAATGTGAAATTCTTTTCACTTATTTATCGATGTTCATCTATTCTAATCTCCCCAAAAATGACATTAAAGAAAAAAAAATCCATCCATTTAGTCTTCTCCTTGTGCTAAATAAACTATAAAATAAAGTAACGAAGTGAATTACTCTCACACTAGAGTCTAACCAGTCAAGAGAACTGGGTGGATTTTGTAGCAGTTACTAGTCAACAGGCCGTATTCATGTTTTTGCTCAAGGGTTTGCAGATTTCAGATTATAAGACACACTTGTGCATGGCATTATTGAAACGTTGAATGCATTTTATTCTACTAAAATAGCTGCAGTGATGATTATTTCAATCACAAGGTACAAAACAAACTTCTGTCAAAGTACAAGAAGTTAGTCATAGTGAAAGCAACGCCATCATAATTCTCCACAAAGAAATAAATAAGAGGTGTTAGACAAGAGGACACAGTATCACTCAAGACATTAACAGAATCCCCATAATATGTTTTCAGGTATTTGTAATGACATCCCAAAGGAATTTTCTTTTACTGGCAAAAGTTTCCATAGTTCTTTCTAGTGAGTCATTAGAGTAATTACAGGAAAGACAACTGATCTGAACAGGGATAGCCTGAATGTAGGATTGATAGTTAATGTAAAGATGACAAAAGCTGTGTTTAAAAAAAGTGCTCGTCAACCATGATACTGAAAAAAAATAAATAAATAAATAAAAAAAAGAGAGAACGGTATGCTGGGTTTTTGGTATACTAGACAAGACGGACAATTTCTGCTAGACCCCTCGGAGAAACAACTAATGTAAAAACACTAAGGTTCAGCAAAAACGAATTATGATTTGCATCCAGATTCATGAGAGACTATGCATAATTTAATGACGCTTTGCAACTCCTCGGCTGACACCGCAGAGTTGCTGGACGTCTCTGCTATCAATATATGCATATATCTGTACATCCGTTCATTCATCAATCCCTCTGTCCAAATTTTTGTCTGTTTACCTATCCATCCACTTGTCTATCTGTTTTTACCACTACCCAGAAATCCATCTGTCTCTCTGGAGATCTTCTTTTCACCAAAACTCAAATGCAGATACATCCAAACTTACCCAAAGTAACCAAAGTTTACCAAAACATACCTCTAATAATAATAATAATAATAATAATAATAATAATAATAGCAAAAACATCAATAATAATAATAATAATAATAATAATAATAATAAAACATGCATTCAAGAGCTAATCTGCGGTGCATCAACCCATACTGAAAGCAATCCATCAGATTTCAAAATCCTCTACACATTCCCAAAGGTTAAAAAAAAAAAAAAATCAATATTTCGTAATTTACCTAATCTATAACTTCAGAAAAAATAAACAGCAACAAGTAAGTAAATATCTCGAAAACCGTAAATCCCAAGGAAAATCTACGAGTCTCCAACCCTTGTTCAGCGCACTCCACTGTATTTCAACCTCGATACATTCCAGGAGATTAACACCAAATTGCCATCAGCCCGTACTCTCGTCGGCTAAGGAGGCTCCTTGGTATCTCTTCCTTAATTATTTATTTTCTGAGCTACCCTCTAGCATTCTGTTTTTTGCTTCCTGTACATTTTTAATTTTGACATACATTGCATGAATAGCACACAGGAATATATTAACAGGGCAGACACAAAAATAAGCCGGTAAGGAAGAGGTGCTGGTGCAGTAAGCTTCCTAACCGCACGAGAATACCGCCCATAAAATCAACAGTTACCTAAGGAAAGATTTTTAGAGCAGCCTAGATTATCTAAAGTTAACAAACAAAATCGTGCATTCTCTAGCAAAAGTACGGATAAAATTAAAGATGGAGGCATGTGCCATGTGGCACTTGGCCTCGATGCTCATTTCTGTAACACAGGCCTTTGAGTCTATGGCGGGTTATTCGCCCAGTGTCATAGAATACAAGTCCACGGCATTATCCAGGTTACCAGAGTTATCCCCGTAAGTGTTACCCTGGGTAATCAATTTACCTAGAAACCTACAAAAGATGGATGGACAAGTCTTGAGTCTAGTGACGCCTGCTGCCCACACCAGGATTCGAACCATAGCGCTAACGGGGCAGCAGCTTCACCGTCAGCGATCCTGACCACGAAGTCACGGCGCCAGTGGCAACGGTGAGGAATGTCGAACTTTTTCCAAAATGAATCCATTACACTTGAATATTTTCAGCACAATCCCAAAAGTTAAACACCAATTTCTTAAAGTAAACATACCTAACTTTTAATTTCGCAACAGAACGATTGCCACAGAACGACATCTTAAGCGTTCCCGGCGCAACACTATTATGTAAGATAATCAGTGCTTCACTGACTCAGTAATTCATAAATTACATAGCAAATGCGTTTCTAGTCACCACCCCGGAAAGATCCGGCATTAACTGTAAGACATGCACTGACGTTTATGTAAAAAAAAAAAAAAAATAAAAAAAAAAAATAAAGCTATATACCTAACGTGTCCTTCCGGTTCTCACTTATGGATGGGAAACGAAGAGGTTAATAAAACTCTTGCAATATAAAATTACCAGTCCTCATCATAGAATGGAAAGGATTATATGACGTATGACATGGAGAGAAGCTAGTTAACTTTCCAGACTAGGGAACAGACGAAAGTGGACATAATCACTTTAGTCAAAGTGGATTTGAGCTTGCTTTGTATAGTTAACCTCCACTTCTAACGAGTACAGATGGTGGTGTGTTTGGTGAAACGTGGCACCACTGTGTTTGTTTACATCGTAGTAATAGTAAGTGAATGGGCAGACCCGGCAGAGCTTACCCTTCACTACAGTATCTAGTACCCACAAAAACAGTGTTCTATCAAGTCATACTCTATCTGCAAATCCAAGTCTTTGTCACGTATGAATAATGGAAGATAGAGAAAAAAACAAATAGTAACGCCACTGGATCCCATTGTTTCTTTGACAGGAGATGACTGTGAGGCTAGATGGAACGGAGGGGAGGGGGGAACAGATGGTGGGGGCGCATGTATCGAAACTTTGTCGAGTTTCGTTTTGAAAGATGAAGGGTGTGATTATACAGATGTTCTGCGGTGATCTGTAACTCCGAATGCAATAACGTGTATTGGATGAATGTAGGAGTCTTAATGTTCATCATACAATGTGGTGAACAACTGTAGTTGAGTATAAATGTTAGGTGTGATGTCCGGTGTCTCGAAACGTGGTTCACCTGAGTCTAGTGAGTGTGCGATTCAACTTCTGTAATATTTTTGTGGCTGAACCAGGGTGGCCATAAGTGATTTATGATTAAACATGTGACACTATGCTCATGCCATGCTGTGCATCAACCAGTCTGTTTTATTGTCAGGAAAAACAATCATTATATTCTTAAAGCATGGTATCAGTAGATGGTCTGTTGCATAGGATAATAGCTACTTTGAGTGTTGGACAGCTATTGGCTTGTTTTGCGAAAATGTTATGCAGCCATTATATTGATGGATCATGCGGACGTAATGATATACTGTATTTCCATAATAAATGCAAATCTTGTATTATAATAATTGAAATAACGGTGTTATGGATGTTCAGTCCACAATTGATGTCGTTTTGTTCGGGGTGGTATTTCATTAGTCTGGGTAGTTGTGACACAAGATCCAGAAACATTGACCATCGTTCATTATATTATCTTTAAAATATTCATTCATTAGTTTTCATACAAGCATTACACATTTAGGCCCTGCTTAGCTTCAGACGCATTATACTATTTAATCGTGTGTCTACACTCACACACTGTTCATCCAGAGGGAGCAATATTTCCCATACCAACACCAAACATCACATTTGTTGGTGATGACCCTACTCCCACCTGCCCATCTCCTCACTTGCTCCTGCTTCACAACAGTCCACTTCCACACACACCTTACCATCAAGCAGGGTGGTCAAGCCCTACCACCCTCTCTATTCCTGCAACATTTCCTTCCTCTCCTAATACCCCGTCTCATTGACCAACCTCTCCTCAAGTATACCCCCTTGCCCACCAAATGTTCTAATCTATTTCTAACTGCCATGGGAATATGGTTTTAAATGTTCAGCATCATGGGACACGGCATCACAGATATCCGTAATATCAAAATCTACTGTCGAACTTGTTATTATGAATCTCGTATGATGGCTCTAAACAACTATACGACAATGACGTTTAGCTTCCCATCTACAGTCACCACCACCACAGTGCCCGGCGCATTACACTTCATGATATTTTAGGTCCTGCTTCCCTTTGTCCTACGATTGATATGCTATGTGTTCATTTCTGTCATAGAAATTACAAGGATATTATTGGGCCAGTATTCACTTGTACAGAGATAGGACCCTTATCCTTCTCTGGGTCTGTTATAATATCGTACTGTTGCAACTTTTAATGACACAATGCATGCAACAGTCTGTCTGTCTGTCTGTCTGTCTGTCTGTCTCTCTCTCTCGTTCACAAAATTCCTGCCCTTCCTCGAATAATGGGTAACGAGACCTGGTAATGGCATTCTTATCATACCGCACCACTACGACGAGATTGCAGCCTTATCACTGACCTTGTGTAAATCTACTGGATGACATGGGGTAGCTTCAGAACCCGGGGGTAATATGCGTAAAGCGCGGTGGTTGGATTTCACCACCCAGATGCTGGTGGACCAATGTCGCTTACGTTTACATTGACTCTCCAGCGGCACTCAGCTTTTATCCTACCGTAGGTCCAGCTTATCCTTGGCTGTGTTATATTGTATAAGTCTGTATGATGACACGGTGCACATAACACTCCTTACTTTACATATAAAACTCCATTGTTCACTGCACTACTTAATGTTTGTATTGCTTGAGAACAGGACCTCGTTCAGACTGCTGAGAGGTGAAAGAGTGATCGTTCGTTCATTCGTTTACAGATTCCCTGCAACTATAGTGCCATACATTAGCCCGGTCAGTGGGGTATGGGCTGATAAAAAAAATAATAAAGGGGGAGGACAGGACCTGGGAATTGCCCAGCACACACGCCCTGTCTCTTGACTGGTTTTGTGGTGTGTGTGAGAAAGAGTGATCAATGGTCAGTCATTATAATCACCAAAACCGCGACTTTGGCTGCTATCTAGGCATGAGTGCGAATAAGTCGGTGAAATGAATTACCAGACTCACTGCACAAACACACGTAGACTATTAATACTCAATTTTACACTCTCCCAGCAGCACCACGCCACCAATATATTTTATGTAGCCGTGGCCACATACTAAAACCTTGTGTCATAATGGCAGACAACGGACAGACATGCATAACGCTGTCCAGACTTGCAGTTCGTTATTTATCCGTTTATCACACGCAATCGTTGCAGACGTCATCTACTGTGTTGCCATGGATCTGGAATGGACAGGTGCATTACTGAGTGCACGAACAAGGCTAAATACGCAATTTTCCTTGCAAAATCACACCAACGAAATGCCTCGGTAACAATGTACAGTATACTGATCGGAAACTATCCTTGCAATTTCATGACAGACAATGGACTCACACAGTAATCGTGGGACAAAGGGAAGCAGGACCTAAAATATCATGAAGTGTAATGCGCCGGGCACTGTGGTGGTGGTGATTGTAGATGGGAAGCTAAACGTCATTGTCGTATAGTTGTTTAGAGCCATCATACGAAATTCATAATAACAAGTTCGACAGTAGATTTTGATATTACGGATATCTGTGATGCCGTGTCCCATGATGCTGAACATTTGAAACCATATTCCCAAGGCAGTTAGAAATAGATTAGAACATTTGGTGGGCAAGGGGGTATACTTGAGGAGAGGTTGGTCAATGAGACGGGGTATTAGGAGAGGAAGGAAATGTTGCAGGAATAGAGAGGGTGGTAGGGCTTGACCACCCTGCTTGATGGTAAGGTGTGTGTGGAAGTGGACTGTTGTGAAGCAGGAGCGAGTGAGGAGATGGGCAGGTGGGAGTAGGGTCATCACCAACATATGTGATGTTTGGTGTTGGTATGGGTGAGTGTAGACACACGATTAAATAGTATGGCAGGAGAGAGAGAGAGAGAGACAGAGAGTCTCTCTCTCTCTCTCTCTCTCTCTCTCTCTCTCAAATAGCCTTTAAACAAGGAAGCATGTTATGTTTACACTGTCTCGGGTGGGTGATGTGAGGCTACTCACTGTAGAAGGACACCCAGAGAGACAAGGACCACCCTATCCTTTCCTGAGTATATTATGTCGTCTTGTAGCAACTTATAATGACAATGAATGCACAAGTCTGTCTGTCTGTGTGTTAGTCTCTCTCTCTCTCTCTCTCTCTCTCTCTCTCTCTCTCTCTCTCTCTCTCTCTCTCTCTCTCTCTCTCTCTCACACACACACACACACACACACACACACACACACACACACACACACACACACACACAAAATTCCTTCCATTCCTCGTATAATGGGTAACGAGAAATGATGCTGACTTTCTTACCATATCGCATCACTACGACGAGATTGCAGCCTTATCAGGGACCTTGTGTAAATGTACTGGATGGCATGGGGTAGCTTCAGAACCCCGGGGTATATTTCCTGAGCGCTGTGGTTGGGTTTTACCATCCACGTACTGGTGCACTAATGTTGCTTACGTTTACTTGGACGCTCCAGCAGTACTCAGCTTTTATCCTACCGTAGGTCCAGCTTATCCTTGAGTGTGTTATACTGCATAAGTCAGTATGATGACACGGTGCACAAAACATTCCTTACTTTACATATAAAACCGAACAGTTCACTGCAGTACTTAATGTTTGTATTGCTTGAAAACAGGACCTCATTCAGACTCCTGAGAGGTGAAAGAGTGTTCAGTGGTCAGTCAGTATAGCCACCAAAACCGCGACTGTGGCTGCTATCTTGGCAAGAATGTGAATAAGTCAGTAAAATGCATTGCGAAACTCCTTGCACAAAAACATGTAGACTATACGCAATTTTACACTCTGCCAGCAGCACCACGCCACCGATATATCTTGTGTAGCCGTGGCCACATACTAAAACCTTGTGTTATAATAGCAGACAATGGACAGACATGCATAGTAAAGGAAATACGAGTATTGTTTCCTCTGGATGAAAAGTGTGATAGTGCAGACATACGATTTAATAGTATAATGCGTCTGGAGCTAAGGAGGGTCTAAATGTGTAATACTTGTGTGAAAACTAGTGTATGAATTGTTTAAGAATATATAATGAACGATGATCAATGTTTCTGGATGTTGTGTCACAACTACCCAGACTAATGAAATATCACCTCGAACAAAACGACACCAATTGTGGACTGAACATCCATAACACCGTTATTTCAATTATTATAATACAAGAACCGCTTCCCGTCCGATCAGCGAAGTTAAGCAACGTTGGGTCTGGTTAGTACTTGGATGGGTGACCGCCTGGGAACACCAGATGCTGTTGGCATCCCTACGTGTCAAGTGGGGTTGGTGGAGGATTGGTGCCCCTCCCTGTAAAACAATTAACTCTAAGCCCTTGGCCACCCCGTTTGGGATACATGGCGTCTGGCAATGAATGATTGAATGAATAATACAAGATATGCATTTATTATGGAAATACAGTACGGTATATCATTACCTCGGCATGATCCGTCAGTATAGCCTAATGGCTGCATAACATTTTCGCAAAACATGCCAATAGCTGTCCAACACTCAAAGTAGCTATTATCCTATGCAACAGACCATCTACTGATACCATGCTTTAAGAATATAATGATTGTTTTTCCTGACAATAAAACAGACTGGATGATGCACAGCATGGCATGACCATAGTGTCACATGTTTAATCATAAATCATTTATGGCCACCCTGGTTCAGCCACAAAAATGTTACAGCAGTTGAGTCGCACACTCACTAGACTCAGGTGAACCACGTTTCGAGACACCGGACATCACACCTAACATTTATGCTCAACTACAGTTGATCACCACATTGTATGATGAACATTAAGACTCCTACATTCATCCAATACACGTTATTGCATTCGGAGTTACAGATCACCGCAGAACATCTGTATAATCACACCCTTCATCTTTCAAAACGAAACTCGACGAAGTTTCGATACATGCGCCCCCACCAACTGTTCCCCCCTCCCCTCCGTTCCATCTAGCCTCACAGTCATCTCTTGTCAAAGAAACAATGGGATCCAGTGGCGTTACTATTTGTTTTTTCTCTATCTTCCATTATTCATACGTGACAAAGACTTGGATTTGCAGATAGAGTATGACTTGATAGAACACTGTTTTTGTGGGTACTAGATACTGTAGCGGAGGGTAAGCTCTGCCGGGTCTGCCCATTCACTTACTTTTACTACGATGTAAACCAACACAGTGGTGCCACGTTTCACGAAACACACCACGCGTTGTACTCGTTAGAAGTGGAGGTAACTGTACATAAATGAAGAGCTCACAGGGTAAACGAGTTGTAGCTCATAGATTGTGTTGCATGAAAAGGAAGACATGACAAGACGGCGAATTGGGATTCGGTAATGCACACAAGGATTGGATGAAACAGGCTATTAGCCAGTAGGTTAAGATCAACGTGCCAAAAGATGGGAGAGGCCTTTGTCATGCACTGAACTCACTTTGGGTGCTGCTGCTATGATAATGATGATGATGATTAAGTGCAGTAAAAGAAAAACTCATTCACTCTCTCAGTTGTTTGTAATGGTGCACACACAATTATGTTTGAATCCTTCAGCTTCAGGTTCCAGTGTTTACCCTGGTGTTTATGCTGATCCCTTCATCTCTCACTTAGATCATTGACAGCGAATCATCAGTCATATACCAGTCTATTCTAATTTTCTCTATTCCATATGCGCCTCTCACCTTCCTGAATGATTAAGCCATCCGTTCACGTCTGTATGCTCCCTAGTTCTTTCACTAACTCTACTGCAGGTCTGTTTTATGCTCTTTAAGATGTCGTTACCCATTCTCTCCATATGACCATAGAAGTTTATTACACATGTCGACCATTTATATTATACTGCATCTGCTTCTACAACTTATATTAACTGTATAATTTCTTCAGTTCAGGGCACCTTACTTTACTTATTTCCAACACCTGCACTTCGTTTTTGTAACATTTAGGTCCATGTATCATCCATAGAGCTCGTTCACATCACTAGTACTTCATACACAGAGATCTTTACCTGGACAGCTACTGATCTTTCCTTCCACATTCTATTCATTACATCTAATAATTTCGCCCCTTTACCGATGCTGTATCTTAGTTTAGGATCCTGGGTTCCATTTGCTGTGATATTATCCATCCCAACATACGAGAATTTCATCTTCTCTAAATTCATTCCCATTCAGTCTTACCTTCTTATCGCTGTGCTCTGTCTATCTGCCACATGTTTCTCTCTCTCTCTCTCTCTCTCTCTCTTTCTCTCTCTCTCTCTCTCTCTCTCTCTCTCTCTCTCTCTCTCTCTCTCTCTCTCCTCTCTCTCTCTTTCTCCGAGTTTCCTAGTCTTAGGCTCTTCCATTTTCAGACACCAACTTTTATATTTTATTTTCACAGATGGCGACCATATTAGTTATTTGGAGGGAAGAACAATAGGTCCTTTTCCCAATATCCCTCTCACTGTATCAGTTATACCTGCCATTCCCAGATCCTTTGCGTTTTACCTTCCTTACCAGCCTTCATTAATATAGTGTAACCATGGAGCTTTACATGCCTTTGACGCAACAATACCTATGCCTCAAACTAATTACTGTTCTAACCTTCCCAGTCATATGCCTAATAGACATGAAGAAGCTCTACTGAATGGCATCTCTCCCTCCCACATATGTCTATAATACTAGATAAAGACCCCCGTCGATCAGTTCTTTTGTGCACATTTTCCAGATCGATAAAGGCTAAAATACACTTTTCTCTTTCTCTAAATGCGTTTCATGTATCCTACACAAAGCAAACACTGGACACACACACACACACACACACACACACACACACACACACACACATACACACACACACACACACACACACACACACACACACACACACACTGGTCAATCTTACATCCCTTTTCCATTACCGTGGGTACGTAGCACCCGACGCGTTAGCACACTCTCATCCTTTTTCTGTCCAGCTGTCAAATACAGTGGTTAATTGATCCCTCAGACATAACTGTATTAAGCAGGTTAGCTCTGAAACTGTCTATTTAAACGTAATGTGTCCAGGCGTCTCAATAGGCACGGATCTTGAGAATGGCTCACACTTATTCAGTTATTCATGGAAAGAACAGCTTGTTGCGAGATTTAGCCCTTGGTTCTTTTTCCTATACACATAATAAAATAATCGAAGCTCTCCCTGCCCTTCCACAAAACTGTGTTTTGTACTGTACATTACAGTACTCCCTCCCAGTACCTTACAGCAGTAGTTGACCCTCATGCTGAGCCCCATAGCCAGAGAGAGAGAGAGAGAGAGAGAGAGAGAGAGAGAGGAAAGGATTATATGAAGTTAGGTCAAAGTCTTCAGGCAACAATCCATCACAAAGCCTGCAGGGAAATGTTACAACGGTGTAGATTTTGTGTGTGTGTGTGTGTGTGTGTGTGTGTGTGTGTGTGTGTGTGTGTGTGTGTGTGTGTGTGTGTGTGTGTGTGTGTGTGTGTGTGTGTGTGTGTTATTGGACTCAAGTCCACTGACTATTATTTTAAATTACACCCGCTCTCGCGAAGTAAGGGAGGGTTATTGTTTTGCTTACCGATTTGAGGAAAAAAAAAAGTAGACCTATACTTTGTCCACTTTAACTTGGTCTGAATATTCCATCATTCCATCTTAAATGCTGATATGCACAAAGAGAATGTGGTGCTAGTCACGAGAAAGAGCTTGGAAAAGGATGTGGAGCAGTAGCATTATCTGATTCAGTGACTGATCTACACAAAATACGTTGCAAAGGACGAAAATCTCCTCCAAGTTAAGATGGGCGAACTATGAACTTGCAACAGAAGTGAATGAGGTTTGACGGTTTTTATGAGAGGACTGCGAAACGATAACACTGTTCTCTAGGCGAGAGGGGTATTAATTTTTCCTTAATTCCACATTTTGGCGAGTTCTTGCCTGAGATCCCATTATTACTCTTCTGCTGTTAAATTCTAGCATACACCAAGCGGTTTCTTTCAGCTAAAACTCAGCCATCGGAATTAGAATGTAAATCAATTTCAAGACCATGCAGAGAATCAATGGTGGTGTGATTATACCCTCTTTACTGTAACTTGGCCAAAGACTGCCATCTCTCCTTCTTGAATGCTTACTTGTGACAATAGATTTAGACTAGAATATGATGACAAGCATGAATACGTGTTGTCGAAAGGGCTTAGGTTCGTATTACTATCTTTTCCTGCCACTGACCTACGTGAAATAAGCTACAAAAGGACGAGAAACTGGGCCAAGTTAGAGTAAAAAGAGTAATGGGGAATGTGTGCATGTGAAAGATCTGTTCCCAGCTGAATGAGTGCCATCACGAAATGTGCCCTCCTTATTCAAACGTCATCCCTTTTCCTGTGTGTTTAGTATACATGGTGGTCCATAAATAGCGCTCCAGTAAAAACTCATCTGGTGGTATCTATGTGTTGCGGGGACGGCTTAGTCTGCTTCTGCGGGTGTGGGAGTGGGAATAGGAAGCTACTAAATAATGCAGGGCAGACACTGATAATGTCGACTGAGCCTTCCCAGCAAAACACAAGAAACCGAAGAATGGAGTGGAAGAGGAGTGTTATACATGGGCCACCCTGTGTATCACGTGCCTGGCTGATACCTGGTATTCCCCAGTCGGAGTAAAAGGCCAGGGTTCTCGCGTAAGACATGGAGGCGTTTCGATATCGTAGTTCAGAGATATGGGGGAGGCCAGTCATCTACTCGTCCCCTTAACCCCTTTCAATCCTACGTCCTCCTAACCACTTCAAATCCGAAGTGGTATATATATATATATATCTATCTATATCTATCTATCTATATCTATATATATATATATATATATATATATATATATATATCTCGATACGTTTAGACGATTTTAATCAAATTTAAGAAAGATTTTTCGTAACGAAGGAAATGATGAAGACTAAATGCCGTAACCCTCCAAGTTCGAAATCTATATAATGATCCGATATCTGTATGTTTGTTTGTTTGTTACCGTAACAACAAAAACGGCGCAACGAAGCTCAGTTTTTGTTAGAGCAAGGCATCGTTAAAATGGTCTAATTTGAGGAATAAAAGAATTTCCAGTCCGATCTGGCGACCGATTCCCGAATTATGACTCATTTCTGGCCTTTGGCTTCAAATTTATTATTCGCTTTTAGTGGAGGGATGGATTCGTCCTTGGTTCGGCACTGAAATTACCGGCAAGATGGAAGAGAGAATGTGTTGCTTGTATTATCACTCTTTCGCCACTCCTTCCGTCTGCCTTATACTCCTGAAATTGTATATTATAATGCTGTAGTATAATTTAGTATAGCAGCAAATACTACTATCCTGCCTCTCTCTCTTTTCGCAACGGGTGTCCCAGAAGAATAATAATAAGGGAAAATTCCTCGCTCCGTTTCGCTCACGCCATGAGTAATTCAACTTTTTGTTACCTTTCGACCGAAAATAGGAACTGACTTGACATCCTTTAAGCAGGTCTCTCTTAAGATGAATAAAATCAACAGGTGGAGAGGGGAGTAAAATGAAAACCACGTCTCGAATTCAAAGAGTTATAATTTAAGGAACTATGATAGTATAGCTGCAGGGCCTTAGAATCAGAAGAGAGTATAACTAATACTGGATAAAACATGTATATTAAAAGTTGGTATTAACCATCTGTTGCCGAACTCCTTTTACACACAGGACTACCGTATTTCGATTCCTCATCCCCAACCACCATCAGAAAAGACAGAAGCTCAGTGTCACCGTAGTCAGTCTAATATTTCACTCTTCTATTGTCAGGACAACTCTGGTACTCTGTTCCAACTAACGACAGGCGATTCTTTTCAGCTGGAAGTTAAATATATCTTTCAATCCGTGGACTTTTTGTTTGTGATCGTAGATAAGGACAAAATACTCTGAGGAAAAAATGACCACGATAAGGAATATAATACGGTATGGAAAAGGCGATAGTGAATCACAGTTAAACCTTGAATATCGATAGTGGCAAAAAATTATCAGCTGGTTAAAAAATGTGATCAAGAGGGAAAGTAATATTGTGCATGAAATCAGAAACACGAAAAGATATGGAGAACAGGAGAAAGCACAGCACGTTCGCTAAATATATTTGTATCACGAAATCGTTAATGTGCAGACAGTTTACATATATGTATTTTCCAAGTCACGTGCTGTATATGCCCCTTTATGCGATACCAGTGAAAAATATACAACGTCCCTCACTTCCTTCCATATTTCCGAAAGGGAAATGGAGGACTGCCGGAGGATAGATATAGACTGCAGCCCACCTGGATCACATTTAAACTGCTTGGAGCTACATCAACAACAACTACAACTACACTTACTAGTACTACTATTACCACCACCACCACCACCACTACAACTACTACTACTACTACTACTACCACTACTACTACTACTACTTCTACTACTACTACTACCACCACCACCACCACCACCACCACCACCACTACTACTACTACTACTACTACTACTGCTACTAATTCTGCTACTACTACTAAACCAAGTCAAATATATTAATAGGGCTTCTAATTCCTGCCTTCAAAAATACATTAAGTGATAAAATAGTGGTTAACAAAGCTTCACAAGTGACCAGAATAATTAAGAGTCAAGTAGAGATGAAGAAAACTGCAAGCACTTTTACTTTACTATGGCATGGAACATCTTCAGTAGACTTGTAAGTGTATGAAGTAAAATGATGAGCAGACCTGTAATCATTGTGAGTTTTTGTCTTAAAAATATACCTGAATAAATTTTGTTGCAGAGATGTATGACTGACGTATTACCATCACACACAGCTATTTAGTTCCCTGAAAAAGATATATTAATTGAAGATGGCCGCTATGGGTTTAACAAATGAGTAGGGGATGCTCTGCGACGTGCAGCTACATTCCTTATAGCAGTTTAATGCCAGATGAACACTAGTTTGCAACAGACAGATGGTGTGATGTTAAGTTCATCTCCTATTAACAGTATCCAGGTCTAAATGGTTTCAGTGTTTCGTTTCATACTTTGTTACGTCTTTGTTTACACAAGCCAGCTGCTTCTACTATCGATCGGACTTCGATGAATGATTGCGGAGAGAGCGGACGTGTGCTGAACTCTCCTCCAGATTCTAGGGCTGCCTCACCGGCAATATTTTTTTTTGCATATTTCCCTAATAAAGTTAGCTAGTTCTCATATTCCTCCCTACCCTTCTTAGAGATACAGTAGGTGTCTGTATCTACTCACTGAGATTGCCTTTGCTTATTCACCTCTGGAGTGTACCTCCAACTGATCGCTCTGGGGTGTGCGTTATACACAGGCGCGTCCTCCCGAGAGTGGTTTGAGAGGGTAATCTTAGACTAGGTGTGTCTTTCCCAGGTACTTTGTCCCTTGCTCGTTTTTCTCCTTCTTCCCACTTCCCCCGTGAGGGGGAAGTGGTCACTATGTCGGACACCCTGCTGCCTCCCTCCCCTTCAGGGGGGGAGGTAGTCCTGACCGACTCCCGACTGTTCAACGGACAGACTGCCCCCAGACTGAACGGCCCACGACAAGCGCCCCTCGACATAAATGTTACCAACGCTACGTTTGTACAGATTCATGCGGTTGGTTCTACTCCCTTGTCCAGCCTCAATCCCTTCATCATCAAGAAGGTGATTGATGGATGTGCATGTGAGGTAGAACAAGTTAAAAAACTTGTGAGCCGAGACCTACTAGTAAAGACTGTAAATTCGCACCAGGTCAAGGATATTCTTACACTGAGCAAGTTCCATTGCTACGATGTTGTGACCAAGATCCCGCAGTCCATGAATTCCTGCAAGGGTGTTATCGCCTGCAGGGATCTAGTGGTTATGGAGGAGGACGACATCGTACAGGAACTGGCTCAGCAAGATGTCACTGATGCAAGATTCATCACTAGATTCTCGGAAGGCAGGATGACGAAGACCGCCACTGCTGTCCTCACTCTTGGCCAAGTTTCTCCACCTTCCAGTATCAGAATTGGATATGAAATTATCAACTTAAGACCCTACATCCCGAACCCCCTTCGTTGTGCAAAATGTCAGATTCATGGACATCACAAAAAGACTTGTCGAGCTTCGAACGTGATGTGTGGCAAGTGAGCGGCTGTAGGTCATTCTGCTGACAACTGTACATCCGAGACTGAGTAGTGCTTTCACTGCAAGGATGCTTACTCCACTTCCTAGAGGGTTTGTCCCAAGTGGAAGGAGAAGAAAGAGGTCTGCACAGTGAAGACAAGCGAGGGCATTTCCTTTTACGATGCAAGGAAGAAGGTGAAGGAGTTGCATGCAACTCCCAAGCCTAATATCTCCTATGCATCGGCGGTTGTGTCCCGTCCTGTGATGTGCACCGTGGAAACGCAGACTGACCTTACATTCGCTCCTCATGCCCCACACCCTACCTCTCAGTCAAAGCCTCCTGTATGCTCCAACTCTCTGACGGACATCCCTGCTGCTACTTCGTACTCTCAGGCTGCCACTGCTCCTTCGCAGTCAGTGCGGCAAAAACAGAAGTCTGACAAGTCAGATAAGATTAATTTGACCACCCTCACCAAGCCGGCACGTCCTCATGTCCTTCCCACTCCTGGTCCAGCGAGGGAGAGATAGAATAACTCTTCCTCTGTGGAGTCTGGGAGCCTTGTTATTGACGAAAATATGGAGGTCTCCATGAGCAAGCACCGGGAAAGGTCCCCCGGTAGCCACTCACCTGGTGGCAGGGGGGATGAAAAAACTAAGCATACTGGCCACCCTCGTAAATCTTAAACCAACGCATTCACTATATAGTGGAATTGTAGAGGTGTTGGGAATAAGTTACAAAATATAGCAATTTTGCTTTCACTACACAGGCCAGACGTTGTTTGTTTACAGGAGACGCTCCTGGAGGATCATCCTGATCCTCCACAGTTCAAACACTACCACCCGTATAGAAGATATGAAGGTCACGGAGTTGCCATATACACACACAAATCACATCCACAAACGGAATTGATTCTAAATTCTACCCTGGAAGCTGTCGCATGCAGAGTAAAATTTAATAACATGTATCTGTCTATTTGTTCTCTGTACTGTCCTCCACATGGCCTCATTGATAGTGGTGCTTTAATTTCAGTTTTTGAACATCTGTCTGGAAATAAGTTAGTGTTGGGCAACTTTAATGCCCATCACTATCAATGGGGTAGCTTGAGGATCGATGGTCGTGGGGAGCAAATAGCCGACCAAATACTACAGTCCAACCTCTGTCTTCTGAACAATGGTAAAGCGACTCGTGTAGATGATCGCACTGGTAACTTTCCGGCCATTGACTTATCTTTGGCCTCCCCTGGTATACATCAAGATTTCTCGTGGGACCCATATGACGACTCCTTGGGAAGTGGTCATTTACCCATCTGTCTTTCTTATACACGTGACATCGTTTCGGACCCTCCACCTCCAAAATTTAACTATAAGAAAGCAGATTGGGGATCCTTCTCAAGATTGCCAATTTAGATATATGTGGGGAGACCATAGATGTTAAGGTCAAAAATTTAACCAAATCCATATTATATGCAGCTGAGGCTGCTATTCCTAAGACTTGTACAGTTCATCAGTTCATGCGAAGCATAGAGCACGATGGTGGACGCCGGATTGCAGACGAGCATTAAGGAAACGCAATAGGAGATACAGGATTTTTGATAGTCAGCCCTCTGAGGAAAATTTTATTGCATACAAACAGGCATGGGCTGTGGCAGGAAGAATAATAAGAAGGGCCAAACGTGACTCCTGGCGGTCCTTTGTGTCCACGGTGACTCGTACAACACCATTAAGTAAAGTCTGGTCCACTATAAGGACATTTAATAATATAGGCCCATACTTCCCTGTCACCACCCTGCAGGTGAACAACACCACCTATGATGAGCCCGTGGACGTTGCTAACATCCTCGCCAGGAGGTTTTCTCATGTAAGTAGCTCAGTCAATTATGATCCGCGTTTTCAACATCATAAACGCATGGCTGAGCTACTGTTAATAGACTTTGCCACAGAAGACGTAGACTCCCCGTACAACCAAGAGTTTACGCTAGATGAACTGCTCCTTGCCCTTAAATCCTGTAAAGACACCAGCCCTGGACCAGACACCATCATGTACGGTATGATCCAGCATCTTAATCAGGACAGCCTGATTAAGATGTTAGCATTGTACAATGAGATTTGGGCGTCTCGAACTTTCCCAAACTCATGGCACTTTGTGCACGTCATGCCAATACCCAAAGAGGCTGGTCGTCTTATGAATCCCACTTCATTTCGTCCTGTTGTGTTGATTTCTTGTCTGTTTAAGGTCATTGGAAGTATGGTTAATAATAGGCTTCTTTTTGTTTTAGAGCTGAAGAATTTGTTAAATGATCAACAATGTGGCTTCTGTAAATACAGAAGTTCACTAGATCATTTAATGAATTTGGAGCATTGTATTGCAGAGGCATTTGCCAATAAAAAATTCATGATAGGGGTGTTCTTGGACATCCATAAAGCCTATGACATGACATGCGACACGGTATACTAATGAAGCTCTATGTTTATGGTTTAAGAGGAAATTTGCCTTTTTTTTTTTCAAATTTCTTAAGGGACAGGAATTTCTCTGTCAAAATGTCCCGTAACGTAACATCGGATATATTTGTCCAGGAAAACGGGGTGCCGCAGGGAAGTGTGCGTAGTCTCACTTTATTTAGTATTATGATCAATGATATTCTGTCATCAGCTCCAATCCCCAGGAATCATAAATATTCGCTGTATGCTGACGATTGTGCAATATGGCACTCTTCCCATAATGCACAATTTTCGGCTGGGCGGATTCAAGCAGCCCTTGATTCCGTCCACCAATGGGCCTTGCAGTGGGGATTTAAGTTTTCCGTCCCTAAGTGTGCCGCTGTAGTCTTCACTAATCATAATGTACCTAATTTGTCCTTAACTTTGGATAATCATGTGTAGATCAGATATTCATTCTTAGACCTTCAGTGGAAAAGTTTCTAGAGAAGGGAAAGAAGTTGTATGTGGCTTTCATGGATTTGGAGAAATCATATGACAGGGTAGATAGACAAGGGTTGTGGAAAGTATTAAGAATATATGGAGTACATGGGAAGTTGTTGAATGCTGTGAAGAGTATGTATGATGGTGCTAAGGCTGCAGTGCGTGTGGATGGTGAACTGAGTGAATTTTTCTCTTTGAAGGTTGGGTTGAAACAGGGATGTGTTATGTCTCCATGGTTGTGCAATCTGTACAGGGATGGGGTAATAAAAGAGGTACAAGGTAGGGTAGTGGATGTTGGAGTGGCCCTGGTAAGAGAGGGTAGTTTTTGGAAACTCCCTGTACTTTTGTTTGCAGATGATACTGTGTTGTTGAGTGAAGACGAAGGAGAGCTGCAAGGTTTGGTGGATGAGTTTGGGAGAGTGTGTAAAAAACGGAATCTAAAGGTGAATGCAGGGAAGAGTAAAGTGATGGTCTTGGAGAGACGTGAAGTCAGTGAAGGTACAGCGAGGTTGGATGGTGAGGAATTGGAAAATGTGAGTACGTTTAAGTACTTGGGTAGTGCGATGAGTAAGGATGGAGGTTTGAAGGGTGAAGTGCTTGAAAAGGTACAGCAGGGAAGAAAGGTTGTTGGTTCCTTGAAAGCTGTGATAAGAAGCAGGGAAGTGAGCATGGAAGTGAAAAAGTTACTACATGACAGTATTGTGATACCAACTCAAACGTATGGAAGTGAAGCTTGGACGCTGCTGGAAGGACACAAATCCAGAGTGAGAGCAGTGGAAATGAGTTATTAAAGAGGAGCCTGTGGAGTCACATGGAGAGACAGGCTGACGAATGAGGATATAAAGAAGCATTGTGGTGTGGATGTGGATGTGATAGGAAGCGTTAGGAGGAATACACTGAGGTGGTTTGGCCATGTGGAGAGGATGGAGGGTGAAAGACTGACGAAGAGAGTGTATGTGAGTTAGGTGGGGGGGGAAGAGGGAGGGGGAGGCCGAGGATGAGATGGAGGGATGGAGTGGAGATGTATATGAGAGAGGGGGGTGTGAGTTGGGAGCAGGGCAGTGAAATGGCAGGGGACAGGGCGACGAGGAGGCGATTTGTTTGTGGCCACCCCAAACGGGATTGAGTCGTCTGGCAATAGATAGAGAGATAGACCTTTTAAAAATTCTGTAAAGTTTTTGGGAAAACATTTTGATCGTCGTTTGAACTTCAAAATTCATGTTAATACTTTGCTCGTTTCGATAAACTGTTAAATGTCCTCAAGTACCTGACGGGCACAACATGGGGTGCTGACAGAAAATCTTTATTAATGGTGTATAAGTCCCTTATTCGATCGAAGCTAGACCATGGCGCACAGGTGTATGGCTCGGCATCCGATGCCACCATGAAAGGATTGGATGTGTTGCAGAATAAATGTTTGTGAATGTGTCTTGGAGCTGTCCAGTGTACCCGTGTAGCTCGTATGGAACTGGGAGGCGAATGTGCCTCCCCTCCGTATTCGCCGTGACCACCTGGCATTATCGTACAGATTAAGAACATCAAGGAAAAATAATATCGGCAATGTGGCCTGTACCCCCCTGTGTCAATACCACCATCTTATGCGGGGGGTACGTCAGCCACGTGCCGTTCACCTCCACTTACTAACTAAGGAGCTTGGTGTGGACCTCAGTAACTGTGACAAGTTGGTGATTAAAAATATAGCGCCTTGGGAGCCACCTGGTTTCACAGTTGATGGTTGTGGCTCCCAGCACCAAAGACCAAGGCACCGGAGGCGGAGGTCCACCACTTGTTTCGTAACATCATCGTTCGTCACTTGGGGTCCCACCAATTGTACACTGACGGCTCCAAGTCGAGTGAATGTGTGGGTGCAAGTGTATGGTCGACCGAATGTGCCCTCAGGTATCGGCTGTCGACTCATACATCTGTGTTTACCTACGAACTTTTTGCTATTGTCAAAGCCATAGACTATGCTCTCAATTCTAGGCATGACTCATTTGTCATATTTTCAGTTTCAAAATCAGCCCTTCAGGCGATTGCTTCTTGCACTACAGATTCTAATGAGATCCAGGGCCGCATTGTTAATAAACTGCATTCATGCAACAAGTCATTCACGCTGATCTGGGTGCCTGGTCATTGTCGTATCAACTGCAATGAGCAGGCTGACTTACTTGCAAAATCTGCTGTAGAGCTCGAGGAGACTTGGGACGTTCCTCGTGATCTACGGTCGAGTCTCTCTCTCGGAAAGATATTAAAAAATCTTCTGTGGCAAGGTCAGTGGACCAGACTAAATATTCCAACATGCAAGCCGTACCTGGGCAACTGGGACACTGCTAACCGTCCCAGTCGCCTGGAAGAAAAAGTGTTGGCTCGTTTTGCGGCTTAATGACACCATCCTAACACACATGAAACCTTATATGGAAAGACGATTCCCACTGCACTGTGACATCTGTCATGCGGTGTTATCTATCAGTCATATCACTCTGCGCTGTCGGCGATTTATTCGTGAAAGGGCTTCACTTTGAAATCACTGCGGCGCAGCAGACGTCCCCTTCGCCCTTTCCACCATCCTAGGTGATGGGGACATTGTTATGACTGAAAAATTGATGGCTTTCTTGAGAGAGACCGGACTGATCAGAGTGATGTGACTTTTTTACTCTATGGTTATGTTTTTTAACGATTGTAAATATGTATATATTTTACTATTAATTAGGGTTGACAGTTGACGTATTTGAAATACTTCCTCCTCCCACTGACCTATTTCTAATATTGATGTCCCCCACATTAAACCCCGTTCCTCGCCTGACAGTCACCAGCTGATGAGTGTAAGTGTGCAATATAGAAAGGTATTGGGCACTTGCAGTCGATGGTGGTCTGTTGGGCGAGGTCCTTCACTTTTTGTACATATCGTAAACATATTATATCATCTTGTTCAAGTTATTCTAATTAGGGCCGACAGCTGACGTATATGGAAATGTTCCTGACTTGTCTGGTTCCCTTTCATATATTAATGTCCCCTATATTAGGTTGTGCCTCGACTGAGAGTCAGCAGATGATGAGTACAGGTATGTAATGTAGAAAGGCATTACATATCTACAGTCGATGGTGTTCTCTTGGTCGAGATATTTTTATTTAAATCATTACTGTAGGTTTAGCTATTTGTCTTTTTAGGATTTAGCATAGGTTAGCGATTTGTCTGTTAGGGGATTAGTTTTTACAGTAGATCAGGTATTTTTGTTTATAAATAATGTAAGAGCAAAAAATAAAAAAATAATAAAAATAAAAATAGATTAGGTATATTTTTATAAATAATGCAAGGTCAAAAATATAAAAAATAAAAGTAATAAAAATAAAAATACAAAAATAAAATAAATTTTAAATAAATAAATGAATATATATATATATATATATATATATATATATATATATATATATATATATATACACGTGTTCATGAAATTGTGTCTGTATATATGCATAGAAGTGTGTGTGTGTGTGTGTGTGTGTATATATATATATATATATATATATATATATATATATATATATATATATATATAGACTTAAAGCCCAGGGGCTTTGCCCCAGTGGTCGATAGCCCCCTTTCCCCCCCAAAAAAATAAAAGCTTCTACCTAGGCTGGTTCCTGCCCACACCTTACCAGTACTAAAGCACTGTGCCAGCTCTCACAACCTGACAGGAACTATCCCAGGACCTTGAACTATGAATCACAAAAGTATCGGTGCACAGGGGGTCCGATGCCTCCTGAAAACATTTAAACAACTGCTGATCTTTACCAACGTTTCATTGTTTATGAACAATATTTATATAAGTATAGCATTTGCCATATTTTTGCAAGAGGATGTTGCTAATTGTCGATATTTGACACATCCCGACATCAGGGCTACCAACATGTCACTAATATTTCGGTGTCCTTCGTTCTTTGGTCCCAAATGTTTCACGCATTTTGTGCACCGATACGTTTGTGACCCGTTGTACAATGGCACCAGGAACCATCTCAACTATTGCACCATACAACAGCTATTCATCTGGGCATATATTATCACTCACACACACACACACACACACACACACACACAGATATATATATATATATATATATATATATATATATATATATATATATATATATATCTGTGTGTGTGAGTAGTAGACTGTAGCACCAGTCGAGCAGGGCAGTACTCCTGAGGTGGATGGAAAGCTGATGACAGGGAGTGCTGGAGCTCCCGTTTCATCAGCCCTCAGGACTAGTTCCTGACCATTCCCCTTTGCTGAACTTTTTCAGTGTCTCAGTTACACAGAGAGTAGGCCAGCATGCTCTCCAACACAAATTTCTCTATCAACACCAAACTACATGCACAGTACACACTACATTTCCTTTTCCGAAATTTAAAAAAAAAAATCATGGAGTCTCATCACCCACCTTCCGCCCCTCTCCCGGTGACGACTCGAGGTGCCTGGAACCACTGTCTGACTCTCTTCTTTTTCATTTCTGCAACATTCGCGGCCTTTCCTCTAACTTTCGCTCTGTTGAGCACCACCCCTCCTCCTCAAAACCTCACCTTCTTTTTCTGAGATTCAGCTGTCTGAGGCAACTGAGATCAAACTCTTTTCTGTATCATCTTACTTTCTCTGTACTCATTTCAAAGCCAAAGGTGGTTGTTGTGTATATATACGCAACGACTTATCTTGCTCTCGTGTTCCTGAACTTGCTTCTTCTGAATTCTCTAAACTCTGGCTTCGGCTTCCCTGTCATTCTCTGACTAAATATATCTGTGCTGTTTACTTATCCCCTAATTCTACTGACTATCAAAAATTCTTCGACTATCTTACTTCTATGATGGAACACATTCTATCCATTTCTCCTTTCTCTGAAATCTCCATTCTAGGAGATTTCAATGTTCACCAGCACCTTTGGCTCTCCTCTCCTTTCACTGATCCACCTGGTGAACAAGCCTACATCTTTTCTATCCTTAACCCCTTAACCGCGGGCTTGTTTTGCTCTGTCTTGCATGTCCCGCGGGCATATTCGGCCTCCGACAGACTCTCTAAAAATATTTGCCAAAAATAAATTATTAGTCCTAGAATAAAATTATATTTGCATATGGCACATACCTTCAGCTTTCTCCTGGGATGTTTGTTGAGCCTTCATCGAGTACCGTAGGACTTGTAGAGACCTCTGAAGTTGGGTAACGAAGTCTCCACTTTACACTTCCCGACAACCCGTATGATTACCACAGCCAGATATTATCACTAGAAACACTATTCTATGATTATCAAGTAGTTTGGAATCGATACTCCAAAAAAAAAAAAAAAAAAATGAAAGCAATGAAAATTACGAGCGCGTATGACCTTCCCACTTGCGCTAGTTGGCCGCTGGTATTCTGTCATTTAGTATTCAAACACTCACCCTTTATATTCCTATCATTATATAACACTTATATATATCTGCAGTCTTTATCCACAAGTTTCCTTCAGTAGTATTAGTTTACTGTCACTGAAATCATTCAATTTTTCATTCAGTAAAATACGTAGAGAGCCACGGATTCACTTTCACTGTTATAACCTCAAGTATTTGTACTCATTATTTAATATTTCTAATTATTTACATTTCTATTTACATTTTCTATTGTATTTTCAATATTTACACTTCTATTTTACTTACACTATGTTATTCACTGTCACTTGCAGTAACATAAAACTATATTACACTGTTCAGTCATATGTACATCCATTAGTTCACGTTCCACTGCAGTCACTTAGTCCTTTCCTGCTTCCCATACGAGTTTTTCTGGGGGTAGAGGTCACGGGGCCCTTTGCAATGGGCGCAGAAGCGGCGGAATGGCGGGGCGTGAGTGCAACATGCTTTCACCACAAAGGAGGCCAAGGAACTGAATGGCGCGGCTTATCTGAGAAGGCAAGGATTGACAGCGACAATTGGGCTGACAGTTGCTAACTTACATGCTAAGAAATTATTGGTAGAAAATCTCGGCAACACATAAAGAAATAGATAGTTCCAGGTGAATGTAAATGTCACTTAGGCTTCTCCCTTCCTTTCTTATGTATATTTTTATTACGGAAATAGATTACAAGGCATAATTCAAAGGGAAAATTACCGTGGGAATTTAGCGAACGAGTGCATGTGAGGTGTTGTCAGGTGATAATTAGCGAATTCCAGGTGTATACAACTATCACTTACCTTATTTCTTTTTGGTATATATTATTTTGTATAAGAATAGGGCATAGGGCTTATTTCAATGGATGAAATCAGTGGATAATTCTGGGGGAAATTTGCTTTAGCGCAGCACGGCCGGGGAGGCGAGAGGACAGGGTAATGGAGGGGAGGTAGGGAGTGGAGTCAAGAACGGGGAAAAATGGCTAAATTGTCAACAATGGATGGGAGTACAGATGAGATTAGGAGTGCTGACTAGTGTTGGACATTGGCAGTACTGATAGATGATACAAGCCACCACTTGTAAGCCCGGGAGAATATATATATATATATATCCCATTGGAGCCCAGTGTCTGTATGTATATATATATGATTGTATATATATGTATATATGTTTAATTAAATGTATATACATATATATATATATACTGTATATACACGGCCTTAATAACCAGGGGCTTCGGCCCCAATGGTTGATAGGCCAGAAAAAAAAAAAAAAAAAAAAAAAAAAAAAGCCCAGTGTCCCCACACACACCGCAATTCAGCCAGGAGACAGGGCATGTGTGCTGGACATTCCCCAGGCCCTGTCTTCCCCCTTACCTTACTCAAGCCAACCACCACCAACCGGGCTACAGCAAGGCCCGGTCTCCTCGAATGAGGAGAGAATCAACAACAACAACAACCCAGTGTCCCCAGTATTGGACAAAACTGGGAATGTTCAAATCTTAATAAACCAGGGAACTCCCGGGTAGGGACCTATGAGCTTCTCGACTATGAGCCAATAGGCGGAGGGCGGCACGCTTAGGACCCTCCCTGAACAGTGCCTTGCCCAGCAACTCTGGGATCCAATGGGATATACACAGCATATATATATATATATATATATATATATATATATATATATATATATATATATATACTGTATATATATATATATATATATATATATATATATATATATATATATATATATATATATATATATATATATATAATGTGTTGACGAGACGAATACATATTTACTTATAGGTGCATTAAATTGGAAAGTATTGATTGGTCGAGATTTTGCTTAATGAAATTCCTAGTTTCTGGTTCATAAAGTGTTTTTATTACATATTATTTTTTTTTTTAATTCATTTAATTATTTAGTATGCTTGTTTACTTTTGAAATCAAAGTAGCCAAGCCCTAGGTCCATACATTAGTGATGAGGTGAAAAAGATTTTGACGATATATTTTCTTTTATGTAGTGCTTTTATTCCCCAGTAGTTTTAATGCGTTTTAATTCCCAAATTCTCCATGTAATTATTTCAGTCTTAGTAATAAAGTATGCTTTTAAAATGCCATGGTTCCTGAACGAAGATATAGCGTTATCTGCTTCCGTACAGTGGGCTATTTACGACGGCCAAAAGTTGACGACAGAGGAAGGTGACGGAAGCAAGTATATGTTTGAGATATTATAGACGGGTTGCATCGCCTTGCTCTCACCAGGGTAACGGAGCCAGATATTCCATAAGGCGCCCCGAGAGTCGTAATTTAATGTGTATTTTGGTTAATCCAGTCCTTTTAGATCAATACAAATCACCTCATGTCTTGCTAATGGAGGTGTATGTCAAAAATTAATGCTACTGCCCCTTAAGTGTCGAAGGAACAAATAGCATAAAGCGTCTTCCAAGTGGCCTGCTGTAATCCTGTTGAACAACACGTGTTCCTCCCTGTGAGGTCAGCCCTGGAATAACTGTTCTGCCTCAGATACAGGAGGACGAGAGAGAGGGGGTGGAAAAGGAGACATACTTTGTTAACCAAATTCTTGAGGGGAAAAAAATCCAACGACTCTAGTCACATAGGCGTCACCTAACTACCCATAACTAGACTCATGAATATGTACAAAATACAAATACAATATTAGCTACATTAGCTTTATCAGTGCAATGCGTTTTGAGAGGTGCAGTTTGTCTTTCAGGCCTGCGTTGGGTGGGCAGAATGAGCGGGACATAGAACAAATACTCTGAAATAATTCCCGATATTGATTAACTCCTGATGTAAACAAGGTTATGTTTAGTGTATCCTTGCCATGCTAGACGATAACACCTTAGCAGACATCTGTTATAATGAAAGGGTTATAAATTGTCTCAATTATCTCCTCAGGGACGAGAAACTCAGTTCACAGAGCCTTGGATGTCTGTTATATTTCCTGCCATCTCGGACGGTTTTATTGAGTTTACCAAACACTCACTGACATGCAGGGGTTAGATAAAGCCTTGATAAACTATTCCAGTACAAGAGGCTTCATCTATGCTGAATAAAGTCGACTACCGTTGTTCATTTACTTTAGCATCGTCCAGATTTTCGTCCTTTTGCAGCATATTTCACGTAGCTCATTGGCAGAAGACAGTGCTGCAGCTCCACATCCTTTCCAAAACATTTCTTTATTATCAACACCGTATTCAAATATTAAGCTATTGTCACAACTTTGTAATGAAGATAGATCGTACTTTTCGGCGAAGTTAGAATAAAAAAATAAAAAGGCAATAACGAAGATTCAAGGGATTAGAGTCGTTTAGAGGGAACAACAGTTGATGGAACAAGACGCTATCGTAGTACAAGAGATAACACAGAAGCAAGACGTGATCGTACCATAACACAGGAGCAAACGTGTTTGTAGCACGAGACAACACAGGAACAAGACGTGATTGTACCACAAGAGACAGTACAGGAACAAAACGTGATGGTACCACAAGAAACAACACAGGAACAAGACGTGATCGTACTACCAGAGACAACACAAGATCAAGACATGGTCGTACACAAGAGACAACACAGGAACAAGACATGATTGTACACAAGAGACAACACAGGAACAAGACATGATTGTACACAAGAGACAACACAGGAACAAGACATGATTGTACACAAGAGACAACACAGGAACAAGACATGATTGTACACAAGAGACAACACAGGAACAAGACGTTATCATGCAAGAAATAACACAGGAACAAGACCTTATCCTTCTACAAAGGATTACAAAGGAACAAAAGACATGATCATAACAGGTGACACGGGGACAAGATGTTATCGTAGTACAGGAGATAACACAGGAACAAGTCATTAACAAACATGAGATATCACAAGAACAAGATGTTATCGTAGCACAAGAGATAACAGCAACGACAAAAAAAAATCAACTTCGAGCAACATTTACAAATCTCTCAAAAGAAAAGAAAGATATCACTCTGAATTAAACGCAATTACTTTCATACCACGTTGAGTACACCGCTTCCCGTCCGATCAGCAAAATTAAGCAACGTTGGGTCTGGTTAGTACTTGGATGGGTGACCGCCTGGGAACACCAGATGCTGTTGGCATCCCTACGTGTGAAGTGGGGTTGGTGGAGGATTAGTGCCCCTCCCTGTAAAACAGTTAACTCTAAGCCCTTGGCCACCCCGTCTGGGATACATGGCGTCTGGCAATGAATGAATGAAAAACTTTCAGCTTCGTTGTCAGCGCAGCAGGTGTGAGGGCGGAGTGAGGTGCATGCAGTTAGGTTGATTGCAGTGAGTGCTTTTCGTGTAATTTATTCTTATAACCAGGAGGCTAATTTAACGAATACTTATTGTATTTTGAGTGAGACATGCACACGATTGAAAGCAGGGATTATGTGCAATTTTAAATATGGACATTGAAAATGTTCATCTCTGGGAAAACACACACACACACACACACACACACACACACATGTTAAAGCTTTGTAGCCAAAATTTTTATATATGTAACTCTTAATTCTTGTAATAGGTGAGTCTTGAGTTAACTGAAGAGCAGGAGGAGTTAAAGAAGAATACAGAGCGTTCATCTTGATTTATTATCTTCAGAGAAAGTCTAAACTGAGCAGCGTATGTATTATACAGACTTAATATACTAAGTCTAGTTGGACCCCTCTTCTTATTCACTCTCTCCACTACCTGCCGGTGGCTTTGGGATCTTTGGTATCACGTCTTCCTTAGCGATGTATTCTGCACTGTACACCTCAGTATCCTCTGGCATGGTGTTTATGTAAATTATGTCAGTATTAAGACAATAGAATTAACATACAAAACAATGTTAAGGTGTAATACGCCAAATAAATCAACTAAGAAAGGATGATACGAAGCCATCTATAAACCTAGAACACAGACCTCAGAACTGAAACAGGGACCTGAATCTGTAGGTGGATGGTTGCATGTCATTTTCGGAGGGAACGTATGTTGGATGCATCTCCTGGTCATGTGGAGAAAGAGAGACCGACGAGAAGAGTGTATGTGAGTGAGGTGAACGGGAAGAGCGGGAGGACAAGATTGAGACCAAGGATGAGATGGAGGGAAGGAGTAGAGAGATGAGACGATGGAAAATGAGAGACTGATTAGAAAAGTCTATGAGAGAGAGGTTGAGTGGGAGAGGAGGAGAGGGAGGCCAAGGATGAGGTAGAGGGATGTAGTGGAGAGACATAAATAATATGAGAGAGGGAGGTGAGCTGCAGGAAGAGCAGCTAAATGCAGAGGACAGGGCGACGTGGAGGCGACTTATTTCTGACCACCCCGTGAGGAATTAAAGCGTCTGACAATAGACAGGTAGATAGATAGAACTCACTTAAGTCACGCTATAATTTTCACTCGTAAACCTTCTTGTGTTAACAAATGAGCTTTGCGACCATTTTTGACACCTACCTCTGACATGTGCGAAGCTGTATTCAACTGTTCGATTATTAACTAAATTGTGAATTATTTAAGTGTCGTAATTTTTGTATGTTGTGTTGGAATTAGAGTTGCCATTGTGCCATCAGAACTTAGAGATAAATTGTTTTGCATTCGTGTGTAGGCTTCATATATTCGCCTTGCAAGTGAGAGGTCTCGCATTTGATTTCTGGGCCAAAACCTGGACCTGTACGCATGGTTTCCTCTGCTTCATTCAATCCATACCAAAAACTAAAATAGCGTCCTAGATGTTAAGTGACAGTTGTGTGGCCTAGTCTCTGTGAATGTTTGGGTGCTGTCCTTGTCAGTCATACATGAAGGAGTCTGTGATTGTCCCATGCCCTGAAAATACTGCCATAGCACGTGCGGTTAAGTCCCGTCACTTCCCATCTTTCCACATTAAATGCTGCGATTTAACAATATATTAACGCTATAATATGGCACTAGTCACGAAGAAATGCTATTGATGGGATGTAGCGCTCTGCCTTTGACTTTTTCTGCCATCGAATAACATGGAACACGATGGAAAATCTCCCTGCAGAAGTGAGGCAAGTGCCACCAACAAAAAAACGAGAAAACAGTAGTTCAACTTTTGGGTATAGCGGAGTCTGGGTCAACTCATGCTTCACTACTGCATCAAGTCGCTCAAGACTCTGGGATGCTCTCTGCTGTCAACCACTGTTTTCTCGGCTGTCACTTCCTTTAGCATTAATGTTACATCTTATTGAATTTTTGTTGTTTTGTTCTTTATCCAGTTTTCAGGAATATAGCCCTTAAAGACCTTTCTGGTTCCATTTCGAGGCAAATTTTTACACAGAGAGACTCTATAAGCCAATTCCAGACCAGTGCAAATGATAACTCAGCTTCGACCTGACCTCTGGGTCGCTTACCTCACTTCTGTAGGGAGCGCCTCAATTAAAGTCTGGGAAATAAGGTAAAAAGAGGAGCCTTGTTCTTCCAATGGAATTCACCTCCTCACCACCGGATTCTTCTCTTTCCCCCACCTTCCCTCCGACTTGGTGATAAGCCATACAAAGAGGTGTTTTCCTTGTCAGTCACACTTACTGCGGGTTTTCTTTGTCAGTAACGCTTGGAGAAAGAATTTTATTTTTAGTACTGAGAACATTAGGTGATTTTCTGGTCTTCCTTTTCACCTCATTTTTGGTATTATTTTTGTAGCTTAATCAGTAATACAAATATATATACAGTATACAGTTTGTCATTCCCCTATCAGATGCTCAGTTCAAACTGAGAATATTTTGTTTCGGTGATGAATGTTAGCTGTTTAAATGGTCACTTTTTTTTTTTTTTTACCACCGATTGCTGCAAATACATATACTAAGAGGGAGAGAGAGAGAGAGAGAGAGAGTCCTGTTGTTACTTCAGATGAATGCAAATAGCAGACTAATGGCAAATGTATTTTACCGCCTGTTCTTTCCACATCATATACAGTACCTTCCTTGCTGCATGATGTGGCGCAAGGGTTCAATCATGAGTTATAAGCTGGTGTAAGCTCTTTATCAGTCCTGGGAAGCAGGCTGCCATCGTTTTTGGTAACTCGCCCTGTAACGTTGCGCGAGATTCATCCTGTCTGTACCGGGTATGTGTGTCTGTCTTTGTGTGTGTGTGTGTGTGTGTGTGTGTGCCTTAATTCCTCATAGGCAATTTGATGGATCTGAATGAAATTTTTCAGGTGACTTCGTCCGGTTACACCGAGGCACATCCACTATATAAATTTATCCAACCATGGAATTACGGGGTCAGCCCACCCTTCCGCCGTCACTCAATTATAAATTCTCAGAAATGGTGAAAGGAGGGCAGGTATACCTTTGATATCTGCTTATAGGTTGTACAATGGACTCTCATTCGTAAAGTGATATTTGGGGGGCGTGACTCCCCAGTGATTCTTGTGGAGGTCAGCCCCACTCCACAAAATAAAAACAATCAAAACTAGGCGAAGGAGAGCACATGCATTTCAACGAAACTTCGCAGGTAAGTTCGTCTGGTTCCTTGATAATGCCTTCCCTTATTTGAAAATTTCCACAGTTATTTCTAGAGGGCACAGCCTCCCTCCAAAACTTATAAAGGATACAAAATGGAAAAGGTCGATGGATACTCATTTGATTCTTAGTACTGTACATGCTCCAAAATGGGACAATGTGGCTGAAACTCATTACACTTCTTATGTTCTCCGTCAAATATTTCATGCACATATGTCACCTTTGCGATCATGTGGCTTTTACACTGGGATGCTTTGCAGATAGCAAAATTAGATGAGCAGTTTTCAGAGTATCTCTAAAAGCACATGAAGAAACTACACATATTCTTTATTGTATGTCATAAAATCTCGTCTGTTTTGTGCTGAAATTCCATATTGTTTTTTTTTGGCAATAACAACAACAGCAGGAGCAGCAACGCCAACCACACTAGCGTCATTATCTCATCAACGTCACAGCCGTCAGTCACACGTGAGTGGTGCTGATAAAATTCTCATTGATAATTTCCGTGTACTATTCATACCTGTAATCTCTCTCTCTCTCTCTCTCTCTCTCTCTCTCTCTCTCTCTCTCTCTCTCTCTCTCTCCCCCTCTCCTAGAGGGAATGAAGTTAGATCGTATTCATGTTAACTTTGCGTGAAAGGTTTAGTATATGAATCTCTGAAAGAGGATCATACATTATTTCTTGGAGAGAGAGAGAGAGAGAGAGAGAGAGAGAGAGAGAGAGAGAGAGGTGAATGGAGAGGAGTTTAGTATATAGTGAGGTATCGATTGTACGTTAATTAAATAATCAAAAGCACTGGGTACACTGCATTATTTTTTTCGTTGAGTTGCTAGATGTCTATGATTTAAACTACAAAGTGCTTCATTACGTAAACAAATAAAAATAGTATGCCTGCAGAGAACACATCATCATCATCATCATCATCATCATCATCATCATCATCATCATCATCATAACATTAATACCCCGCCCAACTTAGACTGAGGTAGAATCCAGAAACCAGGAGAATAAAAGTTCGAAGGCAGAAGAACTAACAAGAACATATCCAATGAAACGGGAAACACAGCCATTCATACACCACTCCTGGACATGTACAATGAAAAATACAGAAATATGATATGTGCAATTATGTCACACACACACACACACACACACACACACACACACACACACACACACACACACACACACACACACACAGATATTCCTTGGCTCCCATATCTCAGAGTAGTAGGCTTCAATTAATCTCACACAAGCTTTAATGAAACCTTGAATTATGAATTGGTGTGTGACATGTCTGGCAGGGTAGGCTCTGTAATTAACCGGCGAGGAACTGTTGCCGGAGGTAAATTCAATTACAGGGGGAACATTACGGTGTGTCAGTGGCAGGGGGTCGTGCCTTTGTTCCTCCCTGTGACTTGGCCAAAACAAAGGCATTCATACCGCCGCACCTCACCTCCCACCCTCACCCTTCACCTCACACGAATACCACTATACTGTTTTTACTCTAACCTGGCCTGAAATTGCCGCCTCTCCATCGTGAATGCTGAGATGTAGCAATAAATTACACCAGAATATGATGTTAGTCACAAGGAAACGTAAAGAATATACAACCGTAGTATTGTCTTTTTCTTCCAATGGGCTCCATGATATACGCTGCAAAATGAAAATCTGGGCAAAGTTGAGGTTAAAAGGGCCCAATTAATAACATTAAATTGAAAATGTGATCACGTTACCATACCTATATCCAGATGACAAAGTCATTCACAACACGGCACATCCTCCACCGTTACACTGAACAATGAGACTTTATAGCAAAATTTAATTCTTCAGGATACAGTATTTTCAGGACAGACAGAAACTGGAGAATGGGAGGCGGTGTACTAGTGTATATCAAAAGAATCTTCCCTACTTCTAATTCCGAAATTACCATTTGATAATACAGTACTGAAGCAGTTAACCCTTAACATGAAAATGAATCACGCGGTAAGAAGACGCTTGGATCAGATTACCATTCGCAGTCATAGTCCTGCAAAACCGACATTAATTGCATAAACAACTTGCTTAAGTGGGTGAAATTAAAAAATACCGTAATCACTGAAGGTTTCTCGTACCCTAACAAGTTTGGGCGAATCCTTAAGTTCACACACAGGGCTGGACTTACAATTTTGCCGGATAGTTTATTACATCACTTTGTAGAGCAACCAACGTGCGGAGGATATGTCTTAGATCTTGCCGTCACTACGTCAGAAAACTTAAATGATAGTGTTTATGTAGAAGACAAATTTAGTATAACTGGACATCGTATGGTCACGTTTATCCTTCCTTTCACTGAAAGTTGCATGAACTCTAGTTACCAAAGACCTTCAGACTTAAGACGCTGAGTTTTAATTTATTAAAAGTAATTAGAGGTAGTAAGGAGTGGAACTTGATTCCAGAACATAAGATGTTCATGTTGCATATGAAATGTTTACAGAAAGTCTAGGTAAATCTGTTAAGGCATGCACTAGTATATAGAAGGGTGATAGACGGCCTGCAAAAAGTTTTAAACCCAAATGAGAAAATACAGTAAATGTTATGCAACAGAGAAACTTGTCCATCAATAATGCATGTTCACAAATAATCGAGGATAAAATAAATCGCAACTTTCGCAAAAATGCTAAAAAGTTAATTAAAAAAAAAAAAAAACATGAAGTGCATATAGCAAACATTGATATAATAATAAAACCCAAACTGTTTATTTATTTGTTTGTTTATTTATTATTTATTTATTAATTGTTACATCAGAAGCACAACGAGGCACCTACAATAGGCAAGCTAGAGCGGGAATTGGAGAAAATACTAATAACGAAAAAGAGACAGCTAAGGTTCTTAACGCTTTCTTTGCATCCCTGTTTGTAACTGAAATTTCGTGTACAACTCCTTCATCTCTCCTCGTACATGTATATGAACTCAACAACCTTTAAGTCTACAAAACGCCAGGGCCAGATAAAATATCCTACCAAGCTGCAAAGATTGTGAAGAACGAAATGCCCAATACTTCAGCTGAAATTTTGAGTATTTCACCAAGGAATAGCAAAGTACTACATGACTGCAAATTAACAAATGAAACGTCAACATTCCAGTTGGGTAACAAATCACAATTTGTAAATTACCATCCTATTATCTTATCATCAGTAGTATGTGTGTTGTCTGAAACCATTATAAACAATGAAACAGTTAAGTTTTTAAAACAAAATAATCATATTGAAGACGTATAACTTGAATTCTGATTCAATCCTTCCTGCCTTATCAATTTTCCGTTTCAATGATACTTTTGCAATGTATGATAAAGATATATGCGTATATGTAATTTTCCTAGATTTCTAGAAAGCTGCTTGTTAAAGCATCACCCAAAAGATCTCTAGAGAAATTTAAGTTTATAGTTTCAGTCACAATGTACTAAAAATTATTTTGAAAAAAACTGACATACACGACGCAAAGGGTTGTTCTCAATGGAAAGGAATCAATCTGAATAAATATTATAACTGGAGGGCCGCAGGATTTAGTTGTGGTCGTGGGTTGAATGAGTGACACTGACGGTAGTTTGCATTTACTTTGTCAAAGTTTGCTGACGAAACATTATTCAGCAACACAGCAGATACAACAGAATAAAAGCAGAAAATCCAGAGAGATCTTGATAAGTTGCTTAGTTTGGGTTAAATGTAGCAAATGTATTTTCATCATCGGCATCATCCACGTCCATATTGCCCCATCATGAGCATAGGGCTCACGGCTCAGGCTGCTTAGTCCTAACATTTAAGGCGAGAGTGACCAGCCGCTTGCCTCTGATTGGCTTTATGTGAACAAAAAACTAAATAAATAAAACCACTCAGATGTATTCTGTTACAGGCCATACCTGGCTGGAGTGTTTTAACCCACTATGTCACTAGGAGTCTAGTTGTTTATGTGGAGTAGTAAATGGCTTACTGGGTTACAAGAGATCATTTGACTTCTCAGTGTAGAGTAATCTGAAGGCAACTCTGCATTTATTTAGGGGATGCTAGATCCAACTTCTTTCCACAGACCAAGGTAGTTTTAATACTGACAGTTACAAAATTCTACATATTTGGATTTAATACGAAAAAGTTTAATGTAGTGAATATTAAATAATCAACTCAAGACTTTACACAAAAAGTATGTGGGAATAATCGTAAGAACTTACTTAAAACTAAGTGTTCAGTAAACAGAAGCCGAAAGCTAAAACAAAAAATGGTTGGACACATAGGCAGTTCTTTTGAATTAAATCAAAGAATATCATCCTAACCTTGCCCAGTTCAAGAGTACTCCCACATCAGGATTATTCTGGTCAGCCTTGGTTACCTGTAGAGAAAAAATAGACTACAGTGGAGTTATCAAAATAATACATAATTGTGAAAACAATATATAGTGGAATGATTAAGAGCTAAATCAGTTAAAACTGTTAAACCACAGACTACGAGATGAACTAGATGAAAGTATGCATTCAAGGTAGATGATTATAAAATGACTGGCAAACCAATCATGTCAAATGAGCACAGTATTTTATCTTTAACAGAGTTAGAGGTGTACAGAACCAATTGGATGGGAATGTGATAGACTGTGATAACATTTAAAATTTACGTGGATTATTTTCTGGCTTTTAGTCCACAGCTAGCGACGTTACTGGCTAAATTATTAAAATTATATAGTATTTAGCATTGATTGGGCGTTTTCTCTTAAAAAGTAGGATTGTGTAGAATATAGTGTTCAGTTCTTTCTTAATTTCTACGAAATTTCCATGACAGTGCGTTCTGTACTGCATGGTAGTGGTTCTCACTTTTTTTTTTTTTTTTTGCCGTCCTTGGCTGCGAATTTAAGTGGGGAGTCTTCTTACTTCTCGTTCCTTTCAGCTCACAGAAATAAATACTATAGTTACAGTCTTCTCATGAGGTAAAAAACAGCCTCGAAAGGACGATTAGGTCTGTTGTTGTTTGCTTTCCTTTGTAGCTCTTTGCACATCACATTCAACTCTCACTCATCATCTCCCTGTCTCCACCCACAGCCACCAACTCACACGAAAACCACCATGTTATAAGCACAGGCACCAGCCACTCCTGTTGCCTGTTCTATCTTAATTGTCTCAACCGCCAAATCTACCTCCATTCAAGTAACATCTTCACTCCTCTCATTAATGTAGTCGTACCTAAACCAAGCTAATTATCAAAAAACATTTTACTGACCACATTAACCCATTTTGTCTTTATTTTCACGATCATCAGATGACTGTACACCGTGGGAGAAACTTTTCGAATCAGAGGAGTTGCATATTACCGTCATTAACCTTGCTCTACTAGGGAGCCCTACTACGTTGACTAGAATCCCCTGGTGGTGGCAAAATTAAAATAAACATGACGTCATACTGAATCATCTGGTTGTAACAAAATTAATATATTCAAGACGTCATCTTACTGTAACCGATACAGCTGGTAAGTATGCTCTTACGGCCTCACATATACCCGCCAGTACTGTACCATCCGTACCCTTAACACTAATATCATGTCCCTCAGTTTCTTCTTTTGATCTAGACAGATACATAGAATAACTTACAGTTGTCATTCAACAAAGTCTCAAACCCATCATCAACTACATCATGATTTTTTTTCCTTCCCATCGTTTTCCTTATCTTACACACATACACCTGCGCCTCCTACTTATCATTCTCACCGTGTTTCCTGTCCATCACTGATCAGACATTATCATACCTGAATTGGATACCTGTTGGTATTTATGCATTAACCATTCTAACAGTATTTATCACACATATTACAAGACCATTTTTGTATTCATTTCGTTCATGATTAAGTGTTTAACATTGAGAATTCACAGTCTTATTCCACTCCACTGGTATAACTATTCTCTTCTAGCTTTTTTTTTTTTTTTTTTAGCGTACCCCCCAAAATATTTCAAAGCACTCTCTTGAATAAATTTTATCGTCTTGACATAGTGTCAGTTTCAGTACCGGCTGTTTTCCCATTTTTCCAAATTTTCACAGGTGTCTTCACTTCTGCCACTGACGCATTTTCCAGTGCCATATTATTCCTATTTATTGCATGGTGGGATACAATGAGACCTTGTGAGAGGCAGTGGAATATATATATATATATATATATATATATATATATATATATATATATATATATATATATATATATATATAATATTTAGAGGTTGATTTGGTGGTTAAAGCAGTTTTACAGATCTGTAATTGTCTTAAATACCTGACATTCCGTCCCACATGCATTTTCCTTTTTCTGTTTCATTGTAAATATTTGATCCATACATCCAGCTGTCCCTAAAAGTATCGTTTTCGCTACTCGCTAAGCAATCGGAAATACTCCCTATCTTCTCAATAAACATATCAAAGATATAGATCAATTTAATGTATGCAGTACACTTAATCAACCCTACATTCACCTCATCAACACATGATGCCTTTCTGTTTTTAATCAGTTTCACAAGTCTCTTCACTTCTACTTCATTTCTTGTTTGTCCACCATCAAAAAAAAAAAAAGTTTGCTACTCCTTTTCTCCGTCATTCCCCCTCATCAACCTTTACAAATATTCTTACCTGTGTTCACTTTGTTGGTATTTTCCCTTCTTGTCCCTCACTTGTCCCTCACACTTCCACAACTTTTTCACTCCCATTTCAACAGTTTTTACAGTTCGTTTCAAAATAATTCATCTCTCTGTTTTCAGGGTAGTTTGCATCAATTTCTTTTCCACGATCATTTACCCTCCTCTCTCTCTCTCTCTCTCTCTCTCTCTCTCTCTCTCTCTCTCTCGCTACATGTTTGTAACTCTTAGTTTACTCCAGCCATCTTTAATCAGATTCTCTTTCTTGCATCTGGTTTAAAAACTTCTTTCCTCAACTACTCTTTCAGTATCTACATCCCAGCAAGCTATACCCTTCTTACTACGTGCTACCCTCGCAACAAGAAACAGAACTTTATCATTCCTAACCAGACACACACTTTACTTACACCAGAAGCTTTCCAAATGCATTTACTCACACAAACTTTAGCCAGTATTCGTCTTCCACTGTTTTGATGCTTCACTTCACCACTTTCATGCACTCTGAGCACTCTCCTATCCTTTTATCCACCACACTTCTCTCAGCTTAGTCTTGTATACCACATTCACAATGTATGATTAGATAAATCTCTGCATCATCCTCTCACATCTAGTCAACAACACACTAAGCATCTTTCTACTTACAAGTACCTAATTCATCAGATTCCTCTCGATACTATTTCCACTCTCTGTATTATGTGTTTGTGTGTCGCTTTGTGTTTATAATGTGAATCACTAACGCATAATCTAGCTTAACAGATGTCAGGTCTCCGTCCATTATTGCTCTCACTTGTCATTTGCTAATGACTTTTTGCTTTATACAAAGGCCCAGTGACATCTCCCCTATCACAGACACTGTGATTCCTGGGTAGTTGTCGTGTTACTTTAACTAGTTGGTCCTCAAACCCGTTTTTCTTGTCCTCACCTTTATCACTGCAAGGTGCATATGTCACCCAGCTCCACTTTCCCCATTTTAATATGACATATATAGTATACACATCGGACAGGTATATTAATTATATTACAGTCTGCTCTGCCATTCAACATTTATCAGCAAAACCACTCTGTTTACACCACTGGTTCTCAACTGGGAGCCATGGCCCCCAAGGGGGCCACGGCAGGATTTTAGGCTGGCCATGGCAGGCTAATGTAAGCAGTTAATCAGAGTGTGTCTGCCTTTCACTCGGGTGAGGGGCCACGTGTTTAAGCTTGTCGCGTTGCACCCTCTTGCTTCAGCGTAAACGAGTACTTGCTACGTTTCAACACCGCTAGACCAATGAGCGGGCAAGCAAAAACGTGGCTAAGTGGCAACACTTTGTATGCAATATCCAGGAGTGAACCTGTTGTCGAGCAAACCATATATAAAGTCCTATTTGCCTCTATCGAAGGGATTCTTCCAACAGACTTAGCACTGTGTACAGGGTGCAAGTGTGTCTCCCTCGCTCCCTGTTGTAACCTCCCTCTCGGCCACGACCCCAGTTAGAGCCTGCTGATGTAAGTTTGTGAGAAATATCTACTGCTTTCTGTATAGTATTCTAATGTTACTTGCGAGATATTTAATTGATACTAGTATTGGTAAATTGATATATATTTTTCTATCACTCTATCTACTTATAGATATATTTAGATACATAGTTTTATAGTTTATGTATTCCTCCACTCTGCCTTCCCAGCTCACTGGTGGTCGCCCTATCACACCTGTGCCTTTGATGTTCCTGTCACATATTCTCTTTGTAACTTAATTTCTTTGATTTTCTCATTCATTCACTTGTTTTTTAGTTATCATTGGTCACTTGCACCAAATATGCTGTATATACACCAGTGATTTAAAATATTTGACGAAATTCAACTAAATCGCTTTCACCAAACGATCTGAACTAACATCAGTTCTGAAGAAAAGCACCATGTTACGCTGAATTTTAATCAAAGAGCAAAAGTGGTTCACCGTATGATCCATCGTTTTGCACTGGCGTCAAAAACCCTCCCTGGTGCCCTTTGCAAGATCCTGGAGACAGTGGCAAAATGTGCCAACTTTGTGAAAACAGATTTAACTCTCGCCTTTTCAAGAAACTCTGTGGTGACATGAATTCAGAGCATGAATCTCTCCTCTCTTACTCCAAAGTGCAGTGCCTCTCCAAAGACAGTGCTGTGGGCAGAGTATTTGAGCTTCGGAGAGAACTTAAACTTTTCCTGAAAATAAAAGGGAAGGATGATCTATTAATTCTCTTCAACCAGGCGTTGTGGGAGTCACGTCTTGCATACCTGGCCGACATTTTTGAGAACCTAAACAGGCTGAATCTCAATTACAAGGCAAGGAAAGAAATGTATTTCACCTCATGGACTGTGTGAGTCCATTTCTTGCTAAACTCCAGAACTGGCAAAGGAAAGTGAGTGCAGAAAATGTTGCCATGTTTGAGAAATTTTTCAACTGTTCTTAACAAGATTGAAGAGGATCACCTACACGATCCATCACTCAAAAGTGAAATAATTCAGCACCTGAAATTCTTGGAAAGTGAGCTCAAAAGATACTTCCTAGAATTCAATGAGGAAGATGGGAAATTGGTGAGGAATCCTGTCTCTGACACTCTTGGAATTGCTGTCGTTCCCAATGACGTCGTTGATCTCAAGACTAATTCTGCTCCCAGAGACCTTTATGAAGAAAAGTCTCTGTCTGGTGTTCCATGTATCAGTCATATCCAAAAGTTAGTGACATCACGCTTAGAGTCCTCTTGCCATTATCCACAACATATTTATGTGAATCTGGTTTCTCCACCCTTCTACACATAAAAATTTAAAGCCGAAACCGGTTGGATGTGGACCTAGATGTGAGATGTGCGTTGTCAGTGACTCAACCCCGAATCAGTCAACTGACTGAAAACAAACAATGTCATCCATCCCATTGATATATAACAAAATATGCCTTCTGATTGACAGCTGTAAGCATTAAAATAAATGGGGAGCATCAATACAGTTTTTTTTTTTTTTCATAATTATTTATGAGGGGTTTGAGAGAAAACTGAAGGGGGGCCACGAGGATGTTAAGATCCCAGGAAGTGGGGATTAAAGTGAAAAAGTTTGAGAAACCCTGGATTACACCGTCCTCACACACACATACCTGACTCATGCACTTCAAACCTTTCTACTTATCCACATTATTCGCTTTCATCTTATCATACAGTGCCATCACAACATAACTCTCATTCATCAACATATTCACCTTTTGCACTCTGACACATTCATCACAAATTCACATCCTAACAACCCTTCCTACATTTCTGGGGGGCTGGACAGCTACGCGACTCAGATCCGAGTTCTTTTGTTTAAACCCTATTTGTCCTAAAGCCCATCGAGATTACGGAAACAGTATGGTTTCTCCCACACCCCACGGATTGGTTATTAGTTTATGGATATGAGAAGGGCAAGAATCTCATAAGAGATAATATATGAACGCTAAACAAGAGTAACATATTAAGGGTTCAAAACAGAGTGAAAAGAAGAGGCAGAAAGAAGTTAATGGAAAGATAAAATGCGTGAAAACACCGTGGAGGAGAATAACGGGCCAGAATGGAGAGAACTGAAGGAAGTATTTGTCTTGCTTTGAACTGATTCAAATTTATGGTGACTCGCTTAAAGGCCGCATTCGGTGACCTCCGCTCGATGTCTAGTCTGTTCCTGTTTTCAGTAGAAAGGCAACAGAAATTTGAATTACTCATGCCGTGAGCGAGACGGAGCGAGGAATTTTCCCTTATTTTTATCCTGTTGGGACACCCGTTGACAAGGAGAGAGAGAGAGAGAGACGCAGGATAGTAGTGTTTGCTGTTACACAAATTATACTGTAGCATTACACTATACAATTTTGGGAGTATAAGGAGGGAGGAAGAAGAGGCGAGAGAATGATAATACAACATACACGACACTCTTCTCTTCTGTCATGCTGGTACTTTCAATGCCGGACCAAGAACGAGTTAAAAGGAAATACTAAATTTTGAGCAAAAGTCCACAAATGAGTCAAAACTCGGGAACCGGTGGCCCTATTGGACTAGAAATTGTTTTATTCTTCGAGTAAGAGCATTTTAATGGTACCTTGCTTCAAGAAAAATTGCCCTACGTTGCGCCATTTTCGTTGTGTTACGGTAACAAATAAACATACATACAGAAATCGGATCATTATAATATAGATGGCACAGACTAATAGCAATGCATTATCCAGCTTTCAAGTAGAACGTGGGATTAGTGATGCTCAGTTAGAATTACTTGGACAAACTTGTATAATGATAAAACTTGAACTGGTTTAATGAAAATGGATATATCACAAAAAATGTTGCACAAATTAATACCAATGACACACCACCTAAAGGCGAATTTCTGTGTTGTAATGTAGTGCACCACATTTAGTACGCGAACGAAACGAACATGTCAGATAATAGTGACAGGGAGGGTTTCATGGGAGAGGGGAGAATTAATGAAGTGGCACCTGGGCTACGAATGCATTGACTTCAAAGGCAGTGAGTGTCGTCAGTAATGATAGTAAGTTTGGAGAACTTATGGGCCGTGTTATAATCAGTTAATGGGTTCCTTAGCACCTTTTCTTTAACGATTTATCTGCCATACTCAACACCAGTTCTCCCCTTTATGCTATGTATTACCCACTAACATCGATACAATTTGCATGTATTACATTATAAGAGAATTCGAACTTGCCGTGTCCCGAAATCGGTCAGTAAGAAACAGGTGTTCGGGAAATTCCCTAGCCAACCAGAGTACGGGCCTGGGACAGACGACGAGAGGACATTAGTGTGAAGTCTGGGGCTGTTATCATAAACTGCCCTAAGGTAATGTGCACATTATTACCTATATACAGGACAGTCCGTCATTAGCGACCCACTAGATACTCGCCTAGTGTTGTGTTGCGGGGACGGTTCAGTCTGCTGATATGGGCATGAATGTGGCAGTGAGATTAAGAAAAGTGATACAGGTTAGACACTGTTAACACTGACTGAGCCGTCCCAACAACACACGGGAAAGCACCTGGCGGAGTGGAAGAGGAGTGTTGTAAATGGGGTACCCTGTATAGTGTAGGTTTGTCTTCACACAGGTAATTACTAAGGTCAATACAGCATTATAGAGAACATGAAATAGAGAGAGAGAGAGAGAGAGAGAGAGAGAGAGAGAGAGGAACTAAACGATCTGTGATAATAATGTGTTATAGGGACACATATCCTTTAAATTGGTTGACTTCCTTCACTTATATTTCTGGCGGTGGATGTCATGGCTGGGTAAGGAACGTTTATTGGTTGAGACCCTTTATGTATTGTTCTGTTGGCGGGCTGGAGAGTGTATATTGGTTGAGATTCTTTATGTATAGTTCTGGTGGTGGGGGGAAGAATGTTTATTGTTTGAGGTCCGTCACGTAAAGTTCTGGTGGTGGATGTGGTGGCTGGGTGAAGAATATTTATTGGTTGAGATCCTTTGTTTATATATATATATTTTTTTGTGGGTCGAGGAATGTGTATTGGTTGAGATCCCATAGTTTGTGGGGTTAGGAACGTTTATTGGTTGAGATGTATGGTTTTGGTATTGGGGTCAAGAATGTTTATTTGCTGAGACCCTTTATGTATAGTTCAGGTGTTGGATGTGGTGGGTGGGTGAAGAACGTGCGTGTAAGTTATGCTCAGGATAGTCACTTCGCCACATTTGTCAGCATTACCTGGCGTGGGGAGGCGGCCGTGCGGTCATCCCTCACACTCACCGCTCCTTGCCGTCATAAAAATGACTGATATGGAGCTGGATGTAGAGTGTCGGCTGGAGTTTCTTGTCATTATGTATTTTGGAAAACTGCATCTCCCCCGAAAATGGCAAAATGACAAACTGCTGGTGGGTGATATAATTAGTCCTCTTATGATCACGTCTTATCGTCATCATTATTATCAGCATTATCATCATCTCCATCGTCATCGTCATTATCATAACCATCATCATCTTCACTGTCATTACATCATCATCATCACTACCGCCCCACCTCTTATTCCTACCTCCTACCTTTAAGTGGAGTGGTAGGACATAGGAAGCCAGGAAAAGGAGTGAATATGATAATGGATGAGCTAATCAACAGCATGTCCAGTTCATTCCAGTTAAGGTTAAGTGATTTTATTAAGCTAATATTGACTCATATTGGCCTGAAACTGTTAATATTATCACTATAAACTTTCTCACTGCTGGTAGAACACTACTATTCTTTCCCAGTTGATGGCAAATTATTTTACGTAGGTGAGAGTCCTAGCAACCTGAGACGTTAATCCCTTTGCTGCGATGACGTCATTGTACTATATTCTTGTTAATTCCTGGTGACTTTATTCTGCTCTTTAGACACTTGTCGAACTGGGAGGATTAGACGTGCCTATACTGATCTCTTCATTACTACGGTGCTCTCTTAAGCGGAAGAAGTTATCTGTTGACGGCAGGAACAAAATAAAGATAACGCCCTTAGTCTAAAAAAGGTAAAACTGACATGCGAATGTTTATAATGCCGTTTCATTAAATATATTGTTACGGAACAGAGAAAGATAATGTACACTTTAAGAGAGAATGCTAAAAATCACTACTGTCCCGTAAAGTTCCAGGTTCAAAACAAAAGAGTTAGGTAAAATTACAAGTTGAAGTTTAATGCACAAACTAACAACAAAACATTCAGGACTCATAAGGATAATGTAATGGCAAATAAACAGGTTAAATATATGGTTAACTGCAATAGCCTCTATTAACACGAAATTAGCAAGAGTAAATTTATCTAAGTCAGCCCTGATGAAATGAGATACCAGATAATACTCAGTGAATGCCAGATAAATAATTACAGATACAAACTATTATCAAAAATAACTGACACAACCCAACATTAATCAAAACCTCACTAGGCCTACAAATTAAACTTATGCTATACAGTACAAGAAAAAATACAACAACAGTTATACTCAAATTACACACAGCTGCTAGATGGTTGGAGACTTCTTGAGCACTCACAATAATAATAATTGTACAGGGGAGGACAGAGATGTGAACAAAATGAGGAGCAGATCTAAGTGGCAATGATGCAGAGACTGAGCTCATTATATAGGGGCCAGGAGAGCTTGATACAACTTGTAATGAGGACGCGCAAATGAAGCCATGGGGACAGAGAGATGACAATCCCGCAAAGTATAACAGAGATGTCGACTTACTCTACTATAACGGTAGAAGGGGGGAACTGAGGCAGAACACGCTCGTGATCAAACATGCAGCATACTGTGCGTTAAAATTACACAAAGGATGATGAAATCATAGGCTATGTAACACCTCCCCACAAAGAAAAAGAAATTTACAAAGGAAATTTCTTATTACTCTAAAACAATCTGTCTAAAGTCTAGATAAGCAATCTGCAATAACATTCTCTTTCCCCTTGACATGTTGTATGTCTAATGAATACTCCTGAAGAAGTAGACTCCATCTTGTCAATCTCTGATTTTTATCTTTAAACTTACTAAGGAATTTCAGTGGGTTATGATCGGTATAAATGACTATGGGGTCAAAACCAGAACACAAATAAAATGAAAAATGCTGTAAACCCAAAATCAAGGCCAAAAGCTCTTTCTCAATAGTTGAGTAGTTCTTTTGAGGTGGAGTGAACTTCTTACTGTAATAAGATACAGGATGTTCAATACCCTGATCATCCTCTTGCAGCAAAACAGCCCCGGCTCCTGTATCACTTGCATCAACAGCCATCTTAAAAGGCTTAGCAAAATTTGGAGTAGCGAGCACTGGCTGACTTAATAGAATAGCTTTAAGTTTGTTGAAAGAGGATTCACAGTTATCGGTCCAGACAAATTCAACTCCCTTTTTCAGTAGGTCTGTAAGTGGTGATACAAGAATAGAAAAGTTAAGAACAAATCTCCTGTAATAACCTACCATTCCCAAAAATCTTTGTAGCTCTTTCCTACTTTTAGGTCTGGGAAGATCACTTATAACCTGAACCTTAGCTCCTGGTGGTGCAACATGTCCATCACCAATTACATACCCAAGGTACTGAACTTTAGCTTGACCAAACTCACACTTTGATAAATTAGCTACAAGATTAGCATGAACTAAACGGTCAAGAAATTTACTGACATGGCATAGGTGATCTTTCCAGTTGTCACTGAAGATTAATATCTCATCAATATAAACAACACACCCTGCCAAACCCTCTGTTACAACATTCATGAGCTTCTGAAATGTGGCTGGTGCATTCTTCATACCATACGGCATTACAGAACATGCAAAAGCCTTTCCTAGTGTTACAAAACATGAGATCTCCCTAGCACGTTCAGTCATAGGTACTTGCCAGTATCCCTTTAACAAATCAAACTTACTTATGTACCTAGCCTTTCCGATCTTGTCTATGCAATCTTCCACACGAGGGAGAGGGTAAGTGTCTGTTTTGGTTATCTGATTAACACGTCTGTAGTCGATGCAAAGCCTCTGTGACCCACCTGGCTTAGGGACTAGAGTGACAGGAGAACTCCACTCGCTCTGACAGGGCTCAATCATCTTGTGGTCCAACAGGTAGCCAAGCTCCTTCTGGATGAGAGGAACTTTCACTGGGTTCACACGGTAAGGAGGCAATTTAATTGGCTTTGCGTCTCCAACATCGACATCATGCATCAACACAGTGGTTCTTCCTGGAGTGGCACGGAACACTTGCGGGTACTCCTGCAGTAATGCCGAAAACTCCTGCCTTTCCTTGGGTGGTAGATGAGAAAGCTTAGTCTGGAGATCATTCATGATATCAGGATTCTTCCCCAAACTATCACTCAGGCTCATACTGCATGGGAGAGCTTCACTTGCAGACTCAGGTGGAACAGCTACAGTGCAGACTGGATTATTTTCGTCCCGCCTGTGATATAACTTTAGCATGTTGATGTGACATAGTTGCTTGCTCTTTCTACGATCTGGTGTGGCGATGACATAGCTGACATCACTGAGTTTCTTCTCCACGAAATAAGGGCCACTAAACTTGGCTTGAAGAGGTTGCCCATGAACTGGTAGCAGAATCAAAACCTGATCTCCTGGCTGAAAGTGGCGTAACCTGGACTTCTTGTCATACCAAGTCTTCATCTTCTCCTGAGCAGCTCCTAAATTCTCTCTCGCCAGCTGTAAAGCAGTGGACAGCCGTTCTTTGAACTTCATCACATACTCCAGCAGGTTGACGTCATCTTCCTCCGACAGCCAGCATTCCTTGAGTAGCTTAAGGGGTCCTCTTACTTCATGGCCAAACAGTAGTTCAAAAGGTGAGAAGCCCAGTGATTCATTTGGAGATTCTCTTGCAGCAAACACAACGAATGGAAGACCTTTATCCCAGTCTTTCTGATGTTCCAAACAGTATTTCTTGAGCATCGATTTGAGTGTTTGATGATATCTCTCCAACGCTCCTTGGGTCTGGGGATGGTAAGCTGAAGACGTGATCTGGGTGATGCCCAACTCTTTCAGAGACTGCTTGAAAACATTTGACATGAAATTACTTCCTCGATCTGATTGTACCTCCTTGGGCAGACCAAACTTTGTGAAGAACCCTAGCATTTCCTTAACCACGTTCTTTGCTGAGATGTTTCTAAGTGGAATGGCTTCAGGATAACGAGTAGCCATATCAATCAGGGTCAACACATAAGAAAATCCTGAAGAAGTCTTAGGAAGAGGGCCCACAATATCCACCAACACACGGGTGAAAGGCGCCTCAAAAGGAGGAATGGGAACTAGAGGTGCAACCTTTTCGGTCTGATTACACTTCCCCACAACTTGACAGGTGTGACAAGACTTACAATACCAGGAAACATCCCTGAAGATACCTGGCCAGTAGAAGTGTTTCAAAATGCGTGCCACAGTCTTCCTCACTCCAAGGTGTCCTGCCAAACCGGAATCATGAGCCACTCTAATGATATCCTGCCTACAAACACGAGGGATGACAACTTGATGTACAACCTCCCCTTCACAGTCGGCTGATGCTGTTGGGGGTCTCCACTTCCTCATAAGTACTCCTGACTTTACATAATAACAAGTAGAAGCACCGGCTGACTCTTCTTCATTGTAAGCAGAGTTAGCTAGACCTTTCAACTCAGGGTCAGCAACCTGCAACTCAACCAACTCTTGACGAGACAAATCATCAACACTACGGGGTACTGCCTCATCTGGTGAGTGGTCCAAATTAGCAAGAAAAGTGTCAGCTAGGATAACATCATCATCATCATTATCCTCTAAATCACCAGTAACTCCAGACTTAGCCCTAGTGACAGCACATGCAGGGAACACATCAGGGACATCACAATCCTGGGACGCAGCCACTGGCTCACTAGACAACTGAGGAGCTGGACACACTTGACTTCCACCAATATCATTTCCAAGTAAGAAAGTTACACCTGACATTGGGAGTGTCTCAACCAACCCAACCATAACGGAACCATTAACAAAACCAGACTCTAAATTCCCTCTGCACAGAGGGACAGAGAAGTAATTATTCCCTACACCTTGTAAGATTACAGTTTCATCAGAGGAATTAACATTAGAGCCTAGAACACTGGTCAGCATAAGGGATTGGCAAGCACCTGTATCACGATATATTTGAACTGATTTCCTGTCATTACTGTCCAGAGGACTGACAAAACCATCAGACAGGAAATTAGCACATGAACTCTTGAGAGTGTCACCCACGTTACTGCTCAAAAGAGGAGCTCCATCATGAGAATTTAAGTTACCCCTCAAAGCAGGTTCAGTTAACTCAGTTAAAGAATTCTGGGAACTCTCAAGAGTGGACACTAGACCAATTGACTGAATATTTAAAGACTCCTTTTTGTTCACATCACGCTGTCTCCTGAAACATCTCTCCGTAGTATGACCAAGCTTACTACAATAAGTACATTTACTTTTCTGAAATCTAGAGGTGAGGCTGGTATTTACTTCCTGAGAAACATCATCCTTATTCTCTTTCCTGTTACCTGTACTCTGAGTAGAGGCAACGTACTTACTCTCAGCTTTCCCTTTTTCTCTAGAATATCTCTTGTGAGTGAGAACATACTCATCAGCTAAAACTGCAGCATCAGACAAATTATCTATTCTTTTCTCATCAAGATATAGGCTTACATCTTTACTAATACACCTTTTGAAATCCTCCAGCAAAATCATCTGCTTAAATTTACCAAAATCAGAATCCACATTCTTAGAATTTAACCACTGCTCTAACAGATCTTCTTTGATTTTTGCATACTCAACATGGGATTGCTTATCTTGCTTATAAGTTGTCCTAAATTTTACTCTATAAGCTTCAGGAACAAGCTCATAGGCCTTAAGAATCAAGCTCTTAACTACATCATAATTATCAGACTGATCCTGAGGCAAAGATGCATAAGTTACTTGAGCTTTACCGGTGAGAACAGTTTGAAGGAGTACTGGCCAATACTCCTTAGGCCAATTAAAACCTGTAGCTACCCTCTCAAACAACTGAAAATACTTAGTTAAATCAGATTCATTAAAAGGAGGGACAAGTTTAACATTTTTAGCCACATCAAAATCATCAGAGCTAGATGATCCAGTTCCACCTTGTTTCATGCGATACTCATGGTCTGCCTGAATCCTAGCAAGTTCAACTTGTGCGTGAAACTCAGCCTCCTTAACATCAGCCTCCTTAGCACGTGCTTGAAATTCAGCTTCCTTCACACGAGCCTCCTGCAGGGCTAGCTGTAACTTAGCTAATTCAATCTGCGTTTGCTCATTTGGAGGAGTTACATTAAACAAGCTTTTATTAATCATGCCAACAATTTGATCTTTAGAATGATGAGAGTGAACTGCAATTCCCAATTGTTGAGCAACAAGCTTAAGTTCATTCTTTGTTCTGTTTTCTATATCACACACTGTTTGCACATTTGACAAAAAATCTTTGGCTTCATCAAGTGTAGAAACAGTAGCCATCATGAATATATCACAGTCACAAAATATCAAACAATATCCTTATGATAATATCCTGAATATCCTGGCAGGGTCGCCAAATTTATGTTACGGAACAGAGAAAGATAATGTACACTTTAAGAGAGAATGCTAAAAATCACTACTGTCCCGTAAAGTTCCAGGTTCAAAACAAAAGAGTTAGGTAAAATTACAAGTTGAAGTTTAATGCACAAACTAACAACAAAACATTCAGGACTCATAAGGATAATGTAATGGCAAATAAACAGGTTAAATATATGGTTAACTGCAATAGCCTCTATTAACACGAAATTAGCAAGAGTAAATTTATCTAAGTCAGCCCTGATGAAATGAGATACCAGATAATACTCAGTGAATGCCAGATAAATAATTACAGATACAAACTATTATCAAAAATAACTGACACAACCCAACATTAATCAAAACCTCACTAGGCCTACAAATTAAACTTATGCTATACAGTACAAGAAAAAAATGCAATAACAGTAATACTCAAATTACACACAGCTGCTAGATGGTTGGAGACTTCTTGAGCACTCACAATAATAATATCTGTACAGGGGAGGACAGAGATGTGAACAAAATGAGGAGCAGATCTAAGTGGCAATGATGCAGAGACTGAGCTCATTATATAGGGGCCAGGAGAGCTTGATACAACTTGTAATGAGGACGCGCAAATGAAGCCATGGGGACAAAGAGATGACAATCCCGCAAAGTATAACAGAGATGTCGACTTACTCTACTATAACGGTAGAAGGGGGAACTGATGCAGAACACGCTCGTGATCAAACATGCAGCATACTGTGCGTTAAAATTACACAAAGGATGATGAAATCATAGGCTATGTAACAATATATATATATATATATATATATATATATATATATATATATATATATATATATATATATATATATATATATATATATATATATATATATACACGCGCGCGCGTGTGTGTGTGTGTGTGTGTGTCTACTGTAAAATAGATTTGGACTCCTAAAACTCTCATTGTATTATTCTGAGGATGCAAGAACATCGTCAGATAAGATCAAACAGCGAATTGTCCAAAAGGACACGAGTTATATCTGAGACGGGGACAAAGAATTATCTGATGATCTGAATTTCCCGACAGCGGTCATTGCTGATCTTCCGCCAGTGCCATCTATATTTCATTAAGTCACCTTCGGTAATGCCAACACGCTAGACCTGAGGGTGAGCCCTAGCATGTATTCAGTGTGAATGATGGGTATTATGCCGAAGTTAACCTTATGAAGGTGTATGGCACAGAGGAGGATTGCTAGGGCCGGGGAACGGGCTGGCAAATCTTTGACCATAGTCGGGTAGATTAAAAAGAAAAGCCTAAACATTTATGCGCGTTTTTCCCCACCATCTTCCTCTGTATTTCCTATTACTTAAACCAGTTGAGTAAATTAACCAATCCGTATTTTGTTAATGTTTTTTCCTACCTACGTAATCCTAGCTTATCTTGTTAGATAGCCATTAGCCAGTTCAGCCTGAGTATGATATTTATACATGAACAATCTATTACCTGATGAGTTTATTCAATCAGGGAGAGCCCCTAGTAGTAGAAAGCTCTTTCCTAAGCTAATGTGATGTTCATGACATAAGTAAAATTAAAACAAAAATAGGTAAGCGGACTAAGGAAGTTACAGTACATAATATTTGCTGAAAGACAAAGTGGTTTGTATTTTCGTTGACCTGGGAGGTTTTATAACCCATCTTCCTTTGTGACACTTTGGCATATTTAAATTTAGAGTTCTCTTGTACAATATTAAGGTTATACTATTGTTATACCGACATATATTGCCAAAATATATTCCATTAACATTAAAGATACAGAAATGTACTGGTTAACAAGAGGTGTCAAAAACATGAATACTTTCACTATAACGATTTCTTTTTGCGCTACCTCCTGGTTATTTTTCTCAGCTAAACGAAACATTTCCCGCATTATGCTCGTTGCCAGGCAACATGTCTCTTTTCCCCGCCCCTCCTCACCCACCGCCGTGAGAGCGGGTGAGGAGGTGTGGGGCCATGACTTTAAGAAGAGAGAGGGGCTGAAGGGGCAAGTTGAATGACGGTTGATAATTATTAGTGGTGGCACACTTTAATCCTTCCAGTCTGAAAAACCTATTCTAAACAAATTAAATCATCTAGACGCAGCAAAAATAAAATACAAAATATGTCGTCGGATGAAGTGGTAAAGATTAGAGAGAACCAAAGTATGAACAGTGAATTTGTAATGTCATCTTGTCACAGGCCTAGAAGATCATTGGTTTATAAGTGCGTTAATCAATACTTCCTTCAGAACCTCCGCTAAGATTATTCTGAATGTCAATGAGTAATATAAATGGTTAGAGGAGACTATGCCCCCAGCAGTGTCCTTGCAGTGTTATTTTCTCTGGGTTCTATCTGTGTTTGTGGGAAGAATGAAGACGCAAGATTTAATTTTCATGTTATATACAATTCAAGATTACAAAACTAAAATGCCCTGCTATAAAAATGAAAAGATTATACATGGGAGAGGAAAGTCGTCATCATCATCATCATCATCATCATCATCATCTGGGGGAGGCGGTGGCAGAATCGGTAAAGAGGCAGCCTCCAGTCCTGATGGACCCAGGTTCGAATCCCGGCTGGGGCAGGGAACAGTATATGGATTTGAATTTCATAAAAGGCAGACTTTTCTGATCTACCAGAAGGCCCGCCGAGACATGTCATAAAAATACCCCCGCTAATACCAATACACTAGTCCTGTATGAGACAGCCCTAGAATGTATTCAATATGGATGGTGAGTGTTAGTGCCGAAGTGGTGACATGTGGAGATTTAGGAGGACTACTGGGCCCCAGGGAGGACTACTGGGACTTGGGAATAGACACTGAAGCCTTTGCCTAGAGTCGGACAAGTTAAGAAAGAAAATCACCAACATCAGCATATACCCACTTACATAAATGGGTGTGTGGGTCGGATCCACATGCAAGGTGATCTATTTGGCTACAGAGCCTGTTGGGTGAATAGCAGGTGCCGTGTAAGGTATGACACTCCAAAATGCGCCTGGAGGGTATACGGTCATATAATGTAACAAGTTTCATAAATATGTATTATGGTGTACCGCATAAATTATAATGCAGGGCTGACTGATCTCTCTCTCTCTCTCTCTCTCTCTCTCTCTCTCTCTCTCTCAATGCATGTGTGTGCGTGTTTGTGTGTGTGTGTGTGTGTGTGTGTTTTATAAAATGCATGAAAGTGAATGCTATTTTAGTTTGGATAACAACAAAATATTTCATTACAATGTTCGTGATGGCAGTTTACGATGCAAATGGATATTTTGCTGTGGAATACCAGTCACGGCACAACAACATGATTTAGTTTATACCCGTGTTGTTGTCACGATGGCACAGACAGGATCGCAACCACGGCGGAGCATGAGGCTAAATGCAGTGCCAACTTTTGTCAACTTCTCTTCCCACTAAAAATGCCAATCATGATGAGACCTTTAGATATTTTGTTCTTGGCGTCACAGTGCACACAGAGTACAATATTATTTTATCATTATCCAGTACTCTATCGCTCTATATGGAGAGTAAGGGCCCGAGGCTAGGCTACTTAGTCCAAGTATTTAGGCGGAGGTGACCGGTTGCTTTTCTTCGAATGGCGTTATGAGCAGTAAATCCCAACCACTCCTTGGAGGGAGAACCTTACAGGCCACATCCGGTTGGAGCACATTATTTCACCAAATTGCCAGGCGTCTAAGTTGGTTTTGTGGTTACCTAACGGTGTATAATGCACACACACACACACACACACACACACACACACACACACACACACACACACACACACACACACACACAATTTAGAGAGAGAGAGAGAGAGAGAGAGAGAGAGAGAGAGAGAGAGAGAGAGAGAGAGAGAGAGAGAGAGAGAGAAAGAGAAAGAGAGAGAGCGAAGATGTTAGCCATCGATCTCAGTACTGCTATAAATGACGCTGAACTAGACATTCAAGTAAATCTGTTTACACATTGTTTGGAAGGTAAAGCAGCACCCAGATCACCTGAGAACGTGCCAAGGATATGGACACAAACTAAAAAAAGGAAGGATTATTAAACATATTATTCAACAAATCTTCTAACTGCAAAGTACAGGCATTTTGCAAAAGTCCTGTCATATCGAATTAGTCTCACACTAGTCACAATTTACGAAGAGAATAATTCGGTTTTGGTGGCGGCGATTCAACAATAAGCCGTACTTAAGCTGTCAGCCAAATGATGGGAAAATTCGAGAATTCAAGACATGTCTGTGTATCTTGTTTACTGATTATTAAATACCATTTGCTTCAGTTGTAAAAGCAAGTTGGATGAAATCAATTCGGAGACAAAGTGTACAGTAGAATGAATTATTACAAGTGTAAAGCGATGCCTTTGTGATCGTAAATGTTCATATCAATTTGCAAGCATAAAGAGAGAGAGAGAGAGAGAGAGAGAGAGAGAGAGAGAGAGAGAGTTATATTTTTGTCTATTGTTTACTGGGTGTCTGGAGGATGTTTTCAGAAATTTGCCCAGAGTTGAGATGGCAGTTATAATACACGTTTAACGATTGTGGAGATTTCGATGTTTTGGCACGTGGATCTCTTCATTAAGAACTAAGGAAATGGGTGGCTGAGCTGAACAAGATGGGTGAAAAGTAGACATTAAGGCCAATGTGAAGCGGCAGAAACTGATGAGGAAGTGCTGCAATGTGCTAAGTAATAATTATTCTTAGGATAGGGATCTCACATGTATATACTAGTTTATGACAACGATACCAATCAATAAATAGGAAGATAATGATTTTTTTATACCAAGTGACATGAAGCATATGGATATGTCTCAGTGTAAAGGCATTAGGTTATATAATGACTGTCCTTCCATCTTTAATCCATAGATTAAAGGCTTGGAGCTTTAACTATATCCTGGAAACTAATAATTGGGCGTCCATAAAAAAAAGAAAATGGGAGGATTATGTTAAGCAACCTGTGAGTTGAAGAAATGATTGCTTCATTTCTTATGGGACAGAATAAAGCACAAGATACAATCACTTCAGCCAGAAAGCAAGAATGGAAACATACAAGTCATGCCTTACGTACAAAAGGTTATTGTTGTTCTTGCTGCTGCTCGACAAAGATCGTTCCTGGCCCAGCAGCCCCGTCGACCACAAGCAAGCAACTGCCTCTATGGGGTCGTTCCATAAGGTCCTTAAATCGTTGATGCTGTGTCTGCGTCTTAGTGTGACATGTGTTTTACAATGCTACCTACTGTACTGTGGATTATGTTGTGCAGGCCTAATCTGCAAGAGCGGGAAATGTGTCATATGTCATTCCACTCAGTCCTGATCTCAGCTGGTAACTGAGGACTGGATAATGTCCTGATCTAAGCCTGGCTCAGTGAACTCGATCAGCTCTATTTGACACCGCTGATGGGTGGACGTCAGGAGGGGAGAGGGGTTGTAGTATACTGTTCTGATCGAGGTGTTGTATTGCCCAGATCGTGAAAAAGGTAACACATGAACAGTCATATTAACGGAGTGGCAACCCAAGATGGAATTAACGGAAGAGGCAGACAGCTGTGACTGAAGGATCAGATTTGATGATTCGCTGGAAATGGATGAACAATACATTAGGTACGAGATAAAAAAGATGAGACAAATCATTATCCTCCGTTAGATGATGATGATGATGATGATGATGATGATGATGATGATGATGATGATGATGACGATGATGATGATAATGATGATGACGATGATGGTGATGATGATGGTGACAGCATAGAACACACCCAAACACAATTGCGTTATTTTAAAGGAAAGTTGGGATTTCACTTGATATCATGCCCACTCCTCCATACGGTTTGACTACCTTACCAATATGAATCACTGTATTAAATAAAATGTTCTGAGTATGCGTAGATGTGCACTGAGGAGCATCAACGAAGTAGACTTTAATCATCGGGATATATTAATTAGTCTGTGTGACCACTGTGAGAACATTTGCTCTGTAATCTCGTGCGATTAGTCTGTCTGTCTGTCTGTCTGTCTCTGTCTGTCTGTCTGTCTCTGTCTGTCTGTCTGTCTGTCTGTCTGTCTCTCTCTCTCTCTCTCTCTCTCTGTCTCTCTCTCTCTCTCTCTCTCTCTCTCTCTCTCTCTCTCATTCACACACATTATTGTCTTTTGTTTATAAAGTCATTACTGTGGTTCTATGCAATTTTTATTCCCATGAATAAACTGAGTACAATGGCCGTAATGTAATGTAATTTCCCACATTATGTAAGAGTGTGAGGTATTAGTCCAGCATGAGTGTGAAAAGAACAGAATGAGTGCTGTCCAAACCCTACTCTAGCTAAGAATATATGTGGAGAATGTAGATCATGAGGAATGATTTTAAGAGGATATAACTTGATAAGATGCTGAGATATTGGCAATTCATTATTTAAATGCTAATATCATTGTTGACTCAAAAAATGCCACCTCACTTTAACTGTAAAATGAACATTAAGCCTTTCTATAACTCGCTTAATGGCTGCCTTCGGTGACCTCCGTTCGATGTCAAAAATCCAGAAATGAGTCATAACTCGGAACTCATTGCCCCATTGGACTGGAAATTGTTGTATTCTTCAAATTAGAGCATTTTAACGGTACCTTGCTCTAACAAAAACTGCGCTACGCTGCGCCCATTTTGCTGTGTTACGGTAACAAACAAATCAAAAAAGATATAGAAATCGGGTCGTTATAATATAAGGTAGATGACGTTATGTTATATCAAATCCCTGCTTTTGTTAAAATGCTAAAGACATGTTTATTGTTTAATTAGTTAGTGTTCCCCATTTAGGCACTTCCTTCTGCAAGCTCTGTTTGAATGGAGGCCTTAACCCCCTCACTCTGCTGAAGTAGTTTGCAGTTATTCATACTCTCACTCGACAATTTTAGTCAACCCAGGAGAGGCCTCTAGTGATGAAAGAGTTGATGATAGTTCGAAGTATCTCTCCAAAACTGAAAATCGTCTTGATACTGAAGGGATTATTATTATTATTATTTTTTTTTCAGAGGAAAATCTGGTATATTTCTTGCTTATACTGAATGATATACTTTAGCTTAAGGGAAACCATACCAGTAAAATGCGCTTTGTGAGGGCATGACGAGCAAGCGAGAGCCGTTATCACAATTTTCCTCTAATATATAATTCTAGGCGGAATATCCGGTATTCAGTTGCAAGAGCTGATGCCAAAAAAACACAGTGTTACGACAGAAAATCTTTTTAAATTTGATTTCGTAATGAAGTTGTTCACCAATTAGAGCCGAACACTCCCTTGGAAAACTCGAAATTCCAAGGGATTCCTACGCCTTTACAGGCGAGTTTTTAGTTGATACCAAATTTATTGAATGAATGTATCACATGCAGGAAGAAATTCAATTCCCCTTCACGTAGGAGTAATGTTGTTAGCTTCCGCTCTAGCGTGACGGCTGGGTCGGGCCTGGTCGGGTCGGGTCGGGCGGGGCCGCTCATTTCCATACTTGACTGAAGGTAAACATCGCTCGCACGTTTCGCTCGCTCGCTTGTAATAACTTGAGTGTGTAACCCGCTAACTAACTGAGAGCTTTCCAGTTTAATGAAATGTTTGGGTGGCATCCTAAATTAATTCGAGAAATACATCATTGCTTTGAGGGGGTTAAACCACTAGAGTCGGCTAGACATCTACAGCAAGACAAAAAAAAAAAAAAAATACTTTAAAATAATTAACCAGGGAACGATGATAACGGGAATGAGAACAGACGTGAGAAAATAAAAATGAGCGTACAAATAGAAAGAAATCGAGGAAGGGCAGTAAAAGTAAGGCCCCTGAAATTGTGCATGTGTTTGCGGGATAAAGAGGGGGAGAAAAAAAGGGAGGGGAAAATAGGATGGCAATAAAGGAAAGAAAAGAAGCCACTTTCCTCAGTAGTTCGGTGGAGCATGAAACGAGAGGAGAGGAGAGGAGAGGGCGGTTGGTGAGGGGCGAACGAGAGAGGAGATTCAGATGAGGGTTGAAAAAGGCTGTTTCGGAAGAGAAGTGTAGTACGGGACAATAGGAGGAGGAATTGGATTTAATAATCCCTTCCATCAGATGCCGTATTTTGCTGCACCCCCGTGGGTGTCGAATACAGCATATGTCTCCATATCACTCACTTAGTCACTGCACATTTTTGAAGAACGAGGTTCAGGCTTTAGGAGGGGTGCGTTATTTAACTTAGGAACAAGAAATTTTGCACAGTAGTAAGCCTCTATCTGGAGCAGGTGTGAAGCACGATGGGACCCCCAAGGGCCGTCTCACACGGACGTGGGTGGGGGGGGGTAGGGCGAGGGAAAGAACCACTGGAACCCAGGTCAACACCGGTATGAACGGCTATAGTTTATTTCATACAAATTGGAAATTTACTCAGTGGTATACATCCACATGGACTAGATTTCAGTCAGGGTCAGATCCACAATGCTTCTCCCCCAAAGGGTGGATGGGGGGTTCCAGAGGGTCTCAAGCAGAGCCAGTACCGTATGTATGACCGTATTTTTTCTACTTTATATAGGATGATTTTGTTTTATCACAATGAGGGACTTCCCCCGGAGGAGTTTTTCGGCAGGGTGGAACTATCCTGCCTCTCCTCTAGTGGAGGAGGGGGTGAGGGAAGCATCCGTCATGGTGTTGTACACTGAAATACAGTCTTGCAGTGTTAGATGTCTGTCATCCAAGTTTTAGGCAGGGTGGACCACCAGAAGGACCTCCACACACACACACACACACACACACACACACACACACACACACACACACACACACACACACACACACACACACACACACACACACACACACACACACGCACGCACGCGCGCGAGGGGAGGGGGATGCAGTCCTTGGGGGACCCAGGCAATAGTGCTTTGCAGTCAGATTTTTTTTTTTTTACATGAGAACGAATCTCGTGTAGTGATAGACCTCCACCCAGGTCAGGTCTTAAAAAGAAAGTGTCCCCTCCCCCTTCGGTAGGGTTGCACACAGGGGTGGGGAGGGGAGGGGGGGGAAATGTAATATTTTTTGCCTGGAAACACAGAGTTATGCATTGTGGTAGACCTCCACTTGGGCCAGGTTCAGTGAAGCGCCGTTCTCTACAGATGATGCAGCTCTAGGATGTCTGGAGGAACACCGATGCACGCTCATATTCTTTTTAACACAAGAAAATAAGTTTGCACAATTGGAGACCTACTGTACACCAAGGCCAGGTTTTAGGCAGGGTGAAACTCCCTCCATCCCACATCAATGGGCGAACGTCCCCTGGGGAGCAACTCTAACACGCGACCATTTTATTTTAACAAAGGAAATCGATATTTTTACATTAGTCAAAGTGTAAGGAAAGAGAATAGATGCTTCCATGTCCAAAAGTAAAGCCCCCATAATGCAAGAAGCACACTCAGATGGCTCTAGGTCATGGAAGCTCTAATAATTTCAACAGTCAAAAAAGTACTTTCTGGTGGCCACCCAATTCGCACTATTAACATGTCACAGACTCCGCTTCTTGGCAGGTGGACCAATACCACAGGTTACAGATATAAAATTGTGATAGGAGAAGCACAATGGAAAGGACAGAGTGACACTGACTAGAATTATTAGTTTTAGGAGAAAAGCCAAGTATGCTGGGAAAAGGCGGTCAGAGATTCTAGTGGTTTGCTGCACAAAATGTATTAGGACATTAAGAATAGAAGAATTGTGGCCTTCTATACCATGGAGACCAGCGAAAAGAGATGGTAGTTAAGATGGTGATGAACACTGAATATGGAGATTCAAACAGTCTCTGGAGATAAGAGGTACTTGAACAGTGTCAGATGTCTGAAGTCGTACCCAAAAAACAAAGTACTCAGAACACTGAAGTTTGGGAGCATGTGAGCAGGATACGTTGTTGTACACATACAGCAGCAACAACTACTTTTGGCTCTGAAATGGGTTTAGAAAAAATAAGAGGATAAAAAAAAAAAAGGATTGCTGTCAGTCCTTTTGTTCAGCTGAGATTTAGTGAGGAAAAACACGTGACCTTTACGGTAGGGGGCTGTTAAACAGAGGGAAAACTGGAGGAAAAGCCAAGAATATTATAAAAACTGATAATCTCAGATAATAATACATGACATTTTGTTTTGTCGTCATCAGGAGAGATGTAGAAACATGATGTAGCACATAAAGGAAAATGTTTACGAAAGCACGCTGGAATACTCACCATATTACTAAAACACAACAGAAGGTAACCAAAGATGATGATCAGGAATTAAGTGTTGATAACTGGTGAAACGGGAACACAAACTCTTCATATCACCAGCTTTCCATCCATAAACTGCCTGTTAGAATGAGGGTGGTGGTTTGAGGGTGGTTTTGGTAGGATGGTATTTGTAGGTTGGCTTTTGTGACGGTGGTGTTGTGGGCAGGTGTCTGTGGAGTTATATTTGACAAGTGGTGCTTGTGCTGACATTGTTTGTTGGCCGGGTTTGTGGTATATTGTGGGCTGAGTTTGCAAGCTGGTATTTGCGAGGATTTGTTTGGTGTTTGTGAAAGTGGTTTGTGTTTGTAGTGACTGCGGTCTTTGTTGGGGTGGTGCTTGCTGGTGGTATTATATATATATGTGTGTGTGTGTGTGTGTGTGTATGTGTGTGTGTGTATGTGTGTGTGTGTGTGTGTGTGTGTGTGTGTGTGTGTGTGTGTGTGTGTGTGTGTGTGTGTGTGTGTGTGTGTGTGTGTGTGTGAGAGAGAGAGAGAGAGAGAGAGAGAGAGAGAGAGAGGGGGAGGACAAAAAACAATAGATGGCCGCGGAGGAGAAAAATTGCTAACGGAACAGCAAAGGTCCATGGGTCTGGTCCTGCATTCATATGAACTGAGAGAGAGAGAGAGAGAGAGAGAGAGAGAGAGAGAGAGAGAGAGAGAGAGAGAGAGAGAGAAAGTGCCAGGAAGCCTCTTTACCTGACAAGAACACGTCTTAGGGTCTGTAATACATCTGTGACTGGGTGTCACAGTCAGGAACAAGCGTTGGTCCAATATTCTACCATTATCACTACTCTCTTCCCTGTGGTGGCTAACATATCTAAGCTGAGTCAGAACAAAACTGGACCAGTACTGTATCATTATTATTTCTGGCAAGATTATCTGTGCTGACAGAAGTTTTATGTCTCTCTGATCCGTCCGTGTGGAAAGTACGAACATGCCCTAATGTGAAGTGGACACAGTGGTACAGTTGGCGAATTTTTATCCATGGCCTTACCTACACTCTGTCTGATATGTATGAAACCACAAGAGATTTGCAGTCACGGACATAAAGATCGAATCGCTTCATTTCAAGAAGAGGACGAGTCAGTGGGCAACGTATCTCGAAACAGGGCGATACGATCTCAGATAAGGATTGCATTATGTTTAAGTACATGATTGCGACAGTAGCTTTTATATATTTATTTATCTCTTTATTATTATTATTATTATTATTATTATTATTATTATTATTACCGTGTTCCTGCAATCCCAGTGCGATTACATTTTGTTTCGGAGGGCGGTTTCGAACTGGAAGTGTTAAATTCAGCGTCTACAGTATTATCGCCGTTATTGTTTGGGGCTCTCTGAATGTCCCTAAAACAGTCTACAGCAGCAATAATAAAATAAATATTCACAGTACTGATGCATTTCATTCAGAGAAAAACATCGCCTGTAGTTCCCGTGGAACAATCATTCCGGGTCACTGCATTTTTCTAGAGTACGTTGAGCCGTATATATATATATATATATATATATATATATATATATATATATATACACCCTGGGGGTAGGGTTTTTTTTTCAAGAATACTCCCCCAATATGCCTGCTTGTCGTAAAAGGCGACTAAAAGGGTTGGCGGAGGGTTAGTGCCCCTCCCCGGAAAACAACTAACTAAAAAAACAAACAAGAAGCCTCGGACAAGGACTGACCAAACGATGACGACCCAGGACCGGACAAAGGACTTGGTAATGGGTACATGGAATGTAAGAGGAGAGAATGATGAGGTGAAAGAGAGAGAGATTGTCCAGGTGCTTGAGGGTGCGAAAGTGGATATATGTGGAATAACTGAAACAAAATGGAGAGGAGAAAGTGTGAGAGAATGGGAGTATGGATGGGGTGTATGTGCGGGAGTAGGTGAGAATGAGAGGGCAAAGGAAGGAGTATGTATAGTTGTGAGTAAAAGATGGAAGAAGAGCATAAGACAGTATGGATCAGTTGGATCAAGGATTGTGTGGGTAAAGTTGAAAGTTGGAATACAAATGTGGGTGACTGTGTGTGTGTATGCGCCAACGCAAGATCGTGCTAGAAGAGTGAGAGAAGAGTTCCGGACAAATGTAGAAGTGCGCATGGAAAAGTTTGGAAGGCATGAGAGAGTGTTTTTGATCGGTGATATGAATGGTAAAGTTGGGAATGTGAAGGTGGATGGAATAGTTGGTGAGTGGGGTGTGCCTGCGGAGATAGATGTGAATGGGAGTGCGTTAGTGGAAATTTGTGCTGGGAGAAGGTTGGTGATAGCCAATACCCTCTTCAGGCATAAAATGATCCACAGGTATACATGGCGAGTGATGAGAAGGGTGGGTGGTGAACTGAATGAAAGGAAGGCAATGATTGATTATGTGTGTGTGGATGAAAGGATGCGAAGATGTGTAATGGATGCAAGAGTTTATAGAGGCTGGGGGAGTGGACTTTCTGACCACTACTTGGTGGTGGCCAGAATTAGGATTCAAGTAAGATGGAGGAATAGAAGAAGGGAAAGACGAGAGGAAGGAGTAGTTGCAAGGAGAGTGGAAAGGTTACAAGAGGATGAGAAAAAGGCAGAGTATAAGAGAGAAGTGGAGGAACGATTGGGCAAATATGAATTGGAGCAGATGGGAGACGTGGAAGGTGTGTGTAGGATATTTACAGAAGAAATATGTGCAGCATGTGATGTGGTGTGTGGAAGGAAGAGAAGACGGAGGGGGGTGCAAGGAACAGCGTGGTGGACTGAAGAGGTGAGACAGGCTGTGGCACAAAAGAAGACAGCATACAATGAAAGGAAGAGAAATATGGGCGTGGAAGAAGTTGAGAGGCGGAAGAGAAAGTTATATGTAGAAAGAAAGAGAGAGGTGAAAAGATTAGTAAGAGAGAGTAAGAGAGTGGATGAGGAATTTGGAAGGAATTTGAGTGTAAAGTGGAGGGACTGTAAGAAAATGTTCTGGAAAGAGGTGAAAAGAGTAAGACAGGGTGGAAGTGAAGTTAGCAGAGGAGTGAAAGATAAATATTTTAGATTACTAGTGAAGAAGGGAGAAAAAGTGAGCAGATGGAGAGAGCACTTTAACCCGCCCCGTCCCGGAGACGTGAATTCACGTCCTCACATGATGTGCACTCATATCCCGGAGACGTAAATTAACGCGGCAACATTGCAAGGTCCCTAATTTGCACAATTTTCAATTTTTCGCGAGTGATTTTTGGCACGTATACACGAGACACCTTCCTCTATTCCTCTACAAGATGCCAAGCAGGGACAATGCCTTACATCGCATAACCTCTTCCCCCCCCCTGCACGCCATTGTCTCGGTAATTCACCTGTTACCAGTGACCTGGCCAATAAAGACATTCAGGGCCAGAGTGATTCCCCAATCGATGACAATGTGGAGGACAAAGTTTACATAGCATTAGAGGAAGAAACAGTCAGAAATGATGATCAGGTAATGTGGGAAAAAAGGTCATGAATGGTGATGAGTTAGTGAGTGAAACAATGCTTATAATGCCAATATTACTGTTTGAAAACCAATATACTCTTGAACTACATATAAATTCATACCAAGTAAATAAATGAATACTGTTTATGAGTGGATAAAATAGTTACCCTCCCATAGAACTCGTTTTCTTTGGTGTCAACCTGTTAGAAAACCCAGTCAGGTAAGGAGGTACTCGTACCTGGATCGAGTATTTTAAACCTCAGGTGAGCGATTTCTCTATGAATTTTCAATGCTTCTCACCAAAAGCGAATGTTTGAACCTTAAAAGAAAAGGTCCAAAAATGTCGGGACTGGGGCATACCACTGCCCAGAAAACGTCGGGATGGGGTGGGTTAAGGAATTGCTGAACATAGAGGATGGAAGTAATGCAAGTATAAGTGGCTGGGGAATGGCTGGGAGAAGGAGGGAGGTGAGAAGACGGGAAGAAATCAGTAAGATAGAAGTTGTGGAAGCAATGAAGAAAGTTAAATCGGGGAAAGCCCCAGGAATTGATGGAGTGTGTGGTGAAATGCTGAAGCATGGGGGAGAGATAGTAGTAGAATGGATGTGGAAGATGTGCAGATTGGCCTGGGAGGAAGGTACAGTCCAGGAGGATTGGAAGTCAGGTATAATTATTCCCTTGTACAAAGGAAAAGGGGAAAAAGAAGTGTGTGGTAATCATAGGGGCATATGTCTTCTTAGTATAATAGGAAAAGTGTATGGTAGGATATTTATTGACAGAGTTAGAGAATGAACAGAGAAATTAGTTGGAGAAGAACAGGGAGGCTTTAGGAAGGGAAGAGGTTGTGTAGATCAGATATTCATTCTTAGATCTTTAGTGGAAAAGTTTCTAGAGAAGGGAAAGAAGTTGTATGTGGCTTTCATGGATTTGGAGGAAGCATATGACAGGGTGGATAGACAAGGATTGTGGAAAGTGTTAAGAATATATGGAGTAGATGGGAAGTTGTTGAATGCTGTGAAGAGTATGTACGATGGTGTGAAGGCTGCAGTGCGTGTGGATGGTGAACTAAGTGAATTTTTCTCTTTGGAGGTTGGGTTGAAACAGGGATGTGTCATGTCTCCATGGTTGTTCATTCTGTACATGGATGGGGTAATAAAAGAGGTACAAGGTAGGGTAGTGGATGTTGAAGTGGCCCTGGTGAGAGAGGATAGTGTTTGGAAACTCCCTGTACTGTTGTTTGCAGATGATACTGTGTGTTGTTGAGTGAAGACGAAGGGCAGCTGCAAGGCTTGGTGGATGAGTTTGGGAGACTGTAAGAAACGGAATCTTTAGGTGAATGTAGGGAAGAGTAAAGTGATGGTCTTTGAGAGAGGTGAAGTCAGTGAATGTACAGCGAGGTTGGATTGTGAGAAATTGGAAAATCTGAGTACGTTTAAGTACTTGGGTAGTGTGATGAGAGTGTGATGAGTAAGGATGGAGGTTTGGAGGGTGAAGTGCTTGAAAGGGTACAGCAGGGAAGAAAGGTTGCTGGTTCTTTCAAAGCAGTGATAAGAAACAGGGAAGTGAGCATGGAAGTGAAAAAGTTACATGACAGTATTGTGATACCAACTCTGACGTATGGAAGTGAAGCTTGGACGTTGTTGGAAGGACACAAGTCAAGAGTGAGAGCAGTGGAAATGAGTTATTTAAGAGGAGCCTGTGGAGTCACATGGAGAGACAGGCTGACGAATGAGGATATAAAGGAGCGTTGTGGTGTGGATGTGGATGTGATAGGATGCGTTATGTGGAACACACTGAGGTGGTTTGGCCATGTGGAGAGGATGGAGGGTGAAAGACTGACGAAGAGAGTGTATGTGAGTGAGGTGGAGGGGGGAAGAGGGAGGGGGAGGCCGAGGATGAGATGGAGGGATGGGGTGGAGAGGTCTATGAGAGAGGGGGGTGTGAGTTGGGAGCAGGGCAGCGAAATGGCAGGGGACAGGGCGACTTGGAGGCGATTTGTTTGTGGCCACCCCAAACGGGATTGAGGTGTCTGGCTATATATATATATATATATATATATATATATATATATATATATATTTTTTATGTGTCCAACTCTGGGCATAGGCTTCACAGCCTGCTTTCAAGGCCCAGTAGTCCTCCTACATACCATACACCTCTCTACATGTTACCACTTCGGCGCTAACACTCACTGTCCAAATTGAATACATGCTAGGGCTGTTATACACAGGATTTGTGTGTTGGTATTAGAGGGGGTATTTTTACATGTCGGCGGGTCTTCTGGTAGATCAGTAAAGTCTGATTTAATGAAGTTCAGATCCTTAAACTGTTCCCTGCACCAGCGGGGATTTGAACCTGGGTCCTGTAGGACTGCAGGCCACCTCTCTACCGATTGAGCCACCGCCTTGCCCAGACCTATTTCAGTTAAACTTTTCACTGCAACGACGTATTTCCCTCTTTGTTTCACTGATACCGTTAACATACTTTGCTTAGCATTTTAGATATGTCTTGCTGTGAAGCGATTAATTATACGGCTTATCAGACAGCTGCAGTTCTAAAATTCTAATAAAAGGTAAATACAATCGCCTGGAGATAGTAAGAAATATACTATGTATATATATATATATATATATATACATATATATATATATATGATTGTGTGTATAAGTATTTATATTTCACTCACATAGCTATCGTGCACGTATCAATCAAACTAGGTTGAATACTAAAGTTAAAGAATGTCCAGATGATTCCACGTATTAAGGAACTGCAATGAAATGTTATTTATACAGGAAAATAGTTAAGATACTTGCTACTATTCTCCTGCCTTTAGGGGAAGACTGGGTCGTGGCTGAATTTCTGGTTCTCTCTTCTGTAATGACATCCTGAAATTTTCAGGATAAAGAAGACTGCAGGACGGTAAAATAAAAAATGGATTGTCTTTCGTACTTTTTCATCTTAACAATCACTGTAGTTTGGCTGTGAATGTTTGGTAGTTGTATGAGTGAGGGTCTGTGGGTAGGAGGGAAGTGAGGCTGGGTTTGGCATGGTTGTGGGGCTGTGGGTGAGGCCAGGGAAGGGAGAACAGATGGCTCCATTCGGCCCTCGCTGCCCAAGAAATGGCAGTGTGGGCGACACGGGGAACTTTAGAGCATGGGGAGAAGACCACCGATGTTGTTATTGGTGCTGGTGAGGGTATGTTGTTGTTATTGTTTTTTTTGCTTCTTCTTCTTTGTCTTCCTATTGTTCTTCTTTTTCTTCTTTCTTCTTCTTCTTCTTCCTATATTCCTCCTCCTCCTCCTCCTCCTCCTCCTCGTCCTTCTTCTTCATCTGTTCTCAGGCTCATTTGAAAGCTAACCCAGTGGACTACATGACTCTAGCCGAGTGCTCCCAGAGATGTTACGCTGAAAACCAATTTGTTCACGTCTGAAATATAGCTTCACACCTATTTTAGACGTGCTTGGTTTGGTGCATTTTGACCAAAGTATACGAAAACATACACATATACTCTCTCTCTCTCTCTCTCTCACACACACACACACACACACACACACACACACACACACACACACACACACACACACACACACACACACACACACACACCTCAGGGAGAAAAAGCAGTCCCACTGAGCCTCCGAGTGGCAAATCTTGGGTCGTGAATATCGCCGAGGCTGCCCAGGTTCCGGTGCAGGAGGGGGGGGGGAGAGGGTGCGGAAGCAGAAGGAAAATAGGAGAGAAAAATGTGCGATCCAGATGGGGTATTCTGGGGGTCCAATTCCCCTGTTTTTTCAGTTGCGCTGTTTTTTTTGTTTTGTTTTTTCCTGGCCGCCAAAACGAAGAAACATTGCCCTTTACTAGTTCAGACATCTGACATATAATCCTCTACAGCATAACAGAATTACTGAAAGGATTAAGCAACGCCTGTTTTTCTGTACCTTTGTGTAAAATCTAAACCTGCTGATAAGATTTGTCACCAGTTTGTCAATACATACTGCCCCCACCCTCCCCTCCCATTATTACTTCAGCCAGCGAAGTTGAAGGAGGTTATGTATTCACCCCTGTTTTGTCTGTTTGTCCACAAGATATCTCAAAAGCTATTGCTGGACTTGAATGAAATTTTTTGGACATGTGGGTTGTGGGCCAAGGAAGAGGTAATTTCATTATGGTGATCTGAGTTCGGGTCCTGGTTCAGGATTGTTTTTGGGTTGTTTGTTTGCAAGATATCTCCAAACGTTACTGATAAATTTCAATGAAATTTTATGGACATGTGGTCATAGGCCAAGAAAGAGTTTATTAAATTTTGGTGGTGATGTGAGGTATCTGGCACAGACGATGGCGGAGGTAGGCTCTCTCTCAGTGCGCCTAACTTGTTCAATGCTACATACCCCTCCCCCCTCCAGATAAAGAAAATGAAAGTGAAAAAAAAAAAACAAGTCAAAGAGAAAGAGAAGTTACCATGTAGATAGAAGGAGGAAGAAATAAGAGTGGAAGAAAAGAAAATAGTAAGTTTTAATGTTAATACAAAGCAATTAAGAGTGTCTGTTTTTTTTTTCACCCGCCTACAAATTAAACTTACATACAATGAAAACAATTGGAGAAAATTCAGAACGCAATGATAGTCATTTGGCACTTTCAGAATGGTGTCGTTTTCCTTTAGCTAACTCTTGGTCCCTCCAGCAGATTACAAGCAGGTTGCAGAAGCTCTCAGGTAGTGAATGAGTTACTGAAAGTTCTATCGAATTACTATAAGCACTACCGAATTACTATAAGCTCTAACGAATTGCTGAAAGCTCTAACGAATTACTGAAAGCTCTAAAGAATTACTAAAAGCTCTACCGAAGCTGTTCACTCTAAATCCATCTCCTAAGCAAACCGTGATGATAGGAATGTGATTACCTCTTTAAGTTGGCCTTGTGTGATGCGTACGTTGTGGTGCGTGCTGTGTTTGGCGTGACTTGTTTGGCGCAGTGTCTTGGTTGGCTGTGTGACGTGTGGAGAAGTGTGGTCCTGTGTGTTGTAGTGTTGTTACCCTTATTACCTGCTGTATTTGTGTCCTTACTATGTTCCTATGTTTCCTAGTGGCCTGTGGTGTCCACCTTAAGTCTCCTAAGAGGTATAAGCGTCTGTTGCTGCTAAATACTGCTGTATAGATTGGTGTAGGTGTGAATGGTCTGCTCGGTGATAAATTGACAGTCAGTTCCTCTGATGATTTTACCAACCTGTGTTTGTAATTCTATTGCAAGCGTGTTGGTAAGGAAGGCGCCAAGTATTATGTCAATGTATTACGCTTGACAACTGACCCGAATGTGAGACTCATATATATATGCATATAATTTGTATCTGGTATTTTCAATGTGTTCATGGGGCGTAACGACGTTACTGTTTAGTAATTTTATGTGTGGGTCTACTGGCCTGGGTATATTATTAAGGTGTGCTTCAGGGGATGTTGGATGATGTTTGTATTAAGCGACATTTTGAACAGTGTGAGGAGCTGTGACTGTGGGTGGAAAGTCTTATATTGTAAGGGGGGGGGGGTTATATCTTGGTTCCTGTTTCATACGGAACTATTAAGCTGGGCTGGCGCCTGCTGTAGATATGTTGGGAATGATTGGTGGCGCTCGTGTTGGGATGTTGTGTTTCTGGGGTGTGGCTGTGATTTTTGTCTGATGCTTTTGCTTGGGATAACTGGTAGGCTATCTTGCCGCTTCTTCCACTGATTCCTCTTCTCTTTTCCGAGTTTCAGTTACTTTCATCATGGTGGATGAATTGTCTTCTTTACTAGCCCAGTCAGGTGGGAAGGTTCCATGGTTTTGAACTTTTCAGAGGCAGGAAGTATTGCTTGAATCTCTCTCTCTCTCTCTCTCTCTCTCTCTCTCTCTCTCTCTCTCTCTCTCAAATGGCTGGTTGTCAAGGGAAGACAAGGGAGGAAGGTTGTTTTGATGTCAAGTATTTTTCAAACTGTTAGTTGAAGGTACCAGGTACTATGGCACTGTGCGTGAAGCACATCATAAATTTGGTGACAACAGTGTTATTGTTATATCAAGGAAATTTGAGAACTATGTATACGCATGCATTTATGTATACTGTACATATCTATATCTATCTATCTGTCTATCAACCTATCTATCTATATACATACACATTTTTATATATATATATATATATATATATATATATATATATATATATATATACCGGTCTCTCTCTCTCTCTCTATATATATATATCTATATATCTGTCTATCTACCTATCTATCTATATACATACACATTTATATATATATATATTGTTACATAGCCTATGATTTCATCATCCTTTGTGTAATTTTAACGCACAGTTGCTGCATGTTTGATCACGAGCGTGTTCTGCCTCAGTCCCCCCCTTCTACCGTTATAGTAGAGTAAGTCGTCCTTTCTGTTATTCAGTGCGGGATTGTCGATCGTTTGTCCCCATCGCTTCATTTGCGCGTCCCTCTTACAAGTTGTGTCAGGCTCTGCCGGCCCCTATATAATGAGCTCAGTCTCTGCATCATTGCCACTTAGATCTGCTCCTCATTTTGTTCATATCTCTGTCCTCCCCTGTACAGATATTATTATTGTGAGTGCTCAAGAAATCTCCAACCATCTAGCAGCTGTGTGTAATTTGAGTATAACTGTTGTTGTATTTTTTCTTGTACTGTATAGCATAAGTTTAATTTGTAGGCCTAGTGAAGTTTTTGTAATTCATGTAGGGTTCTTTGTCAGTCATTTTTGATAATAGTTTGTATCTGTAATAATTTATCTGGCATTCACTGAGTATTATCTGGTATCTCATTTTATCAGGGCTGACTTAGATAAATTTATTCTTGCTAATTTCGTGTTAATAGAGGCTATTGCAGTTAACAATATATTTAACCTGTTTTTGCCATTACATTATCCTTATGAGTCCTGAATGTTTTGTTGTTAGTTTGTGCATTAAACTTTAACTTGTAATTTTACCTAACTCTTTTGTTTTGAACCTGGAACTTTACGGGACAGTAGTGACTCTTAGCATTCTCACTTAAAGTGTACGTTATCTTTCTCTGTTCCGTAACATAAATTTGGCGACCTCATATCAGGATATTCAGGATATTATCATAAGGATATTGTTTGATATTTTGACTGTGATATATTCATGATGGCTACTATTTCTACACTTGATGAAGCTAGGGATTTTTTGTCAAATGTGCAAACAGTGTGTGATATAGAAAACAGAACAAAGAATGAACTTAAGATTGTTGCTCAACAATTGGGATTTGTTGTTCGCTCTCATCAGTCTAAAGATCAGATTGTTGCCATGATTAATGAAAGCTTGTTCAATGTAACTCCTCCAAATGAGCAAACGCAGATTGAATTAGCTAAGTTACAGCTAGCCCTGCAGGAGGCTCAGGCTAAGGAGGCGGAGTCTCGTGTTAAGGAGGCTGAATTTCAAGCACGTGCTAAGGAGGCTGAGTCTCAGGCTAAGGAGGCGGAATCTCAGGCACGGATTCAGGAGGCACAGATACAGGCACAAGTTGAACTTGCCAGGATTCAGGCAGACCATGAGTATCGCATGAAACAAGGTGGAACTGGATCATCTAGCTCTGATGGTTTTGATGTGGCTAAAAATGTTAAACTTGTCCCTCCTTTTAATGAATCTGACTTAACAAAGTATTTTCAGTTGTTTGAGAGGGTAGCTACAGGTTTTAATTGGCCTAAGGAGTATTGGCCAGTACTCCTTCAAACTGTTCTCACCGGTAAAGCTCAAGTAACTTATGCATCTTTGCCTCAGGATCAGTCTGATAATTATGATGTAGTTAAGAGCTTGATTCTTAAGGCCTATGAGCTTGTTCCTGAAGCCTATAGAGTAAAATTTAGGACAACTTACAAGCAAGATAAGCAATCCCATGTTGAGTATGCAAAAATCAAAGAAGATCTGTTAGAGCAGTGGTTAAATTCTAAGAATGTGGATTCTGATTTTGGTAAATTTAAGCAGATGATTTTGCTGGAGGATTTCAAAAGGTGTATTTATAAAGATGTAAGCCTATATCTTGATGAGAAAAGAATAGATAATTTGTCTGATGCTGCAGTTTTAGCTGATGAGTATGTTCTCACTCACAAAAGATATTCTAGAGAAAGAGGGAAAGCTGAGAGTAAGTACGTTGCCTCTACTCAGAGTACAGGTAACAGGAAAGAGAATAAGGATGATGTTTCTCAGGAAGTAAATACCAGCTTCACCTCTAGATTTCAGAAAAGTAAATGTACTTATTGTAGTAAGCTTGGTCATACTACGGAGAGATGTTTCAGGAGACAGCGTGATGTGAACAAAAAGGAGTCTTTAAATATTCAGTCAATTGGTCTAGTGTCCACTCTTGAGAGTTCCCAGAATTCTTTAACTGAGTTAACTGAACCTGCTTTGAGGGGTAACTTAAATTCTCATGATGGAGCTCCTCTTTTGAGCAGTAACGTGGGTGACACTCTCAAGAGTTCATGTGCTAATTTCCTGTCTGAAGGTTTTGTCAGTCCTCTGGACAGTAATGATAGGAAATCAGTTCAAATATATCGTGATACAGGTGCTTGCCAATCCCTTATGCTGACCAGTGTTCTAGGCTCTAATGTTAATTCCTCTGATGAAACTGTAATCTTACAAGGTGTAGGGAATAATTACTTCTCTGTCCCTCTGTGCAGAGTGAATTTAGAGTCTGGTTTTGTTAATGGTTCTGTTATGGTTGGGTTGGTTGAGACACTCCCAATGTCAGGTGTAACTTTCTTACTTGGAAATGATATTGGTGGAAGTCAAGTGTGTCCAGCTCCTCAGTTGTCTAGTGAGCCAGTGGCTGCGTCCCAGGATTGTGATGTCCCTGATGTGTTCCCTGCATGTGCTGTCACTAGGGCTAAGTCTAAAGTTACTGGTGATTTAGAGGATAATGATGATGATGATGTTATCCTAGCTGACACTTTTCTTGCTAATTTGGACCACTCACCAGATGAGGCAGTACCCCGTAGTGTTGATAATTTGTCTCGTCAAGAGTTGGTTGAGTTGCAGGTTGCTGACCCTGAGTTGAAAGGTCTAGCTAACTCTGCTTACAGTGAGGAAGAGTCAGCCGGTGCTTCTACTTGTTATTATGTAAAGTCAGGAGTACTTATGAGGAAGTGGAGACCCCCAACAGCATTAGCCGACTGTGAATGGGAGGTTGTACATCAAGTTGTCATCCCTCGTGTTTGTAGGCAGGATATCATTAGAGTGGCTCATGATTCCAGTTTGGCAGGACACCTTGGAGTGAGGAAGACTGTGGCACGCATTTTGAAACACTTCTACTGGCCAGGTATCTTCAGGGATGTTTCCTGGTATTGTAAGTCTTGTCACACCTGTCAAGTTGTGGGGAAGTGTAATCAGACCGAAAAGGTTGCACCTCTAGTTCCCATTCCTCCTTTTGAGGCGCCTTTCACCCGTGTGTTGGTGGATATTGTGGGCCCTCTTCCTAAGACTTCTTCAGGATTTTCTTATGTGTTGACCATGATTGATATGGCTACTCGTTATCCTGAAGCCATTCCACTTAGAAACATCTCAGCAAAGAACGTGGTTAAGGAAATGCTAGGGTTCTTCACAAAGTTTGGTCTGCCTAAGGAGGTACAGTCAGACCGGGGAAGTAATTTCATGTCAAACGTTTTCAAGCAGTCTCTGAAAGAGTTGGGCATCACCCAGCTCACGTCTTCAGCTTACCATCCCCAGACCCAAGGAGCGTTGGAGAGATATCATCAAACACTCAAATCGATGCTCAAGAAATACTGTTTGGAACATCAGAAAGACTGGGATAAAGGTCTTCCATTCGTTGTGTTTGCTGCAAGAGAATCTCCAAATGAATCACTGGGCTTCTCACCTTTTGAACTACTGTTTGGCCATGAAGTAAGAGGACCCCTAAGTTACTCAAGGAATGCTGGCTGTCGGAGGAAGATGACGTCAACCTGCTGGAGTATGTGATGAAGTTCAAAGAACGGCTGTCCACTGCTTTACAGCTGGCGAGAGAGAATTTAGGAGCTGCTCAGGAGAAGATGAAGACTTGGTATGATAAGAAGTCCAGGTTACGCCACTTTCAGCCAGGAGATCAGGTTTTGATTCTGCTACCATTTCATGGGCAACCTCTTCAAGCCAAGTTTAGTGGCCCTTATTTCGTGGAGAAGAGACTCAGTGATGTCAGCTATGTCATCGCCACACCAGATCGTAGAAAGAGCAAGCAACTATGTCACATCAACATGCTAAAGTTATATCACAGGCGGGACGAAAATAATCCAGTCTGCACTGTAGCTGTTCCACCCGAGTCTGCAAGTGAAGCTCTCCCATGCAGTATGAGCCTGAGTGATAGTTTGGGGAAGAATCCTGATATCATGAATGATCTCCAGACTAAGCTTTCTCATCTACCTCCCAAGGAAAGGCAGGAGTTTTCGGCATTACTGCAGGAGTACCCGCAAGTGTTCCGTGCCACTCCAGGAAGAACCACTGTGTTGATGCATGATGTCGATGTTGGAGACGCAAAAGCCAATTAAATTGCCTCCTTACCGTGTGAACCCAGTGAAAGTTCCTCTCATCCAGAAGGAGCTTGGCTACCTGTTGGACCACAAGATGATTGAGCCCTGTCAGAGCGAGTGGAGTTCTCCTGTCACTCTAGTCCCTAAGCCAGGTGGGTCACAGAGGCTTTGTATTGACTACAGACGTGTTAATCAGATAACTAAAACAGACACTTACCCTCTCCCTCGTGTGGAAGATTGCATAGACAAGATCGGAAAGGCTAGGTACATAAGTAAGTTTGATTTGTTAAAGGGATACTGGCAAGTACCTATGACTGAACGTGCTAGGGAGATCTCATGTTTTGTAACACTAGGAAAGGCTTTACATGTTCTGTAATGCCGTATGGTATGAAGAATGCACCAGCCACATTTCAGAAGCTCATGAATGTTGTAACAGAGGGTTTGGCAGGGTGTGTTGTTTATATTGATGATGTATTAATCTTCAGTGACAACTGGAACGATCACCTATGCCATGTCAGTAAATTTCTTGACCGTTTAGTTCATGCTAATCTTGTAGCTAATTTATCAAAGTGTGAGTTTGGTCAAGCTAAAGTTCAGTACCTTGGGTATGTAATTGGTGATGGACATGTTGCACCACCAGGAGCTAAGGTTCAGGTTATAAGTGATCTTCCCAGACCTAAAAGTAGGAAAGAGCTACAAAGATTTTTGGGAATGGTAGGTTATTACAGGAGATTTGTTCTTAACTTTTCTATTCTTGTATCACCACTTACAGGCCTACTGAAAAAGGGAGTTGAATTTGTCTGGACCGATAACTGTGAATCCTCTTTCAACAAACTTAAAGCTATTCTATTAAGTCAGCCAGTGCTCGCTACTCCAAATTTTGCTAAGCCTTTTAAGATGGCTGTTGATGCAAGTGATACAGGAGCTGGGGCTGTTTTGCTGCAAGAGGATGATCAGGGTATTGAACATCCTGTATCTTATTACAGTAAGAAGTTCACTCCACCTCAAAAGAACTACTCAACTATTGAGAAAGAGCTTTTGGCCTTGATTTTGGGTTTACAGCATTTTTCATTTTATTTGTGTTCTGGTTTTGACCCCATAGTCATTTATACCGATCATAACCCACTGAAATTCCTTAGTAAGTTTAAAGATAAAAAATCAGAGATTGACAAGATGGAGTCTACTTCTTCAGGAGTATTCATTAGACATACAACATGTCAAGGGGAAAGAAAATGTTATTGCAGATTGCTTATCTAGACTTTAAACAGATTGTTTTAGAGTAATAAGAAATTTCCTTTGTAAATTTCATTTTCTTTGTGGGGAGGTGTTACATAGCCTATGATTTCATCATCCTTTGTGTAATTTTAACGCACAGTTGCTGCATGTTTGATCACGAGCGTGTTCTGCCTCAGTCCCCCCCTTCTACCGTTATAGTAGAGTAAGTCGTCCTTTCAGTGCGGGATTGTCGATCGTTTGTCCCCATCGCTTCATTTGCGCGTCCCTCTTACAAGTTGTGTCAGGCTCTGCCGGCCCCTATATAATGAGCTCAGTCTCTGCATCATTGCCACTTAGATCTGCTCCTCATTTTGTTCATATCTCTGTCCTCCCCTGTACAGATATTATTATTGTGAGTGCTCAAGAAATCTCCAACCATCTAGCAGCTGTGTGTAATTTGAGTATAACTGTTGTTGTATTTTTTCTTGTACTGTATAGCATAAGTTTAATTTGTAGGCCTAGTGAAGTTTTTGTAATTCATGTAGGGTTCTTTGTCAGTCATTTTTGATAATAGTTTGTATCTGTAATAATTTATCTGGCATTCACTGAGTATTATCTGGTATCTCATTTTATCAGGGCTGACTTAGATAAATTTATTCTTGCTAATTTCGTGTTAATAGAGGCTATTGCAGTTAACAATATATTTAACCTGTTTTTGCCATTACATTATCCTTATGAGTCCTGAATGTTTTGTTGTTAGTTTGTGCATTAAACTTTAACTTGTAATTTTACCTAACTCTTTTGTTTTGAACCTGGAACTTTACGGGACAGTAGTGACTCTTAGCATTCTCACTTAAAGTGTACGTTATCTTTCTCTGTTCCGTAACAATATATATATATATATATATATATATATATATATATATATATATACCGGTCTCTCTCTCTCTCTCTCTCTCTCTCTCTCTCTCTCTCTCTCTCTATTTATATGCCATATAAATAAATAAATAAATAAATAAATAAATATATATATATATATATATATATATATATATATATATATATATATATATATATGTCACCCACAATCCCATTCACTCATATGCAGATGACTCAACACTACGTAGTTCATTCACACTCAGACATCCATTTACAAAGTCTAATATCTCCACCTCTCAACTCAGTACAGCCATCTCCATAAATCAAGATCTATCTACGATCAGTGAATGGGGACAAAACAACCTTGTTTTTTTTTAATGCTAGTAAAACTAAATATATACAGTTTACTAATAGACAGATATTGCCAGATTCGTACATTACCTTCAGTGCTACTAATATTCCCATCTCCAAAAGTATTGAAATTCCTGGCGTCTCACTTAACAGTGCCCTCAACTGGACCTCTCATGTCAGATCACTTGCTAAATCCGCCTCAAAGAAACTTGGATTATTGTACAGAGTCCGTAACTTCTTCGCCGATGAGCAGTTAGCTATAATTTATAAGAGTCGTGTGCGCTCTCAGCTTGAATATTGCTCACCCTTGTGGAATGGTTGTGGAGAGGATGCATTAAGACAACTAGACAAAATTCAGAACAAAGCTGTTAGAATCATTACCAACCCTGCCATTACATATAAATTACCTCCCCTGCAAGTTTTTTTTTTTTTTTTTTTATGTGTCCGACTCTGGGCAAAGGCTTCAGGGCCTATATCTTGGGGGCAGTAGCCTATCCCAAGGCCCAGTAGTCCTCCTACACCTCCACATGTCACCACTTCGGCGCTAACACCCACCGTCCATATTGAATACATGCTAGGGCTGTCTCATACAGGACTGGTGTACTGGTATTAGCGGGGGTATTTTTACGACATGTCGGCGGGTCATCTGGTAGATCAGGAAAGTCTGCTTTTAATGAAATTCAAATCCTTAAACTGTCCCCTGCCCCAGCCAGGAATGTTGCCTCCCTTGCATTATTTTACAGATATTTTTTTGGCAAATGCTCAGACGAAGTTGCGTCCTTGGTGCCACCTCTCCATGCCTTCCCTCGTGCTACACGGGCATCTGGTAGCGCTCATGACTGGAATGTCACTCAGCCATATTGCAGGACTTCTGCCAATCAGAATTCTTTCATTCCCCGAACTGCATCTCTCTGGAACTCGCTTCCCCAGAGATGTTTCCCTCCGAATTTCAACCCACAGCTGTTCAAGTCTAACTGTTACAGATATTTTATGAACGGAGGACACCAGTAATCTGGTGTATGGATTATTATTTTTTTTACTCATTTGTTTTTCCTTCCTCCGTTCTGTTATATATATATATATATATATATATATATATATATATATATATATATATATATATATAGATATATATATATAGAGAGAGAGAGAGAGAGAGAGAGAGAGAGAGAGAGAGAGAGAGAGAGAAGGCCTGGTGAGTGGTGAATAGGGAGGCTTTAGGAGTGGTAGGGGATCTGTGATTCAAATATTCACAGTAATATACGGAACTACAAAAGCTTGCGAAGAGGACTATAAGGCATTTAAAGCATTTATAGATTATGAAACAGAGTAAGACAAAGTAAAATTAGAAGTTTTATGAGAGGCTTTGCTTGTGTGGTGTGAAGGGAAAGCACCAAATGCCGTAAAAGTTTCTGTGATGATACTAAAATTTGTTTGAGGAGACAGTTGTATAAGCGAGTGGTTTAGCATCAGTTCTGAGAAAGACAAGGATGTGTAATGTTCCCGTAGCTATTCAGTATTTATACAGATAGGATTATGAAAGAGGTAAAATCTCAATAGGTGGAGGGAAAGAGGGAGGGATGAGGACAGGGAAAAACACAAACAGTGTGAGCATGAAACACTTAGAGTACGTAGAGTACATTGGGATTACCTTATACAGTATTTATGGATTATAGTCACAGTGCATTAGTGGTTACTGCATTCTCTTCTCCCTCTGCATGTACTCTGTGGTTCAACACAGTCTACAGGGAGACTAGTAAATAGCGCTACATCAGTAACTCACATACACATATACGAATGGGATTATGGCAGTACCTTGTGTTGCGGGCACGGTTCCGTCACTTAGTGTGGGCGTGGTTGTGGCATTTAGAGTAGGAAATGAATAAATGATGCAGGACAGATACTAATAACACTGAGCCGTCCCCACAACACGCGAGGAATAGCCCGGAGGAATGGAAGTCATGCGTCACACATGAGTTTGTGCTGAGCGTCTCGAAGCTTACAACCTTCAAGGAACAACTCAGTGATCTTCTGTTTTATTCTTTTGGTCAAGTCTAGATGTAGGATGCATTATGTACCACTACCCATCAGGGATGAACGCGGGTACTCCATGGTGCTATGTATGTGAGGGTAAGAGTGTTCCCTGGCGCCTACTGAATGGTAATGAATACCGATGTATATCTATATCTGACGAGAAAGGCAATGTTGTTAAGTCCTGAATGACGATATTTCGTTATCCTTCTTCGGCAAGTCTCACTTCAATATTATGGTGCTCTCTCTCTCTCTCTCTCTCTCTCTCTCTCTCTCTCTCTCTCTCTCTCTCTCTCTCAACTCCGCGAGTATCATCAAAGCATAGATGTTGTCATAAAGTGATCACTATAAAGCTGTTGCACAACCAGGCCGAAAAGACTACGAACTTTATATATATATATATATATATATATATATATATATATATATATATATATATATATATATATATATATATATATATATATATATATATATTCGCGGGAGTGGGTGGGTGGGGTGCTTTACGGTAAAACGGTTCTAGGTTGGACCGGCGATATGAGATGACTGCACTACTGTCTCACCAAATATGGAGATAGTCATATTCCCTTAAACCAGTAAAGGAACGTGGTGATGAGGAGGAATGATGGCAAATTGTAAAAGCATTTCCATCGGTTTCGTCTGCATGCCTACGCGTTGCTCAAGTTCCCGGCTTGAGTGACAATTAACTCTTTCTTCTGATACTGAGTGTTGTTTCTTTCCGGGTATTTTCAGCCATTTCTGTTACATTAGCCTCTCAGGGAAGATGGCGTTGGATGTAGCTTGCACTTATCTTTTTCTCACCGTAGGGACTCCCAAGCTAAATCAAGACTTCTAAAAGTAACGAGAATAAAATATGAAAGTCACCATCGGCATAATATAAAGACCCAAACAATGGGAGGTGGTTGTGGGAATGATGCGATTGGGTCTAACTGTGACATAGGCTTGTGTGTGTGTGTGTGTGTGTGTGTGTGTGTGTGTGTGTGTGTGTGTGTGTGTGTGTGTGTGTGTGTGTGTTCATGAGTCCGACCTGATGGACCTAACTGCAGCTGTTGTCAGGTGTGGAGAAAGAGAACCGGCCAGCTAGTTGTCCTCTCCAGGGGTGTGATGCCAAAAGGGCGATTTGCCTTGCAGGTGAGATTAGGAGGATTTCTACTGTCAGTGTGAAGTGTAACGGTAAGTGCCACAATCATTGTTTTTCAGTGTACGCCACGGACAGAGTGCTGCACTTTTTTTTTTCCATGTGTCCGACTCTGTGCATATGCTTCACAGCCCGTTTCCAAGCCCCAGTAGTCCTACTTCAGACTATACAGCTCCACATATCAAGGTGAAATGTAGGCATGTGTTATGGAGATTTGCTTTGTGATAGAAGGAAACCAGCATTATTTTAAACTACTTTCCATCGATGACAATCGCGATCACTATATGGTAAACTACGTAAAACAAAGTGTACTGTATGGTACTTACAATTGGGGCGTTCAGTCCATTAGTATTTATTTGAGTACTTTCATAAATGATAATTCTTAAACTACACAGTAACTGTTCTACCTTATATCATAACTTCAGTATATATTTCATTGCATACCGACGGTTGCTTTTTATTTTTTTATTTTTACCTCCTTCAGCGAGGTTGGAGAAGGTTACATATTCACCCGTGTTTGTTTGTTTGTTTCTCCACAAGACACCAAAAAAAGTTATTGACGGATTTCAATACATTAAAAAGTGGGTGATGGGCGACGGAAGAGTTGATTAAATTTTGGTGGTGATCTGAGTTAGTCTCGATTCAGGACTGTTTTTGTTTGGTTGTCAACAAGATATCTCAAAAAGTTATCGATTTCAACAAACTTTTGTAGATATGTGAGTGATGGACTAAGTAAACCTTTATTGCATTTTGGTGGTGTTCTGAGTTGCCTGGTACAGACTCTGTTTGAGTGCCCTATACTTTTGTCACTGGAATAATGGCACGAATGAAAAATTGTTTGAACTTTGAATCATTAACTTAATGAACGCTAATATTACGTGCGTTTGTTACACATCACCAAAGGAGGGATACTCTTTCAAACGATATATCGCAACAGTATGGACTGAACACTTAAAATAAAGTCTGTTATACTCAGTCAAACAACATGCCTCCCTCAGCTGAGCAACGAAAAATTTGCCCGAATAGAGTACGTGCTTCACACACTATTACCATTCAGACTGTCTAGTCCGAGTGACTCCATAGTTTCGATACCCAAGAGATGACTGGAGACTGTTCTATTTTGTAGTGCCACCAAGGGAATAATGGGTGGTCATCCAGCCTTTACAGTGCTGAGCTACGGTATCTTAAGCCTCGTGCCTCTGCAACTGGAAGGGAGTAGAGTGGAATAAGGCTGCTACCATTACTGTTATATTTAGGCACTGTAGGTTGATAACAATTAGAGGGATCAACACAGCTGGAATAGTGTTTACTTACTGGAAGAAGTAACATTAATTACTAATTGTGTAAAAGGACATGGAAAAAAGGCGTTACATTTCCTGCATCAGTTCCTTCACTGACATACACCACATACCCTGAAGTGCCATGGGACTGAGGACGATGGAGAATAGTACCCCACGTTTCTAAGAAGACGATGAGTAAATTAGAGACGTAAATGGAAATGTTGGGCAAGTGTTTAGAGAAACTGGGTGTTGTCTAATATGACGTAAATCCGACACAAGTTTGGGGTAGGAAGCACTCTGAATATTTGAATTTCGTTAAAACAGACCTAACTAATCTTCCACAAGATCCATCAACGTCATAAAAACATCCCTGATAAAACTATATCACCATTTCATAATAAAAAACATTATGGAAGGTTTGTATTAGCGTCAAAGCGGTGACATGTGAAGTGAGACACTAAAAATGATTGCTGGGCATGAGCGAAATAATTGTCATATCTATTGCAAGTATAGGACACAGAAAATATAAAGTGCTGACGTGATGAGAACAATGAGAGAGAGAGAGAGAGAGAGAGAGAGAGAGGATCCGTTCCAACTTTCCTGCCTGTGTCTCGTGCCCCATACTCTCTCCAGGCGAGGTAATTCTACTGAAACTGCACTTTACATTGCATCCATTAGTAAGCTGACACTGTGTTGCAGCCCACCCATTCAACTGTAAGACTAGACCACTTGATTCAGTTAGTTCCAGCGCGTATGTTAGCAAGCACACAGGGCATTAAATACTTCCTCAGGCGCTTACGAATATGCAGCTCCATGTCGGTCCTTCCCTCACTGTTTCATAGCATGTTTCTCTATGGTGTTCAGCAACAGAGAGTAGTTTAGGATAAAGGTCGTGCAGTAATCTCGTAGGCATTGAAGGCATGGCAGCATTTTAGTCTGCACAATTCACACTGATATTCTCCTTCATTCATATATGTCCAGTGTCGGCATAGTCGATACAGTGGTGTAAAAAGGATAGAAAGGTATGAAATGTAAATAAATATATAATGATGAAGAGGTGCACCAAAGCCTCTTATGCCACCCCACATACGTCCCAAAGACAAATATTGAAACTGGTCTCACAAAGGCAACTCATTAGGTTCCTCCATTTATAACCTAATCTGACTATTCTCCCTTTCAGCCAGCCTGGCTTGGTGGCTTCCTCACCCTTTCCCCGCCAGTCCCTGATGCAATAGTTGGTGATTCAATTACATGCTGTGGGGAGTGTGAGTGTGTCGCAGGCGAGTCATCAGACAACCAGCCCCACATGCCAACCACCACACCACGATTTATGCTAATGAAGGAAAAATGGCAAGGACAGAGATAATATGAACTTTCTCATGGCCAGGGCATGTCTAGTATTCAATCCCGGCTAACGCCAGACGACTCTCTTCAGCTGATAAGGAGTCAGTGGAAGCTGGGAATGTTAATATTGTTACCAGTAACCTTTTCCAAGGTCAGAACAACCCTGTTATTGTGTTCATGCTAACGCCAGACAATTTTACTCGGTCAGAGAGAGGGTCATAGACTCCAGATAATACTAATGCTAAGTAATGACTGACAGTAGGCTACCTGGCAATTCAGTTATTATTATATCATTTGAGTGATATGTATGACAAAACACAGACTGGCATCGAGAATGATGGATGGCCAATCATGTGGTGGTTAATAATTACACTACAGTGTTTGCAGTTTGCATGATCATTACATTATTTACCGGTAAAATAATATCGTAACTCAGTCATTAATGTTTGTATACACTTGAAATATATATGAAATAAACCATGCGCATATCTCAACACTATTTAGCTGTGTTTTTGTTTGTTCGACTCTGGGTATGGACTTGACTGCCCGTCCCGTAAGACCCAGGAGTCGTCTTCCGTGTCATACACCTCTACATGTCACCACATGGGCACTAATACCTGTCAGGACTCAAAAATATCATACTACAATACATAATAGCTGGTAGCACACATATGTAAACTAGAGGTTATGTGAAAGTCATGGCTAGGGCTGAAGGAAATGACGTTCACACATTCTCTCTCAGGAATGCCATAGACACAGATTGCATCAGAAACATAAAAGGCCTACCAAGGTATGATGCGCAAAATACATCCTTAGATGTTACGAACACTACAAAATCTGTTAGTTTACGACCTGAAGGATTTTTTTAATATGTTGGTCTTTTCTTTTATCATGTTTGGTTCAGGAAGACAAGTAATGCACATTTTGCAATTGATTCTTTTCAGAAAAAAAAAAAAGGAGGGGAGCATACTATAATATGACTGGCATTGTGTCTCGTGAGGTATAAATATGATAAGTAAATAAAAAATAACTAAGGCTTTTTTTTTTTTTTTTGAATGATCGAGGACGCCATAATACTTTGCCATTACAACACTTATTTGTATACTGAGGTAATTTCAGTGACTGCTTTTAAAGTCTAATGGTCGTAATATGAGTCCATTTAGAGATTTCGTAGCACCCATACCACAGCGATTTATTCAGTGCATTAAACTTCCTTATTGTCTAGCGCTACTGATACCAACTACGGCGATATTAAAATGATATACATTAAAAAGATAAAAGAAAGTGTTAGGGAGTTGTATTACATGTCGCTAAGGAAGAGGTGCTTGGAGGCCTCTTATGTCACCTAAAATAATGGTCTTGATTATCTTGCATTTGTACCAGATGATGATGATGATGATGATGATGGCAGCGTGTGATGACGGATATCACATCGTTAGTTATGATGGTGATGATAAAAACAGCGTGTGAAGACAGTTACCCCATCTGTAGTTATGATGATGATGATCATGATGGTGATAGTGGTTGTGGTGGTGGTGGTGATATAGGCAGCGACTGAAAACGGTTACCCCATCTTTAGTTATGATGATGATGTTGATGATGATGATGATGATGGCAGCGTGTCATGACGGTTATCACATCTTTAGTTATGATGGTGATAATAAACGCAGCGTGTGAAGACAGTTACCCCAGCAGTAGTTATGATGATGATGATGATGATAATGGTGGTGGTGGTGGTGGTTGTGGTGGTGGCGGGAATAAAGGCAGTGACTGAAGACGGTCACCCCATCTTTAGTTATGATGATGATGTTGATGATGAAGGCAGGGTGTTTAGACAGTTACCCCATCTATAGTGATGATGATGATGATGAAGGTAAGTTGGTTATCCCAGTAACGATGATGATGAAGGCAGGGTGTTAAGACGGTTACCCCATCTTTAGTGATGATAATGAGACGATAATGGTGATTATGATGATGATTATGATCATGATGATGGCAGCGTGTGAAGATTGTTACTCCACCTTTAGCAGTGTTAACGATGGTGATGGCGGTAATGATGGTGATAATAACGCTGATGAAGGCAGGGTGTTAAGACGGTGTAGCTGACATGGGTATCAAGGCAACACTGGGCTAACACGACACAGGCAGCGAATTATGGAAGCACCTGCCGCCATCCAGTATCTCCAGCTGGCTGTTGAGTTGCACCAGGAGCTTAACCCCTTCACCACCATTATGTATTAGTCCTGGTTGGTGCTGGACACGGTGGCGCCAATATAGTGATACAAACTCCACACAACTTCCCGCCTCCGAAAGAATGATGGTGGACTGCAGAGGGGCAGTTTAAGCCTAAAGTCCACTAAGTTCACATTCGGATGAGACTGGGATACAGCAACAAATCAGTTTATTATTACTGCTGCTCCAAATCATTTTAATCAGCTTCTGGAGAGACATTTATGTCTGTATAAGTTAAAAACAGTTTTATAAACCATTCACAGTGAGTGTTTTCTGTGAAGGCATCCTACTAGAATTACAGCTTCAGCTCAAATAGGAAGAACAGTGCGATAAATACTCAGCTATCTCCAGTAAATTTTATTCACATTAGGACATAGTCTTCATACAGGAAAGATTAGGTAAAGCTGTCGTAATTCACTTTGCTGCTGTGGGACCCTTCACAATCTGAATAAATCGTCTCGCTGGAACAAGATTTTTATAAAATATGACGTACTCTGGCTGAATGTATTAAGAGTAAGCTTTTTATTATTTCTTGTTCTTATCGTGTGTGATGTGCTACATGTTCCTTCGCTTAACCCCCTGAATCTGGGACGTCCCTTTTGTATATTCTTGCTTCCTACAGACTATTTTACCCAAATTTCAAAAGACCTGTCGTGCTGAATGGCTTAATGAACGCTATGTCTAGCCTCAGCTCCTCAAAAAAATCTCTTCAGTCTAAGTAAAATAGCTTGAAATAGTAGCAGCAATACTACTGCTAGTCGCAGTAGTAATGGTAGTAATAATCACAGGAGCAGTACTAGCAGCAATAGTACTAGTACTAGTACTGCTACTACTACGACTAGTAGTAGTAGTAGTAGTAGTAGTAGCAGTAGTTGTTGTTGTTGTTGTTGTAACACCAGGTTCATATGAATGTGAACACAGCAAGCTGAAGTTGTTCCCCTCCTGCTGACTATCATCTCCCATTCAGAGGATAGGGAGGGAGTTGAAGACAGCAAGAGTATTATACAAAATACGTCTTCGAGATGGATGGGTAAATGTGCTTGTGAGAGGAGAGGGTAGCCACTGTGACAGCTTTTGATGTTGTCTCATTACGTCCTGTGTGTGGGAAATGTTACTCATTACCTCACAGCAGCTCTCTCACTCCAACCCTCATCGCTGACTTATTAACTGTCCCTTGTCGCTCCACTCAGTTCTCAGGCTTCTGTGCATTCGTATTCACTTGCTACTAAATTTGTCGTGCCTCTGAAGATATGAAAATGTAATATGCCTCGTTTATTCAACAGTTTCTGAAGAGCACTCTAAATTTCACGAAAAAAGAATAACTGGCTGGAAGATGTCTCTTCAGTTTAAGAAACGGATACAGATATGAAAATATAATTATACTGTGATAAAGACTGACGAAGAAAAGTACCCACCAATTTTGACTAGGAATCAGGAACTTTGCCTGTTCTGCTGATTACCCTAAATGAGACTGTTTTGCTCGAGAAAAATGACGCAATTAATGGGTTAAACATTAAGTAACTCAATCATCTGTGTGTAAATTACGAAAATCTTGCAATTTTTTTGAGGGTCAAAAAACAAACCTACACTTCCAAAGGGTTCACCTCTAAAAAAAAATACGGTAAACGGAAAAATAATACATAGTGACAAAACATTCCTTTCTGCCTTATCAGTTCTGTCATCCATACCTGTCTAGATTCTATATGACTGTGTACGAGAGTTGGCATTTGATAAACATAATCTTCCAACACCAAACAGCGCATAAGCATTACCAGTTTCAGTCACGCTTAGAATCACACAAATTTCGTGCCTTTACTTTCTGTGCTCACACACACACACACACACACACACACACACACACACACACACACACACGAACTCTGCTCGTACCCTTTATCAATAAAAAATTCTTCGACTCAAGGCCAGAATTCACAAGTAGACTTAATATCAATCACCTCTCTTGGAAACGAGTTATCTGCTTGGAGCACGTGTACTGAAGTGGAGAGAGAGGCAGACAGATGAGGAAGCTTGGTAGTTGTGTGTGAGAGACTGACTACGAGAGCGTATAAGAGTGAGGTGGAGAGGGGAAAGAGAAACCGAGGATGATGTGAAGGGACGGGGTGGAGAGGTCTAAGAATAAACTGGAGAGATGGCAGCATGATGGCAGGGGACAGATCGTATTGAAGACGATTTGTTCACGGCCACCTCTACCGGGATTAAAGTACGTGACTATAGATATGCATATAGAATTATTATATATATATATATATATATATATATATATATATATATATATATATATATATATATATATATATATATATATATATATATATATATATATATATATATATATATATATATATATATATATATATATATATATATATATATATATATATATATATATATAAATTTGCAGGATGTTCGATGGAACTGTTGTATTTCCTATTGACTCTCGTTCTTTCGACAAAATCAGGTCCTAATTACGAGAAGAGGATTTCCATAATAATAATAATAATAATAATAATAATAATAACAATAATGATAATATTAACAATTATTATTATTATTATTATTATTATTATTGTAAAAATAATAAAAAATAATAATAATGATAGTAATGATAATTACTATTATTATTGTTATCATTATTGTTATTAATAATTATTATCATTATCATTATTGGTAGGAAGGATATGACAAAGAAAACACAGAAAAATCCCATGTCTTTTGATTTTTCTGTTGGGGAAATTGACTGATAATTTGTTTACTAAGGGGTGCGCCATTTGCGTAATTTCTTACTTTGTAAATTTTACACAATAAAATTTTTGAATCCAAACCCCGGCCAAAGTCCTCAGCTGTTCCCACACTTTCACTGCTCCATTTAACCCTCTGAATGGGTAAGATTTCGCGGTGTAGAATGCAAGTGTCAGAAATTAATCGGAGTAGAATACGTGACTTCTACCATTGCCCTGAAAGCATTACATTGTCTGTATCTAAACTTATATCAGCTTACGTGTTCTCCCTACTGAATAAAATCGTCCTGAAATAGTGATAGTAAAACAACATTCGCATATCGCAGTGAAAATGTTTAGTTAGATTACACATATGCTTATGGACGCTTACCTCCAACTTACAAAAATGTTATTGTAGTCATAGTCTTCTTTCTGGCAAAAAGGACCACTAGGACTGTTGCAGTTTGCTTTGCATGTAACATTTTCTGTTTGAGTGTATTGTTACCCTTCTTTTCATCAAAGACATTTAAAACTTCATCCATTTATACTAACTAACATTTATGGTCCCCCTCCCCCTTTTTTCCCGAACAACATAGAGTCATTCTCTTGTCTCTCCTGTTCACTCCATTAGTTTTCCTCTCACTTCTTCCTTCCAGTTAGTTGCATGCAGTAGCAGCGAACATACATCCAGTCTTGCAGCTTTAGTCCCCTTCCTAAACAATGAGTCTCTCTCTCTCTCTCTCTCTCTCTCTCTCTCTCATGAACCTGTTATGCCAGAATTTCTGAGTAGCATACCTGTTCTGGTATTGATCCCGGCCTAGATCATAACTTATTGTGTGTGTGTGTGTGTGTGTGTGTGTGTGTGTGTGTGTGTGTGTGTGTGTGTGTGTGTGTGTGTGTGTGTGTGTGTGTGTGTGTGTGTGTGTGTGTGTGTGTGTGTGCTTCTATGACATGGAGCTTACGATTATTATTTTTTTTTATAACCACAGAATGTCGGGCTGTTGATAGAGCACCATCACGCACTCGTAGACTAACCTGCCATTGCCGCAAAGTGTCTCCCTCCTGCTCCAAGCTATAGATCAGCGAACCACAAAAACAACGTTCTAAGAGCTGCTTTAAAGCGAACGGAAATGGCAGTACGTGGCACAAGTTGCAGTAAGACGAAGGGAGATGCACTGAATGGATCACATTAATGAAAGTAGAACATACAATGACCATAGCGAAAAGTAGTAATGGCGTGGCAATGTGTTATGTACAAATGATAAAAGATACATAAGTTGGGTAATAATTTCTAGAGTAAAAAAACAAGATAAAGTGTGAGATAAGATGCAGGTAAACAAGAAGCAGGTGAAGGGATGATCCAGAAGCTATGGAACCAGAGGACCTGAACTGTCACCGGTCTCGTTAGAAAACTGTTTTCCTCGTACTATTATTTAGGGTTATATACAGGATGGATTTTATATTGTGTTAAGGGACCTTGGTGAGCTATTTGGGTTAGACAGGATAAGAAACGGAGAGATTTCTGAAAATTTCAAGTGAGGAAGTCATGATTATAGTGCAGAAGTGACTTTGCTTAGCTGACTTAGTTAACACAGAGATGGCTGATATCCACCCGGTGGTGAACAGGGTATATATGAAATCGTCAAGGATAGAAAGAGACGTGATAAGACGAAAAGATGTATGAATGTGGTAATGTATTGCGTGTGTTATCGCGGAACTGAAGAAGCACAAATGTTGCCGAAGGATAGGATTTAATGTCTGAATTGTCTATAGAGATAAAATATGAGAGCTTAGGTTACCTCTTCCCCTGATGCGACTGTGTACAGTTACCACGGACCACCTGCCACTCAATGTGTTGCCGTGTATCCTTCCCTCACACTGCAGTGCCTCTTTTGGCTATGTCATACCGAACAAAAGGCCAGCCTCATTTCCATTATCGAGTAAAGGCTAACTGGGATATCTATGTTATGCAATTGTGGCCATGTTTCTGCCTCTTGTAAAACTCAGACGGAATCACGCTCGTAGGAAAGATATGTTCTTGAGCTGCTCAAAAAGAAATTAATAAAACTAGTTTAGTTTATGAGTGAATAGATTCAGGTCCAATTAATAGTCCTCAGTCATATCTGATATTAGAATCTGACTTTTGCATATGAATAAACTTGTTACATGCCGTTTTAACTGCATATCGTATGTGAATAAACTAAATGATCTGGCAGTAAAATTGTGAATAGCATATTTCTGTAAACAGTAAAACCAGTAAGACTTCAATAGTAACGTTTGATGGGACATCCCCCTTCAAACGGCGCAGAAGGAAACGCTTCTTTGGGTGTGCAACGTTCTCCAGTTCCGTAACTCCAGCACCAATGGTTCCAATTCTCTTTGCATAAAGATTGAAGTTGAAATTATTGTTTTTTGTTGTCTAACATCGTTTCTTCATCTGTATTTATCCTCATTAATATCTATCTATCTATCTATATACCTAGGCTGCTTCCCCCAAGGAAAGGGAGGTAGCCGAGACAGGACGACACACTCCCCATTTACTCATCCATTCGAACACATTCATTCGCATCTTAGTCCCAAAGGGGAGAAAGGACAGATCCTTACCGCACCACACCGCACAAGGGTCAACTGCGCAGTGCAATCAGTGACATCCGCAGCAGGGCCCGACAGCAGAGCTGGTTTACCCCTGTCACATCATAATAGACCCATCCCCTTACCCGCACCTGACCTGATTAGCTGATCAGACCAAATGCGGGAGAATATCCCCTCAGGGCTGCGTCATCATTAATTCATTCACAATTTTTCTCCATTTATTTCTGTCACGCACAACCACTGTTCCTTGTTCAACAGACATTCTTCTCGCATCCAGCGCTCTCTTCACACTGCCCATCCATCCTATTCGTGGTCTCCCTTTCAGCCTTACACCTCTCACATCAGATCTAGTTATCTTTTTCACCAATTGCTCATTATCCATTCTCTCCATATGCCCAAACCATCGCAACACCCTCTGCTCAACTCTATCAGCCATCTCCCGAACAACTCCGATTCTCCTTTGCACGTCATCATTTCGCACTCGATCCATATGCGTCACTCCATACATACTCCTCAGACACCTCATCTCCATTACCTTCAGACTTTTCCTTTCTGCTACACCCACATTCTATGTTTCAGCCCCACATAACGCAGTCAGTACCACAACACCCTCATACAGCCTTCTCTTTACATCCATTCTAAGCAAACGACATCTAAACGCTTTTTCCATTCCTCCCACCACCTTTCCTACTTCATTCATTCTAAACTTCACTTCTGCATCTATTCTTCCATCCACAGCAATAGGTGACCCTAAATATTTAAAACCTCTACCTCCTGAAGCAACCCTACCATCTACCAACCTCGTACACATCATCACTCTACTCTTATTCTCATTTACTTGCAGTTTCCTCCTTTCACCCACCCTTCCAAACTCTTCTACCAACTGTCTCAATCTCTCCTCTGAATCAGCCACCGGTGGTTAAAGTTGCTTCTATGCTTTCAGTCTTCCCGTGCTTTTCCATGGATAGGATGGGTTGTGTTGGTAAGTGCAGTGTGCTGGTGGAAACAGCAGCAAGGGAAGCGTTGCAGCCAGAACACAAACCCTGTCCTATCTTGGAGCCTTGTTAATGCAGATGAGAGTAATAAAGGGTTATCAGGACTCCACTCACTCCCTGCTAATGGGGGGCCAGTGATAAGGGACACGAGGTGTTGGTTAATGACACTGCTGCATTAAGTTATACAAAGTGGACTGAAGAGGTGAAACAGGCTGTTATACAAAGTGGACTGAAGAGGTGAAACAGGCTGTGGCACAAAAGAAGAAAGCATACAATGAATGGGTGAGAAATAGGGGCGTGGAAGAAGTTGAGAGGCGGAAGAGAGAGTTATATGTGGAAAGGAAGAGAGAGGTGAAAAGATTAGTAAGAGAGAGTAAGATGAGAGTGGATGAGGAATTTGGAAGGAATTTGAGTGTAAAGTGGAGGGACTGTAAGAAAATGTTCTGGAGAGAAGTGAAAAGAGTAAGACAGGGTGGAAGTGAAGTTAGCAGGGGAGTGAAAGATAAAAATGGTAGATTACTAGTGGAGAAGGGAGAAAAAGTGAGCAGATGGAGAGAACACTTTAAGGAATTGTTGAACATAGAGGATGGAAGTAATGCAAGTATAAGTGGCTGGGGAATGGCTGGGAGAAGGAGGGAGGTGAGAAGACAGGAAGAAATCAGTAGGATAGAAGTTGTGGAAGCAATGAACAAAGTTAAATCGGGGAAAGCCCCAGGAATTGATGGAGTGTGTGGTGAAATGCTGAAGCATGGGGGAGAGATAGTAGTAGAATGGATGTGGAAGATGTGCAGATTGGCCTGGGAGGAAGGTAGAGTCCCGGAGGATTGGAAGTCAGGTATAATTATTCCCTTGTACAAAGGAAAAGGGGAAAAAGAAGTGTGTGGTAATCATAGGGGCATTTGTCTTCTTAGTATAATAGGAAAAGTGTATGGTAGGATACTTATAGACAGAGTTAAAGAAAGAACAGAGAAATTAGTTGGAGAAGAACAGGGAGGCTTTAGGAAGGGAAGAGGTTGTGTAGATCAGATATTCATTCTTAGATCTTTAGTGGAAAAGTTTCTAGAGAAGGGAAAGAAGTTGTATGCGACTTTCATGGATTTGGAGAAAGCATATGACAGGGTGGATAGACAAGGATTGTGGAAAGTGTTAAGAATATATGGAATAGATGGGAAGTTGTTGAATGCTGTGAAGAGTATGTACGATGGTGTGAAGGCTGCAGTGCGTGTGGATGGTGAACTAAGTGAATTTTTCTCTTTGAAAGTTGGTTTGAAACAGGGATGTGTCATGTCTCCATGGTTGTTCAATCTGTACATGGATGGGGTAATAAAAGAGGTACAAGGTAGGGTAGTGGATGTTGGAGTGGCCCTGGTGAGAGAGGATAGTGTTTGGAAACTCCCTGTACTGTTGTTTGCAGATGATACTGTGTTGTTGAGTGAAGACGAAGGGGAGCTGCAAGGCTTGGTGGATGAGTTTGAGAGAGTGTGTAAGAAATGGAACCTAAAGGTGAATGTAGGGAAGAGTAAAGTGATGGTCTTTGAGAGAGGTGAAGTTAGTGAATGTACAGCGAGGTTAGATGGTGAGGAATTGGAAAATGTGAGTACGTTTAAGTATTTGGGTAGTGTGATGAGTAAGGATGGAGGTTTGGAGGGTGAAGTGCTTGAAAGGGTACAGCAGGGAAGAAAGGTTGCTGGTTCCTTGAAAGCAGTGATAAGAAACAGGGAAGTGAGCATGGAAGTGAAAAAGTTACTACATGACAGTATTGTGATACCAACTCGAACGTATGGAAGTGAAGCTTGGACATTGTTGGAAGGACACAAGTCAAGAGTGAGAGCAGTGGAAATGAGTTATTTAAGAGGAGCCTGTGGAGTCACATGGAGAGACAGGCTGACGAATGAGGATATAAAGGAGCGTTGTGGTGTGGATGTGGATGTGATAGGAAGCGTTATGAGGAACACACTGAGGTGGTTTGGCCATGTGGAGAGGATGGAGGGTGAAAGACTGACGAAGAGAGTGTATGTGAGTGAGGTGGAGGGGGGAAGAGGGAGGGGGAGGCCGAGGATGAGATGGAGGGATGGGGTGGAGAGGTATATGAGAGAGGGGGGTGTGAGTTGGGAGCAGGGCAGTGAAATGGCGGGGGACAGGGCGACTTGGAGGCGATTTGTTTGTGGCCACCCCAAACGGGATTGAGGTGTCTGGCAATAGATAGATAGATAGAAAGATATTACAAAATCATGGTGTTCACAACGAAAATATGGAAATGGCAGTTTATAATACTAAGCAAGAAACAATGTAGATTGTGGGCGATTTAGCCAACAGTCGGAAACATTAAAATCTATTTACGTAGAATATTCACAAATTTATTACACATGAGCTTCTGTGGTTTATAGTATGTCACTGAAAAGCGGAATAACACATCAGAAAATAAATAACAGGCTCATTCAGTAAAGAAACTACTCATTCCCACGAAAAGTAGATCGTCCAAGTATAAAAATAAACGTTATACTCGTACTGTAGATTGTATTAAGAGATGGCGCAGCGACAAAACCAATGCACCAGGGTCGAGACAACAAAAGTACTTATAGTCCCATCCATGCATTATGTTGCCTTCAGTCGCTTACTCATAGTTATACTTTAAGTAACACTTATACTATAATCATCTCACTTCTCTGTTTGGGTGCACTTCTTCTTTAAAAACTGCTGCTCCATAATGACACTGAAGTAAACAAATGTAGAGGGATTACACCTGCTTTTACTGTCTCAACTTTCCTTCGTTGATTTTAGTACTGTGCCATCCAGCTTCACACAATTTTTGAAACGTATTTTTATAACAGTTTTACTCATTGTTTAAAGCCTCTGCGTTAGATAATTACGAAGGTTTTTGCAGCTTATTCAGTCTGTTACAGCGACGTAGCAGTGAAGGTGTGAATTAGAGATGTGCCTAACTTCTTCCTCTTCAGAAAGTATCTGTTAAGCGTAATTGAGTGGAGATGATAACGGGAACAAGCACTCTGAATGTGCAACATCTGAGCCTTACAGTTAGTAGAAGACCGAATATTTGACCCTGTCCTGTCTTCTTGATCTCTGAACGATTATTCTCAAACTTGAAATTCTAAAAGTTTGCGGGACCCTTGACTCCTCCTCTAAGTAAGTTCCAGTTTGGTTCATAATTGCTTAAGGTAACCTTGCTCTATGATCTTGACTGTGGACATAATGTTCTCATAACAGCATCGCTTTATCTGTTGCTGACCATAAACCCTTCCTTCAACTTTGATGCAAATCGAATAGAACTTTTGGAATTAAAGGGCCCAGACTTTAGCCTTGTCCTGTGACTTATACCTCTGAGCAGTTGTTCTCAAAACTGATCCAGTTCATCCATCTCAGACCCTAGTCTTTCACCCACGTTTGGTTGAAACTAGATGCAAACCGTAAAAGTTGACCTTTTCCCGACCTATGACCTATGGCCTTTTTCGGCTAATATTTATCACGCATTATATCCAGTGGAACATGGAACCTAGTTTGTAAAGACAACAACAACAAAAGAAAAACAGGTATGTTATTTTCCAGCTAGGGCAATTTAAGAAAGAAGAGAGAAGATTATAGAAAAAAAATCGGGGTTATAGCTGAGTTTTAGCGTTTTAGCATTGTATTTTAGCTACTTTGTGGTTTGTTTCAGAAAGAGAAAAACTAGAGCATTAAGGCAAGATGCCTGTAAAGGTTTAAAACCTCTGTGTATGTGAGTTATGACGGATTTTGTCTCTTAAGGTTAATGGGTGCGTCGGGACCATCCCTGCAACGAATGTCCACCGATATTCTGAAATGTTGTTTTGATATGCGACTACATCCCGAGCAGTGCAGGATTAACAGAGGCAAATGAGGCACCTGTCTCAGGGACTCAGATATAACGAGTGCCCCCTCAGTCTGTTCTCTATTTTTCGCTTCCCCCCCCCCCTCCCTTTTTTCTTTAACTCGTTACAGCACAATACTTGAATAAATGTTAACGTGGAAATAATGCATCATAATGTCATTTAAATATATGTATTGCAGATGGAGACATAAGAAAAATTTTTACCTTTGCATTGACATGAGCCAATTCTCTTGTCTTTCCACGTAGGTTTGATGCAAAAGAGTCCACAACTAACATGTTTTTACAGACATATTTGGTTAAAGGCCTCTTATTCACGCAACGATGAAGAACTCTTATAAATGTATGCCAACGGGTTCATACACTCAAGCTTACCCCAGTATTTCCTATAATGAAGTGCATTTATTCTTCAAGTAATATCAACTGAGCAGCCTGCTACTCTGCTAAAATGCTACCAAGGACTACAGCTGAGGACCTGCATGTAACATTAGCAACTACCGGTCGTACTCTTGGGGATATATATATATATATATATATATATATATATATATATATATATATATATATATATATATATATATATATATATATATATAGAGATCGGACTTAGTGACTATTGATCGTCTGACATAATTAACCAAGTGCAGTTGACAGCATATTAATTTCTACGCACATTTTCTTCTCCACTGATATTGTTTACTTCTTTCTTTATTTATTTATTTTAGTGATGAATTTTTGAGTCCCGTGGCGTGACATTAGAGCGCAATAAAATGCAGTCAGGTGGCGCATTCACCATTTATAAAAGAGAAAAACAGTGTCATTATTAAGCGAAGTGAATGAGGCTTTAGCAACAAACTGCCACCATAACAGTTTGATGCAACATTCCCACTGGGCCGAATAGACTATTATATCAGTAGTTTCTAATTTTCATAAACTTTTTGTCTTTTAACACACACACACACACACACACACACACACAAATTTCTGTCACCAATATATCTCGTACTATCCCTTTCCTCCATATCATGTTATGTAGAGATTTAAGAGTTATTTGGCACAAACACCTCACTAAATAACACCCGCCATCTCTTCTTATACATATTTTTCCCGTGTCTCTTACGTTTTTGCAGTATGATATTAATAACAAAACTATTACTTAGCTCGCTCTTAATTGCCTGTTACGCACTAGAGATATATACTTTCAATAGCTTCCCTTCCATTTTTATCCTGACAATATTACCGTATGGAATAGCTCTTCTCGTCTTTCCATTTCTTTGCCACAACGTTTTTCACTCTTTTTCGGAGCGCGTCACCCTTGGGGATGTCTTCTAGGAAGCCGGGAACTCCATTACAAGGCCGGCCATACGAGGTTATGGAAACTGATTACTTCCTTAATATTTTTTTCCCCCCAAAGTATTCCCTGGCGGTCACCTGGCATGAGATAGCAATACCATCCAGAGTGCAACAAAGGAAAGAAAATGAGTAATAATAAAAATAGATTTTCAAACTGCCGACAATCTGTGTAATCATTTTGGCCAGCTCTATGCTGCCCTTATTGTTAGTCGCGTTTTCTTTCTTGTATTCGTGTACAGTATTCTTTCTTTTTTGTTTAATTGTGGCAGGCACTTCTACCCTTCAGAATTAACCGATTCCGACAAAAGTTGGAAAAAAATGATCAGAATATGACCTAGTTGTGTCCGCTATGTTTTGGTTGCCATACACCCACTCGTTGCCTAGCAACGGCCGAAAACCTGCTTTTTCCGTACTTTTCACGTTTTGGGCTGTAGAAGCATTACTAATGGGCGTAGAAGAGTCTGACTTCTGTAGGCATAATTTTGAGGTCGTTCCCTATTTGAAGTGTGCCATCCATTTTTCCCCTCTCTCCTCTAGTGTGCGAGTGGCAGCACTGCGAAGCTTGGCCTCGACGTCCCTTGCGAGCAGTACCAGCTATCTAGAATGTCCCCCATTTTCTCCAATGACTGCATGGAATTGAGTGAAACTTTGCATGCTTATAGACACTGACTAGTACTTCAAATTTCTACTGTACACCTATGTGCTTCATTAGCCAGGTCAGGGGTCAAAGGTCATCAAATGCAAAAGTGGTGAAAATTGCTAAAACCACTACAATGCTCGTGCAAAATGCTAAAGTTCCAAAGATTATTAAGCCAGGGCCATGATTCTTGGGTGTAACGTTGCACTGGAATGCCTCCATACGAAAATGACAATTAATGTCGAAACTTACTTCCAGTCGCTGGCAGTGGCACCTGGAAGTTGTACCTCTGGTGGGCCATTCTGCGAATTTCAAGTTCCCTAGTTCCACAATGGGTGGATAGAATCGAATGAAACTTTGCATGCTTATAGACGTTCATAAGTACTGAAAGTGTGCTTCGTACATGCATGACCTATTTCCACCAGGTCAGGGATCAACGGTCATCAAGTGCTGAAAATATGAAAAGCGCTAAAATTATGACCATGCTCGAGTGAAAAGACAAGGCTTCGAAGATTATTAAGCCAGGGCCCGGATTCTCGGGTGGAATGTGGCACTGGAGTACCTCTATAATTGTAGAAATGACTTTTAGTGTCGAACCTCACTTCCGGTCACTGACAAAGCTTGGTCCGCTTAAAGCAGGCCATTGTTGCCTACCGGTTTGTTTGTTATTGCACTTATTTTTTTGTGTGTTTTTTTTTTTTTGCACCAGCATTTTACCTTTTGTTCCAGTTCCAAAGTGAAACTGGCTCATCCCAAAGAGCTGGGATACTTTTGTCAGGCTGGGCCATCCTGGGGTGAGTAATCATCTAGCTTTAAAAGCATTACTCTAGCGGTCCCGCTTTGTAATTCAAGTAGTATATGCCCAACATTTTGCTTTTTTGATGTTCACTGCACGTAACGTTTGCAGTCTAAATAAAACCACGCATCATTGTCAGCATCTTCACAAATTCAAACATACTTATCATTCTGGGTGGATTGTCTTAACCCATCAGACCCAGACATCCATTTGATTGTTAAATGGTTATTAAACAGTACAGCACACCGCTTGGTTTTAAAAATGGTACTCACCCACATTATCTCCTTTTAGGTGTAGGAGTTCGCGGCGTGATTACTTGAAATATGAATATTTAAAGGTACAATTGCGGTTATTGATATCGATCCACTTTGTTTAAGCAATGAGACAGCGAGGTATGACTATGGAATCTCAGAGATGCCGTGAAAGAAATTATTTATGTTTGACAAAAGAGTGCGGTGATATTATTGTCACTACATGAGCATTTAGTACCCCTAGTGGCTTTATACTTTGATTAGTCTTTCTGGTTCGTTTTCTGTTCGCTTTCTTTGTCAATACTTTCTCACGTTAAGCATTACGGTATATTTATTTTACTTCTTACTGGTGTGTTTTTTTTAATCTAGTTCAGCTACTTCGGTGTTTTCTCTCTTTGCCTTGGAAATCCTTTTTTTTTTTTCTTTCTTTTTTTTTGTATTCTCTGAATGTTTGCTGTTGTTGTTTCAGGGGTTTCTTTCTTCTAGTAGGAGAAGTGCTTTTTTTTTTTTTTTTTCCGCTATGAAATTTTCGTTACTGTGCCCCGTGTCGATATCTACTTCATCTACCAATATTATTGAAAATATTAACTAAACACTGCAGTCTGTTCTTTCACTACTGCAAGGTTCGGCTTTTCCTTTCGGAATGGATCTCCCTTCACTCTTCTAAGGTCTAGTATTGCTTCCCTTCTCACTAGTCTATCAGAGCTTTCTGTACTTCGCTAATTGCAGCTACATTTTCCACTGTACTGGCGTCGGTTTTGCCAGTGAGAATGAAATCAGGTTCATTCTTTGTTTTGTCATTTGGCCCTTTTTATTTCCTGCATTTGGAAGAAACTGTCCATTACATTACGACTTCTCCATTCTGCGAATTCCACTAGTATTTCGCCTCTCGCTCTCGCATTCCATTTACCCTTTACAAAATGCCCAACTGCAAGCTCACCTACCCTCATTTTCTATTTATACATTGATCTCATCGACCACAGATCTATACTAATTTTTATACTTCTTCATATTTTCCTCTTTATCTTCACCTTTTCCTCATCAGATATGTGTTACGTGATACAGTGGTACAAAAAGTATTCGTAGAACTTTTTGTTAAACAAAATGGCACACCAACGATGGATTTTGAAACACGCCGGAGACCTCTTGGCACCTTAGTTTATTGCTTGTGGGAGGTTTCGCTTAAGTAAAAATTGTCACATGTATTCATGCTTCTGCTTTTCATTTCTAATGAGTTGAAACGTATCCATGTGGCGTTTTGTAATTTCAGTTACGCCAGCATCATCGTACGCTAAAACCAGTACCATGCAACTGACCTCGATGCAGTGTCCTCTTCTCAGTTTCAGCATTGCTGTAATGTTCGACATGAAGGGTGATGAGTTTCTAACGTTTTGCTTGTGACATCTCCAAGGTGAATGGTTTGTCAAATTTAAAAGAGTATTTTTAACCTGACAAACTATTCACCATGGAGACGTCTCAAGTAAAAATCTAAGTCGGTAGCTTAATAATATAAAGATTTCGACTTAGACCTCAGTACGCTACGCAGCTACGATGCTTCAAAGCATCAGGCCAGGGCCTGGGAGAGGGAATATTAATGGTACCAAAACACAGGGCCTGTATTCTGCATAGTGCTTATGGTCGACCCTAGCTAACCGTCATAGCTAAGCAAATTTATGACAGTCAGTCTTATGGCCGTCGGAAGTCGTCGGCCATACCTCACTAATCCAACAACACCGTCAGCTGCTAGAACGCACCGATCACAATTTGTCAACTTTAAATTTATGGAATAAAATAGGTTCTTGGCATTATTTTCTTGGATTTAAATTGTTTTAACTTCATATTACGACTTTTGGGGAAGTTAGACATAGTAAAATAGGAATTCGTTTGTGAGAAAATGCGCTGAAACGTATTCTCGTTGAAAAGTGTGTAACCAAAAACACTGTCTGACTAGTGTAAACTTAACCTACCTTATTAATTTCATCTAATTTCATATTAGCATTTTTTTGTTGGCTAGGCTAAACTTGGTTAGGTTAAATTTTATTATATATATATATATAATATATATATATATATATATATATATATATATATATATATATATATATATATATATATATATATATATATATATTTTTTTATCCATATCATTATTTATTATAATATACTTAACCTACATTACAAATATTTTCTTAAGTCCAAAGAAAGTTAAAGAAAATGTTCATTGCTATGGACAGCAATGGGACAATAACCAGTTCATCTGGGTTAGGTTGAGTTATATATTTCTATAATTTGTTTCTGGTTTATTTAATATTTTCATATTTTTTTACACTAACCTTAACCTAAAGTATTATTTTTTCGACCAGTCTAAACTTTACCTATCGCATTATTATTATTTTATTATATTTAATTATTTATTATTTAATATTTTTTAGACGTCCATAATTAACCTAACCTGCTGGGGCTAGCCCTACAAGTACTGTAAAGCCCAAACTCTGCACATTTGCATTTTTCTGGTAGCAAGATAACGTAGTGTTATGATGACCTTAAGCTCCGGGGTGAGTGGGTTTCTCCTCTTGGTATCATTCGATAAGGCGTCTCTCACAAGATTGGTGACATACAAAATACCGTCCCTGTCTAGCCGGTATCTCTTGATAAGCTCAGCATCACTGAGCTCGTTAAGCACGTCCCTTCTTCGGAAAATATTCCTCGGCTGGGGATCTGCTTGCTGTGGTGCGGCCATGTTGACACACTTCTGACGGTCATAGGCGGCGTTAAGACAGGGTGAACCCGAACATACCATCGCGCGTCTTATTATGGTCGTCCATAGGAGTTTAAGGTCGACCATACGAGTTTCTGACGGAGTTATGTCTAAAATGCGCCATTTTGTTTAGATATGTACGACGGACTTAGCTATGACGGTTTGTAGAATCTGGGCCCTGGGCCTTGTCCCAGGGGTGTGTGTGTGGGAGGGGTGGGGGGAAGAGCAAGCTAGGCGCTTACTAATAATGTCTTTGACTTTAATCTGCTCTCTCACCCAAGTTGATCTTTTCCTGTCTTCTAAAGATATTCCTTACACTGGCATTTCCATTGCTCTTTGAGAGATGATTAGTTTATTTTCCGTCGATATTGTCAGTTTCCAGATCTCACAGCCGTACGTCCTAGTTGGGATTATATTTTCGTTGTATACTCTTCGTTTCATGCATTTTGGCAAGCTACTTTTCATGAGGTCAATACTGTATGTTTACCGAAAGCTTTCCATCCAACTGTAATGATTATTTTTATTTCGCTCTCATGGTCTTCCGTTAGATTAAGTTTGAATTCCTCGATTCTTCAAGAATTTCTTTGCTTTTGGTGTATTTGGATTAAACATTAGTTTTACTTGGGTTCATCGTTACTGCACTTTGAGACTATTTAGATCAATTAACATTTCTTGCAATGTCTAATCTGCTTCTGAGACTAGGACTATGTCATCTGCAAATTTTAAATGATTTATGTTTTCTCCAACTCTGTTATCTCCTTTGTTTTGCCAGTCTAGCTTTCAGAAAATTCATTTTAGGGATGCTGTAAATAATTTTGGTGAAACTGTATCTCCCCGACACACGACTTTCTCAATCTTAATTTTTCTCGACTCCTCATGTACTTTAACTATAGTGGTTTCCTCTTTGTAAATGTTTTCGAGCAGTTTTACAATATTCTCAATCACTTCTTGTTCAGACAATGAATCTTTAATTGTTATGTGCTCCACTGAGTTGAAAGCGTTTTCCTAATCAATAAAACCTAAGCACAGTTGTTTATTATACTCTGTAGTTATCTCAGTTAGGTGATTTATTGTGTGTAGACGATTAGTCGAATACCCACTTCGGAATGCTGCTTGTTAACGAGGTTGGCTTTCTTCCTAAATTGTTGTTATTCTGTTCGTAAGGACTTTAGTGAAGAGTTTGTAAATAACTGGTAATAAGCCAGTAGGTCGATAGTTACTACGATCTCTTTAGTCGCCTTATTATGTAAAGGAAAATAACTGTTGCTTTGCACCATGTTTTGGGAATTTTCTTTTTTATACACGGAGCAAATTAGTGGGCAAGCCTGTTTTGTCCTGTTACTCCTGCATCAGACAGTAAGTCAGCTTCTCTTCCATCTTCCCCTGGAACCTACCTTCTTTTTATACTTTTAGGAGATGTGTTTACTTCTGGTGTTACTTCAGGTATTTCACTTGTGTCATCTGAAATGTCAGTTATTGGTAGTATTGTCTTTGAGGCGTACAGTTGTTTGTAAAATTCTTCAACTCTCTTCACCATCTTATCTCTGCATTTAATGACCTTACCGTTTTTGTCTTTCAGTGACATTTGTTGCTTTCATAGTGCCATTTTACTTCGGACCTGTTTCAGACTTTTTTCCTTTGCTTTTGATCGTTTCTTTGATCTGATCCATGTTTCCCTTTCTTTCTTTCTTTTTTTTTTTCTTTTCTCTGTCTCTTGCTGATAAAATTATTTAATTCCGCTCTGTATGTTTCAGCTTTCTTCGTTTTTCTTTCAATTACTCTCTTCTTTTCATGAGCTGGAGGGTCACTTTTGAATACTTTTGGCTTTGGTTGCTAATGAACCGGGATCTTCATAGCTAACAGCACTATAACGTGTATAATCCTCTGCGTGGGCTTGAATGGCGAGTGAACTGATATATGTTTGATCGAGCATTCGGTTGTTAGCTTTACCTTCGTACTTTCCTCTTCCTATTTCTGGATCTTATCCACGCCAGGGATTAGACGGAAGATGATGATGATGATGATAATGATCAATCATTTACAGTGTGTGTCTTGTTCCGTCATTTAAATAAGCAGTTATAACAATGCAACATGGTAGGTAAATTAATGAGCTCCTAAAAGAACGGGAATTATATTGTAAACATGAACGTTTTCCCTGTAAATAAGGAAATGCAGTCAAAGAAACAGCCGTCTTAGCAGTTCCGGATGAACTAGATTTACAACTGGCGAAGCATAATGGGAAACCTATCTCTTTTTGTGCCTGTGTGTCAGGTGGTTCGGCTTCTTTGCTGTATATTCATCAAACCTTGGCAAGACGCTTCTTCGCGGACTGTACATATGTCCGCCATTCCAGCCCACGTAATGAACGCTACAAATCTGTCTGAGGTGCAGCCGTCCTGACTCATGCTTATAGCACCGTTGCCAGAATGAAGTTTACAGCTCCGATCTTAACGGCACTGTACTGTACAGTAAGCTTCACTCATTTACATACCCCAGCATCGGAGGAATCACTGTTATGTTTATTGATCCTTTCATTGCTACTGTGCCTTCTGACGCAGCTGTTAGTCGGATATGCGGTATAATTTATCGGTATGCAGACCCAGAATGGTGAAAGATATTTAAAAATATGTCAAAGAAATCAGCCTCCTGCATGGATCAGCAGAGATTGTAGTTGATATGACTCAGCCGAAATTGATATAAAAGACCTGACAGAAAATCCAACACTCCAAACTGACCTTAATGACCAAAACTGAGGCTACAAGTCCTGAGGAGACAAAGGGAGACATTGACTGCTCTAGCCGAACCTTAACCTACTTAATATCATCTAAAATAACTGGAAGAGCAATACCTTGAGTGGCCTCATTTAACCACTTGACTAATTTGGTCTTACTTATTTCACGTTGGAATACGCCTTTTAATCTGTTGTATTTATGACGATAATGTTGGCTGACAGTGATGCCTGAATGAAGAATGGATACATAGCCAACGTGTGCTGCTGTTAGAAAAAATAAATGATTATAACTGTAATGAATACTCGTAATTTGATGCGCTGTTCCCTTCAGTTTGTTAAATATATTACGCCATTAATTCACATACCTTCTTTCTTATTAACGCTCCAGACTTTTCCCTTCAATTTAGGACTAAACTTTAATTGTAAAAGGATAATAGGGGCTATATTTAACCTTTGTTATTCAAAAGGTCGTTCGTGGACTGAATAACACCCACTGTAATTAGAAAAAAAAATCAAGGATAAAGACGACATAACAGGATTAAGGGGTTAAGTAATGTCTTACCAGGCTCCGCGCTTGGTCCCTTGCTACACACACACACACACACACACACACACACACAGATGAACTCTGTATGGTCACATAAAATAGATACAATGGGATATATTGACTCGTGTTCACCAGGACACCAACACAGCCGTCATTTGTGCAAACGTGGAAATACGAATGTCCTCTTCATTTGTCTATATTTTTTTGCAGAATTTTAAAAACTGGCATAAACAAAGTAAAAAATAATGTAGTTTCCGATTTGAGAGAGAGAGAGAGAGAGAGAGAGAGAGAGAGAGAGAGAGAGAGAGAAAGAGAGAGAGAGGGAGAGAAGCAATCTCAGGCAACACCCAACATTTTGCCTCGGTCACTGGGGTTAGTACTTAACCCTCTGAGCAGGAACAGGTATTGAACATTTTCATTTTACTCTCTGCATATGATCTTATAAGCCTTAGATTATGCTTGTCGTTGTATAGGAGTTATATGTGGCCTTCGTTAATTCGCTCACCTCCAGACGTCTCCTCCAAGTTGACGTCTCCTCCAAACTGACATCTCCTCCACGGTGACGTCTCTTCCAAGCTGACGTCTTCTCCAAGCTGACGTCTTCTCCAAGCTGACGTCTCCTCCAAGTTGACGTCTCCTTCAAGCTGACGTCTCCTTCAAACTGACCCCTCCTCTAGGCTGACGTCTCCAAACCGGCAGCAAAAAAAAATAAATAAATAAATAAAATAAATAAATAAATAATAATAATACGTCTCCGGACAAAGAGGTTGAGAAGAGAATGAAGCTAAACACACAGGTGACACGTAAATAACGTTCCTCTAGAAACTCATTTAGCTGTAACTTTTGTGTTGTGGGGGCGGCCGAGTATGCTGGTGTGGGCCTGAGTATAGCAGTGGGAGTAGGAAATGAATAGACAGAGCAGGATAGACAATGATAACGCTTACTCGTCCCCACAACACACGAGAAATTACCCAACGGAATGGACGAGGAGCGATTTATATATAGGTATACTTTTAGGCAGAACCGGTATATTTAGGCATAAGTGTAGTAGTAGTAGTACTAGTTGTTCCCTAGGCAGTCTGGCCGAACAGCCCCGAGTCCCTTAGGAAGGCCATGGCCGAGACCGGACTTTCACACAGAGCTCTCAAAGAGTGTATGTTGTGTTGTTGGCGTAGGTGATTGTGTGCAATGCAGTCTTCCATAATGTCCGTAATATTATGGGGTGCTGTGTTGCATCCTGGACAGGCATCAGCAACGGAGTCATCCAGCCTCTTCTGGTAGCTTAAGAGGGCTGGATGGTGCTCACATCTCAGCCTGGCCAGGTGGACCCTATCCTCACAAGGAAGATAGGATTCAGAAGGGTGGATGTCAGGAGGCCGTGCATGCAGCTGTGTGCTGTCTTTAAGTGACTGAATGGAGTGGCGAGTGATCTGAGTGTGGATATGCTTCTGGAAGCTGGTCTGAGGTGGGCGAGGGGGGAGAGGTGACAGTATCTGTGTATGGTATCGTGTGCTGGGTATTGTTATGATATTCCTTGGTGTGAGTGGATGTGCTGCCATGTACTGTAGTGGATGATGTGGGTTTGTGGAGGCTGCAGCAAGAAACTGGGTGCCTCTCATGTCTAGGCGATTCTTGACTTTGAGGACTTTGGTTTCTTGATGTAGGTGGTCTGTGGGTGTAATAGCTGTGCAGCCCGTGATTATTTTTAGGGCCTTGTTCTGTATGATCTGTAGAGTGCTGTAGTGTGTTTCGGTGAGGTTAGAAGCCCAGGCAGGGCTTGCATAATTCATCACTGAACGTATGTATTGTTTGTATACTGTGGTGGTGGTTTCTTTGTTGTGTCCGAATGTTGTATGGGCAAGTGACCTCAAAGCATTGAGTCTTGGTGTTATTTTATTTTTAATGTTTGTGATGTGTTGTTTAAATGACATTTATGTATTGTATGTTACACCAAGGATTTTGGGTGTGTGTGTGTTTGGTAGGGGAGTGTTGTTTATGGTGAGGTGTGGGATGTGACTGTGTTCTGCTGTCCAGTTTGTGAGAAGAGTCACTGTAGATTTGGCTGGGGCTATTTTGAGCCTGTTTGTGGTGAACAATTCGTGTAGTGTGTTGAGGTAAGGTTGAATGATGTGTGGAGCTGTGTTTGCGTTTTGGTGCGTACATGTAAGTGTTTTATCATCTGCATAGGAAGCTATGTGTATCTGTGGTGTGTGGAGTGTGGGTACGTCGTGCATGTATAGGTTAAAGAGTGTAGGGGACAAAACAGATCCTTGGGGGACGCCGTTTGTGAAGTTTCTGATGTTAGAAGGCTGACTGTCAAATGTTACGTGTGCACATCTGCCTGGTAAGTAGTTTGTCAGCCATCTTTTTGTGTTATTGTGCATGTTTGTGTTGAGTATTTTGTTTGTGAGGTTGCGGCGGAGGATGGAATCAAAAACTTTGCTAATGTCTATGGTGACAAGGAGTGTTCTGTGTGGTGGCCTAGCTGAATTCATGCCATCAAAAACTCTCTGTGTAAGGTCTGTAAGAAGGGTGTTTGTGGAGTGTAGTGGCCTAAAGCCATGTTGTGACTGGGCTAGGGGAATGTGAGGTGTGACTAGTTGTAGTACCAGTCGTTCAGTGACTTTAAAGGGGGTGCAGAGGAGTGTGATGGGACGATGTGAGGAGGGTAACGTAGGGTCTTTGTTGGGTTTAGGGATAGTGATGATATTGCCATGCTTCCAGATGTTGGGTATTATGTTGTGTGAGTAGCTGTAGTTTGATATGTTGGTGAGTGCTTGTATGCCTTGTGGTCCTAGGTGTTTAAGATGAATGTTGCTTATGTTGTCTGGTCCACAGCAGATGAATGCTTGAGGTTGTAAATGATGTACTTCGTCTGGTTGTAAGTGAAAGGTGCGTAGTCTGGGTCTGTGGGGAACTGTCTCTTGCGTCGGATGATACGTCGGTCTTCGGGACGGGGGTTTAGATGGTTGACTTGTGAGAAGTGATTGATGAGAGTGTTTGCTTGTTGTTTGTTTGAGGGTATGGTGTCTGTTGTTGTGATGGCAGCGTGTGACTGTGTGATGCTGCTGTTGGAAAGTGTGATGCTGTTTAGTGTTTTGAAGAGTTTGCTGATGTTGGTTTTGTGGTCAAGTGTTTGGAGGTAATTTTTCCAGTTTAGTGTTTGCTGTTCTGATATTTTATTGTTTATCTGAGTGTTGAGTTCTTGTATTTGTTGTATGGTGTCTTGTTTATGGGGTGTTGGGGAGTGTCGCAGTGTGTCCCGTTGTCTGATGAGGCCTTGAATTTCTGGTGTGAAGTTGGGGTTGTGTCTCTTTCCGTTGCTTCTAGGGATGTGTTTTTTGTCTGCGTTTTGTATGATTGTATTGAAAGTGTGCACAGCACTGTTGATGTTTGTGATGGGTGTACTGTTTAGTGTTTTGAAATGTTGTTCTGTTTCAGTTACAAAGGCCTCCCAGTTGGCTCTCTTATAATTAGTGTATGTGTGTTTGTGGCCAGCTGGGGTGATTCTGGTTTTGGTAGTGGGAGGTGATGAGAACCTAGGGTTTTGACCACTCTCCATGATGTAGTGGGGGGGAGGTTTGGGGAGCAGAAGGTGATGTCTGGAGATGATGGGAGGAAGAGGGCTTGGTGTGGGATATGGGTATGTTGGTCTAGAATGTTTAGTATGAAGAGATGATCTGTCTGGGATTGTAGTACCAGCCCTCTGTCTGTGTCAGGGTTGTTGACATGCCAGGCCGACGACTTGGCGTTGAAATCACCACCCAGGATGATGTTGGGTATGTTAGTGATGTGGTGTATCTGTGGAGAGTAATTGTGTGGTACTGTGGGGGACGATTGGGGGGGGAATGTATGTGTTAGCGATTGTTATGTGTGATTTGTTACCAGTGCGTATTATAATTGATTGTATTTCTGTTGAGGTGTCATGTGGAGGGAGAAGTGACTTTGTGTGTGCTCTGGTATCTGCTAAGTTGATGGATTTGTGTACCAGGGTGATGAGTCCACAGCCTCCGCCGTTGGCCTGGTCTTGTCGAATGGTGGTGAAGTTATGAAATGTCGGTGTTTTCTGTGCTCTGTGTAGTTTTGTTTCTTGTAAGATGGCAATGTGTATGTTCTGTTGTTTGATGAATTGTGTGAGTTCGTGTTTTTTGGTGTTTATGCCATCTATGTTTAACTGAATGATGTTTATGTTGTGTGTGCGATGTGTGTTGGCTGCTGCAGCACGGGGGGGAGGTGGTGTGGGTGGAGGGGAAGGGGTAGGAGGAGGTTGTGATGGAGGTAAGGGTTGAGGTGGGTTAGGATGAGTTAGAATGAGAGGAGTTGGGGGGCTGGATGGTGTGGGAAGGGTCAGTGGGTTTGGCTGAGGAGGTGTGAAGGAAGTAGGAGTAAGATTGGAAGGGGGGTTGATGGGTGGGGGAAGGAGCATAAGGAGCAGGTGCAGGTGTTTGTGTAATGTTTTCTGGATGCAAGTGTTGTGCAGGTGTAATGGGTCCAGTTCTTGCAAGAATTGCACTGAACTGAACCCTTTGTCTGTCGGCTCGGCAGTTTGTGGGATCTCTCTCTCTCTCTCTCTCTCTCTCTCACACACACACACACACACTTCTGCTGACGTCACGGATAAGCTGCGCGTGGAGAGACCTTATTAATTCTCTTGACCTAGGGCTCGACGTGATAGGTTTTGAGCATGTTGAACATACGTATTTGTTGGAGGGTCCTGGATTGCTCGCAATGTCCCCGGCTAGAAGAAGTCGTTGAGAAATGACAGCCGAGGAGTCATTTCTCGGTTCAGAAAAAACGGTGTTTGTGTGTTGTGTTGGGAGATGAACCTGCCGGGGGTACCGAAGCCACTCCCAGGTACTCGAGCATAAGTGTAGTTTGGTAGCGCTCTTTTCTATGGCTCAGATGATGGCCAAGGGCAGTCAGAAGGGAAGGCAAATTTGACTATGCTCATTTTACTTTAGCACTGCTCAGATTTTCTGTCTTTTTCGGCTTATTTCACACAGCTGAGCAGCACGATGCTGCTCTAATTCCTTTGCGTAGCATTTTTTCGTGAGTAGCCTACCATTTTAATCTAGTATTAATTTATGGTTACGTCTCAACATTCAAGTTGGAGACATGATAATTTTTGGCCAGATTAGAGTAAAAAGAAGATAGTAACCAATGAGACTCGTTCCTACCTCACATCTATGTCTTCTCGGATTTCATGCAACCACGACCTAATATTCAGCTTCTTTGAGTGGTCCAATTCTCTTTGATGTAAACAATCCGGCTGTCGATATTTTAACTTTTATGTTGGCCTCTGAAGTATGATTTTACGTTCATGCAGTTCATCCTCAAATTTGCAGACAATCTTGCAACCTTCTATGTCGTGTTGCCTCTAAGGCTACCATTTCAAACCGTTTTGTAGGTTATATTACACACGTTCACTGCAAGGATTAAGGTGTAGCAACTTTTTTTGTGGTTCTTAATGTCTCAGGATTCCGGGGTCTTGAATGGTGAGTGAATGGGAGTGTGGTTCTCAACTGGGCAAGCTTTGGTTGGTATCTCATTCTATCATTGTTTCCTGCTTTCTGGGCCTTATCTCACCCCACTTTTAGGTAGTAGAGGAGGTATGGATGAAGATGATGATGATGATGATGATGATGATTCTCAGTTCTGTAATTTACGAAAAAAAAAAAAAAAGTAAATACATCATCATTTTTTATTGGATAGTTTTCTCGGGTATGACTGAAACGCTGAAAAAAAAAGTTTACCTTGACAATCCTGCAGTTGTTGGGAATAAATCAATATTCTCCTCTCTCTCTCTCTCTCTCTCTCTCTCTCTCTCTCTCTCTCTCAGCCGGTTTGCATCATCCTCTCCTGCTCTGCGTTTATGATTAAAACTATTTAACATCACCGTCAACAAGTTACCCCCTGGCTATGTACATACTCTCATTTATTTTCAGTCCAGTTCATCAATGAATTTGCAACTTTTTAAAATAGTGCGTGTCCAATCTGAAATACAGTAAATAACCCTCCTTCAGATTTTTGCTCTGCAAGCCTGTTATTTCGAATACATGGATTATGATTTATGTTCCGATTTGTGTTTTTTCTTAGGGAGGGGCAGTTTGTTTTTATTTTTTTCCCAAATTTCAGCCTTAGTTCGTTCTTGCAACCTATGACAGAACAAAAATGTTTCACACTCCATGTCACTGTACTCGTTTTGTTTTCACCTGACGGACCTGAGCCATAAGCACAGTTTGACTAATTCCTAATTCGATTAAATTTAAAGAACCCTAATTGTGAAGAAAGAATGAGTCTCCTTGATTACCTGTCAGACCACCTCTCTAAACTGACTACACTTGGCGACCAACCGAGATTAAACGGATTAAAAGTCCTCGTCTGGATCGAACTGACGGGCAGTAAATTTTTTTCTTTTAATTAAAAACTCCATTCATATAGTAGAAAACGGAATGGACCAGGCATAAAGCGTTTTATTCTGCAAACCCAGGGTACAAATAACATTCTGTTAAGTGAAGGGTTGTCAGTAAAGTATACTGAAGGCAGATATAGTTCCCTGGGGCAAGTATAATCCTGGAGATATGCATGAAGAGGGCTAGCATCTCATCAACTTCCTTCATTATCCAACTATTTTTCCCCGCAGTCTTACTGGTACATGTGGATGTCCACCATCCACTTACTACATGTACTTCTACTAAAGGTTACTTTACACTGAATGACGAACCGAATGCTGCCTAGTACCCCAGGTAAATTATTTATTACGTTGAATGGTAACCATATAACCAAATGTATGACTGGAGTTGTAGTAGGTTCAGGTACTCGTAGCAGATGTAACTTATAAAGGTTAATATTTGAAAGGCAGCTGGAGTTTATTGCTTACATGAGGCTACCACTCAAAGGACCAACCAACTGGTCACCGTTGCCTCAGATGTCTGGATGAAGCAGCATAGCCCCAGCACCAACTCTTCTGAGAGGGTAATATAGGACTGAATGATAGAAAAATAGAGATAGGCACACAGATAAATAGATAAATATATAAATAGACGGTATTGTTATCCAGCCTCTCTAAGTCCTTCCTCTCTACATTTCTTCATAACACAAGTCACTTTTCAGTAATAGCCATCAGTGCCACTTAGTTTTTCTGCATCAATATCCCTTTTTAGTGTGGAAGTGTGATGGGCGGCCCTCTCGGGATAGGAAACATGTCTCGCTCGTCTGTAGAATTAATTCAGGTTTCATTAAGATGCAGCATTCAAAACTGCATTTCACAGTAGATACATATCCGGAATACCTGAGGGGATGCCAGGTGAAGCGCTACCTTGTCATTACCTCCTCCAAGGAGGTTATGTTTTTGCCAGCATTGGTTTGTTTGTTTGTCTGTTTGTTTGTCTGTCTGTCTGGTAGCAACTTTACTCAAAAAGTTATGAACCGATTCTGATGAAATTTTATGGAAGGGTGGGTCATGGGCAAATGAAGAAATGATTAAATTTGAGGGGATCCACATCCGGATTTGGAGTATCCCGCACAATATATCCAAAAATTCTCAGTGAATTTCGCTGAAATTTTGTAAAAAGCTGGGTCATGGACCAGGAAGGAATTGATTAAATTTTGGGGTGGATCCGGATCCGGATCCTTTTTAACGGCAATGGCATTGGCGGAGGTATGCGCTGTCTGAGTGCTTTCTGGTTAATTCTGTGATCCAAGGTCCAGTTTTCACTGAACCTTGACTGTGATCATAACCCCCGCCATCCTGGGTATCTCATGTTGTATGCAAATCTTGCTGTTACCAGACGATTTTACTCAGCTTAGGAGAGCACCTGGGAAGTGAAATGGTGAGGAAATCTATGCATGACTCCTTTCAGTTCCAAAAGTCTCCCCTGAGCTAAGTAAAATAAAAATCTAGATATAGAAAGAAAATACAATACGTCATCGGACTGAATGGATTAATCACTGGAAGGGGGCGGGGAGGGGAGGAATATTTATGCTTTTTGACAACAGGAAATAATGGTGCCACAGATCCTTGTACAGTCGATCAAAAAAACTATCGGTGTAATATGGCGTGGAAGAATTTAACACCACGGACCAATACTACTGAGAACAGTCCGATAATCTTACCCCTCTTTGGAAGCCTGCTTGAATTGGGATGTCACAAATAGCTTGGTTGTTTCTTTGTATAGTGGACAGAATTATTATATGCATGTTCAGATAACATATTAATATTTTTCGGAGCTCTCAAGCATATTAATTATTTTGAATTCCATCACCCCCCTCCCCACTATCTATCTTTCTGTTTCATCGATTGTAGATCCTTATCCTCAGCGAAAACACAGCTTCTTTTGGCTAGCTAATCTTCCTAAGCTCAGAATGGCTTGGTGTGTATCTCTGACTATTGATTCTGTTTAATACGATGCGGCAGGATTACCATGACTGGCATGCATGCCTTAAAGGGTTAAGAGCACCCTGTGGAATAGTAGGTAAACTTCTGTCAGTGGCTGCACCACTGATGACACTAAGTAAAACAGAGATAAGAAGGATTGAAGTGGATGAAGGGGAAACTTTAACATGCGATAGATAACATATATAAGTATTAGCAGACAGATTCAAAATGGACTGGATGTGTTGATGAACGGTGGAGTGAAATGAATACCTTTGAAAATATAAATTTAATGGTGCATGCATGTCAGGTTTGAGTTTAACATGACTGGTATATATACACTGATGACAATCATGGAAGAAAAGTATAGTATATATATGTAAGGCCAGATTCAGCACTTTAGAAGGAGGGGAAGGGCATGAGTCAGGGCAGCCTTACTACAATTTTGAATTCATACTGGCTCAGTATCAGATACCTCAAATTTATTAGTAAATTCTGTTTTTACTTAAGTGATTGTAAAATCACATTTGAGTAAGCTATTTGGTGCATAGATCATAGGAATAAAATTGTTTTATTGTAAACGATCACTGTTCTGCCGAAAATAAGAGTGGTGCGTCCCCGGCTCCCTCCATCAAATCTGTGCTTGAAGAATCGATAGAAGAATATTGTGGTGAGTGATCAGAACTGAAATATTGGTACAGGTCTTCTGAAATAAGATGGTTCGTTTTTAAGTGTCAGGCGAAAACGATAATGGAAGACAAGGGTAATGGAGGTCTACTGAAGGATGCCAGATGGAAAGCGGTGCATTAGTAATGTAATATTTCACATAAAACAAGTACACGTATTTTCATCGTATAGAAAGATTACAGTGGAAAAAGACGAGGTAGCTTAACTGCATGTGTGGCTGAAGAGGGAAGGATGTTTGGTTGTTCCTGAAACCGAAGTTGATAGGGGACGATGTGACGAATTATCTCGTCAACTATCTATATTAAGCAAGGGAATACTGTGAGGAACCTGGAAGAAGAAGGATGAGTGAAGTAATCAGAGTGAAAGTGCAAAACGAACAACTGAAAAAAAAAAAGGGGGGGAGGGTTCAGATTGATATAAACGAAAGACAGAAGCAAGTTAACCATCACAAAGTTTAAACAACCCAAGTACTTTACTTCACTTAACGCCAGACATTATTTTAGCAGTCAGGCACATGAACCCGAAATGATGCTCTCTGCATTAACCCTCTTATTGCTGGAACATCGCTAGTATTCTGTTCCAGCTAATGCTAGACGATTTTTTTTTTTTTTCAGCTGAATGAAACAGCCTGAGAATTAAAAGTATCACCATTAGCTCTCTAATGCTTTGAATAGTTTTAGTATGTTATTCCCCGCAATGCTAGACGGTTTTATTGAGCCGAGAGTGAGTCATAATAAACGAAGATTCAATGAACTAGGATCAGAGAGATAAACAGACGTTGCAGGAGCATACACAGAGTGTCTAGTTAAGAGTGTTAACAACGTTTGTGGTGCTGCACTGGTTTCAGATGGTATGGGAAGAAAAACAAGTTGATCTTGTAAAGCAGGACTGGCAGTAGAAGAGACGAAAGTAGATTGGGAGAATACATGAATGGAAGGTGGATGAAAGGGAATGTGCTGATAACGAGTATGTAAACAAATTAGTAAAAAAAAAAAGTATAGGATTAATCTGAAATAAAATGAATTCAAGTGTCTCGGATAGCAGGAAACTTTTTGTTGAATGTTGCAACGCTGTCCGAAAAAGCTGGAATATCTGCAAGCGATCAAAATGGAAAAAATGCTAACAAATGGAAGGTAAATATGGGGCAGATGTAAAAATCTATTGTATATCAAACTGACGGATGGGAACGAGACCAAAACGGTTGTAATATGAATAGGATTGGTGATATCCAGGAAAGATTTTGTGACCAGAAAATGTGAGCGACAGACGTGAACAAAGTTACGAAAAGGTTCAAGAATTGGAAGGCAGCGGAAGTGCACTGGTAACAAATCACACATAACAATCGCTGACACATACATTCCCCCCCCCCCCAATCGTCCCCCACAGTACAACACAATTACTCTCCACAAATACACCACATCTCTAACATACCCAACATCATCCTGGGTGGTGATTTCAAAGCCAGGTCGTCGGCCTGGCATGTCAACAACCCTGACACAGACAGAGGGCTGGTACTACAATCCCAGACAGATCATCTTTTCATACTAAACAGTCTAGACCAACATACCCATATCCCACACCAAGCCCTCTTCTTCCCATCATCTCCAGCCATCACCTTCTGCTCCCCAAACCTCGCCCCCACTACATCATGGAGAGTGGTCAAAACCCTAGGTTCTCATCACCTCCCACTACCAAAACCAGAATCACCCCAGCTGGCCACAAACACACATACACTATTTATAAGAGAGCCAACTGGTAGGCCTTTGTAACTGAAACAGAACATCTCGAAACACTAAACAGTACACCCATCACAAACATCAACAGTGCTGTGCACACTTTCAATACAATTATACAAAATGCGGACAAAAGACACATCCCTAGAGGCAACAGAAAGAGACACAACCCCAACTTCACACCAGAAATTCAAGGCCTCATCAGACAACGGGACACACTGCGACACTCCCCAACACCCCATAAACAAGACACCATACAACAAATACAAGAACTCAACACTCAGATAAACAATAAAATATCAGAACAGCAAACACTAAACTGGAAAAATTACCTCTAAACACTTGACCACAAAACAAACATCAGCAGACTCTACAAAACACTAAACAGGATCACACTTTCCAACAGCAACACCACACAATCACAAGCTGCCATCACAACAACAGACACCATACCCTCAAACTAACAACAAGCAAACACTCTCATCAATCACTTTTCACAAGTCAGCCATCTAAACCCTCATCCCGAAGACCGACGTATCATCCGACGCAAGAGACAGTTCCCCACAGACCCAGACTACGCACCTTTCACTTACAACCAGACGAAGCACATTATTAACAACCTCAAGCACTCATCTCCCTGTGGACCAGACAACATAAGCAACATTCACCTTAAACACCTAGGACCACAAGGCATACAAGCACTCACCAACATTTCAAACTACAGCTACTCACACAACATAATACCCAACATCTGGAAGCATGGCAATATCATCACTATCCCTAAACCCAACAAAGACCCCACGTTACCCTCCTCACATCGCCCCATCACACTCCTCTGCACCCCCTTTAAAGTCACTGAACGACTGGTACTACAACTAGTCACACCTCACATTCCCCTAGCCCAGTCACAACATGGCTTTAGGCCACTACACTCCACAAACACCCTTCTTACAGACCTTACACAGAGAGTTTTCGATGGCATGAATTCAGCTAGGCCACCACACAGAACACTCCTAATCACACTAGACATTAGCAAAGCTTTTGATGCCATCCCCGGCCACAACCTCACAAACAAAATACTCAACATAAACATGCACAATAACACAAAAAGATGGCTGGCAAACTACTTAGCAGGCAGATGTGCGCACGTAACATTTGCCGGTCAGTCTTCTAACATCAGAAACTTCACAATCGGCATCTTCCAAGGATCTGTTTTGTCCCCTACACTCTTTAACCTATACATGCACGACGTACCCACACCCCACACACCACAGATACACATAGCTTCCTATGCAGATGATATAACACTTACATGTACGCATCAAAACGCAAACACAGCTCCACACATCATTCAACCTTACCTCAACACACTACACGAATGGTTCACCACAAACAGGCTCAAAAAAGCCCCAGCCAAATCTACAGTGACTCTTCTCACAAACTGGACAGCAGAACACAGTCACATCCCACACCTCACCATAAACAACACTCCCCTACCACACACACACACGCCCAAAATCCTTGGTGTAACATACAATACATAAATGTCATTTAAACAACACATCACAAACATTAAAAATAAAATAACACCAAGACTCAATGCTTTGAGGTCACTTGCCCATACAACATTCGGACACAACAAAGAAACCACCACCACAGTATACAAACATTACATACGTTCAGTGATGAATTATGCAAGCCCTGCCTGGGCTTCTAACCTCACCAAAACACACTACAACACTCTACAGACCATACAGAACAAGGCCCTAAAAATAATCACAGGCTGCACAGCTACTACACCCACAGACCACCTACATCAAGAAACCAAAGTCCTCAAAGTCAAGGATCACCTAGACATGAGAGGCACCCAGTTTCTTGCAGCAGTCTCCACAAACCCACAACATCCACTACAGTACATGGCAGCACATCCACCCACACCAAGGAACATCACAACAATACCCAGCACACGATACCATACACAAATACTGTCATCTCTGCCCCCTCGCCCACCTCAGACCAGCTTCCAGAAGCATATCCACACTCAGATCACTCGCCACTCCATTCAGTCACTTAAAGACAGCACACAGCTGCATGCACGACCTCCTGACATCCACCCTTCTGATTCCTATCTTCCTCGTGAGGACAGGGTCCACCTGGCCAGGCTGAGATGTGGGCACCATCCAGCCCTCTTAAGCTACCAGAAGAGGCTGGATGACTCCGTTGCTGATGCCTGTCCAGGATGCAACACAGCACCCCATACTATTAAGCACATTATGGAAGACTGCATTGCACACAATCACCTACGCCAACAACACAACATACACTCTTTGAGAGCTCTGTGGGGAAGCCCGGTCTCGATCATGGCCTTCCTAAGGGACTCGGGGCTGTTCGGCCAGACTGCCTAGGGAGCAACTACTACTACTACTACTACTTACTTGGTAGAAATGAATTAGATTATTAAATAATAACTAGACTCCTGCACGCGGTAATATATATATATATATATATATATATATATATATATATATATATATATATATATATAGATAGATAGATAGATAGATAGATATATATATATATATATATATATATAGATATATATATATATATATATATATATATATATATATATATATAGACTATTGTCATCTGTCTATCTGGTCATAGCCCCATACCTTAATCTCAGATGGACTGGTACAAACGAATCGCCACCATGACACGCTGTCCTCAGCTATTAAACTTCATTGTCTCCAACTCACTACCCCTCTCTCATATAACTCTACATCCTGATCTTCTTACCCTCCTCCTTCACCACCTCCACTACCTAATTCACATACATTCTCCTAGTCAGTCCCTCATATTCCATTCTCTGCACATTATCAAACCATCTGAAGGATCCTCTAATGCCTTCCAGCATGCTCACAACAGCATCACAACCCTCCTTCATTTCCACATTGGTATGTCTGTCTCTCTACGTAACTACACGAGCTCCCCTCAAATTACTGATTTCCATTGCTTTCACTCGTGACCTTCGTCCTTCCAAGATGGTCTTTCCAACATGGCTATAAAAATATTGTCATGTAACGACTTTTTTTTACTTCTTTACTCACTTCCCTGTTCTCCATATATCAGTGACTTCAAATGAGTCATAAGCAAATGATGTACAGCTTTTTATTCGTTAATGTAATACCTATGAAACGTATTTAGATGAGAGGAAATCAATGGCTGCTAAGATAGAATGTAACACACAGTGACACAGTGCAATGAAACTATGAACGGAAGTAGACTGAAACTGGTGGGTGAGTTCATATTCTTAGTTACATTAAAGGAAAAGGAGAGATAAAAGTGTACATCAAGTTTAGATACAGTTAAACAAAGAAGAAAAGTCACTTGTTTTATGAAGGTCATGATACGAGGTTGGAAATGGACTGCATGTAGGTGTACTGGATCCCATATTATTATTTGAGTGTTAGACTTTTGTACCCAGCTCTGATCATTGTGTGTGTGTGTGTGTGTGTGTGTGTGTGTGTGTGTGTGTGTGTGTGTGTGTGTGTGTGTGCAATTTCAGTAGAGCTATCTTGCCAAAGTTGCCAGATTATTGGCAAACATCTTAGCCAACTAAATATACCAACTTTAACCTGGCCTAAAATTGACATCTCTCTCTCCTGACTGCTGACTGGTAAGTAGAAATTTTATTTCTTTTTTATGCAAGAATGAAGGAACCAAAGGCCAGGAGCCCGCAAACCTTTCCTTCCAAGAAAAAACAAAAACAATACAAAAGAGAGCCAAATTCAAGATCCGTTCATATCGAGATGCCTGGACACACTTCGTTTGAAAGACTGGAGATCATAGGAAGTAGGAAATACAGACAGAGGGAGACAGTTCCAGAGCTGACCTGTTGCATAAATGAAGGACTGGGAGTAACGGTTAACTCTTGCATTAGAGAATTGGACAGAAAATGGATGAGAATTTGTTGCTAGACCGGTGCTACGCACCCGACGTAGAGGTGAAGGGATGCAAGCAGACAGCTCAGAGGAGCAGTGACCATTGAAGTAGCGATAGAGAAAAGATAAAGAGGCAACAGTGCGGCGAAGAGACAGAGGTTGAAGGGAACCAGTAAAAGGAGGAGAGTTGATGAGACGAATAGCCTTTGACTCCACTCTATTGAGAAGAGCTGTATGTGGGGAGCCTCCCCACACATGAGAGTTGTACTCTAAACATGGGAGAATGAAACCCGTGTATAAAGTCAATAACTTTGCAGGGGTAAAGAAGGTACGGAGTCGGCTTAGCACACCCAATCTCTTGGAAGGAGATTTTAAAAGAGATGCAACATGATATTTCCAAGATAAATCCCGAGTGAATGAAACCCCAAGCATGTTCAACAATGATGCAGGATTGAGCTGGATGTTATTAAACCTTAGAGGGTACTCCTGTGGATGACTGTGTCGGGTTGATAGTGTAGAAACTGAGTTTTTGATGCATTAAAAATAACAAGATAATTTTTACCCCAGTCAAAGAAACGAGCCAAGTCAGACATTAGGTGTGCCATAGCCTCATCCCTTGTTTGTTGAAGTAACTGCTGAGATGGACGTTGCGGGAACCAATTGAAAAGGTGAAGGGTGGAATAATCAGCGTACGAGTGGATAAGGTTAGATGTACAGCTTAGAAGGTTCATTCATTCATTGCCAGACGCCAAGTATCCCAAACGGGGTGGCCAAGGGCTTAGAGTTAATTGCTTTACAGAGAGGGGCACTAATCCTCCATCAACCCCACTTGACCCGTAGGGAGAACGTTATGCCAACAGCATCTGGTGTTCCCAGGCGGTCACCCATCCAAGTACTAACCAGACCCAACATTGCTTAACTTCGCTGATCGGACGGGAAGCGGTGTACTCAACGTGGAATAAAAGGAAGAGAGTCAGTGACAGGACAGAGCCCTGAGGAACACCACTGTTGAAAGATCTAGGAGAAGAACGACGGCCGTCTACAACAGCAGCTATAGAACGACCAGAAAGGAAGCTATTGATGAAGGCACATATAGAAGGATAGAAACCATGAGAGGGCAGTTTGGAAATTAAAGATTTATGCCAGACTCGATCGAAAGCCTTTGAGATGTCAAGTGCAATGGCAAAGTTTTTGCCAAAGTCGCGAAAGGAGGATGACCAGGAGTCTGAAAGGTAGGTGAGTAGATCGCCAGTAGATCCTCCCTGCCAGAACCTATACTGACGATCAGAACGAAGGTTGTGATAGGAAAGATGCTTTAAAAATTTTCTATTAAGAATTGACTCGAAAACTTTTGAAACACAGGATGTTAAAGCAACTGGACGATTGTTAGAGGGTTGGGAACGGTCACCCTTCTTTGAGACTGGCTGAATGAGAGCAAACTTTCCTGCAAGAAGGAAAGGTACAAGTTGACAGAGAAAGGCGGAAGAGTTTACCTAGGCAGGGTGTAAGCACAGAAGCACAGTTCTTCAGGACAACAGGAGGGACTCCATCAGGCCCATATGCCTTGTTAGTGTTGAGGCCAGTGATGGCAGAAAATACATCAGCTGAAGAAATTTTAATGTCATCCATGAGGAAGTCAGAGGGGGGAAGTGATGGAGGAACAGCACCAGAATTGTCTAAGATGGAATTGGAGGAGAAAGTCTGAGCGAAGAGGTCTGCCTTATCAGTAGAAGAAGTAGCTACTGAGCCAAGAGAATAGAAAAGAGGAGGGAAGGATGATGAGGTAAAGTTGTTAGAAAAGTTTTTGGCAAGGTGCCAGAAGGAGCGGGAAGAATTCGAGTTGGAGAGTTGAGAGCACTTAGTACGGATGAAATTATTTTTAACAGTGCAAAAATAAGATGTGATTCAGGGGTGGTTTGGCTCTGGTACCTTTTATAGGCCCTCTCCTTGTTGCCGACAGCATTAGAACAAGCGTGATTAAAACAAAGCTTTCTTGCATTATTCAAAGGATATGAGAAAGGAATTTATGCTTCCATACTCCTGAGAATAACCTCCGTAATGCGCAATGCACACTCAGATGGCTCCCGGCCATGGAAGCAATAATCATTCCATGGAAAATCAAAGAAGTACTGTCAGAGGGCCTCCCAGTCTGCATCTCCAAAGTGCCACAGACGACGTTTCTTTGGAGGGTCCACAGGCCGCACCGCAGCGATAGGACAGATTAAGGTAATAAGGTTGTGATCGGAGGAGCCCAGTGGAGAGAAAAGATTAACAGTGTAAGCAGAAGGATTAGTTCTAAGGAAGAGGTCAAGTATGTTGGAGCTCTCTCCAAGGCGGTCAGGGATACAGGTAGGATGCTGTACAAGCTGCTCTAGGTCATCAAGGATAGAAAAGATGTAGACTTGTTCACCAGGTGGATCAGTGAAAGGAGAGGAGAGCCAAAGGTGGTGGTGAACGTTGAAATATCCTAGAATGGAGATTTCAGAGAAAGGAGAAATGGATAGAATGTGTTCCTATGGAATATGAAACTAGTCATGAAGAAGTGATGTAAAGCTGCAGCACAGTACTTTTCTCCCAGTGAGTTACCGGAAATAAGCTGCAGAAAGGCGAAAACCGTGGTTAAGTTAGTGTTAAAGGGCTATAGTTAGAACTGAGCTGAATTCTCAAGACTGGGGCCGAACTTAAAAATAAGTGTTTGGTTCAAGGACAGAAAAGCAGCACAGTGCGGTTAATCTTTTTAGTAAACATTAATAAAGCGAATACTAGTAACACCCACAAATCTAAATTAATCTAAGCTAGCTGAACCAAAGCTACCTTAACCTTGCCCAACCAAGCCTATCTTAACCTTATAATCTTTAAAAACACCTTGATGTTAAGTGAAGTTAGATTGGAACCAGGTTTAAGACTGTTAAATAAGCCTGGATAAAATTAAGTTACGTTCGGCAAATGAGGAAGTAAAGGAGCGTTGTGATTTTGATGTAGGTGTGATTGAAAATGTTAATGGAAATATTATGATATGGTTTGGTCACGTGGAGACGATGAGGAATGAAATACTGACTAGAAGAGTGCATACTTGTGAGATGGAGGGGCAGTGAATGAAGGGGAGACAAAGGATGAGATGGAGGGATGAAATGGAGACACGTATGAGAGAGCGGGTGTGGGTTGAAGGGAAGGGAGCCAAATGCAGACAACAGGAGGAAGTAGAGGCGATTCATTTGTAGCCAACCCTGGCGAGATTAAGGTATCTGGGAAGAGATAGACAGATAGACAGATGGTTTTATTGTAAGTTTTTTCTTGCTGGGTGTCTTATGAAAGCGACCAAAACGCGATAAATTCTTTTGAATAACTCGTTGTGGTATTTTTCTGTCTCTCTCTGAACCTAACACACACAGCACACACGGTTAACAAGTCACGTCAATGGCTATCACTCACAGAAAACTCTGCCACTCCAGTGGTCAGAGAGAGAGAGAGAGAGAGAGAGAGAGAGAGAGAGAGAGAGAGAGAGAGAGAGAGAGAGGGAGTGAGTTAACTTTGTCTTAGTTGCTGGGGGAGTGTATCGAGACGGTGGAGGGCACAAAGGATTCCATCCATCCATCATCCAATCCTACTTTGCCCCATGAGGAGCATAGGAGCCCGGGGCTATGCGGTTGGTAAGATGAGAGTGACCAGCCTCACTCATCCCTGAGTGGCATTACATGAGCAATCAACCCCAACCATCCCCTGGATATAAACCTTCATCGGCTCAATCCGATTGGAGCGCAGTAATTACCCACTAAACCACCAGGCGCCAAAATTTGGTTATATGGTTACTACCCAGCGAAGTAAATGGTTCCTGGTGAACAGGAAACCATTTGGCTTGTCACTCAGTGTAGAGTCACCCACAGGCAGAAGGAAGAGGAAAGAATGAAGGCAAGGAAGACAGAAGAGGAAGTGTAAAGTCACCGGTAGGCAGAAGGACAAGGAAAGAATGAAGGAAAGAAAGACAGAAGAGGATGGAAGGAAAGAAGGATGGAGGAGAGGAAAGGGCAGACACTCGATAGCAGCACTGTATCGAGTGAGTGGATGGCGAGCGCCCTCACCTACCACAACGAAGGATTCCGTGCATGAAATGTGCAATGAGCTCACACCATGTTAGGCATTTTGATCCGATGACTTTTTTATCATTTTGTTATTGCTGTTTCTTACGGTGTATTCTGCAGATATTTTTAACTGGACATATAGCCTCCATTAACTTCCCGTCTTGTGTGCTGTCTTAAACTGAGTAAAGTAATCCGGTACCAGCGAAAGTATAATGCAAACATTCGTCACTGTAGTGCAGATATTACTCGTCATTGACTCACAAGCTCAGTTCTGCACAGTCGTCTCGTGCTCATACCATGTACCCTAAAAATAAAGAATATAACAAAAATAAAAATTATACCCGATAAATGTCACAACACACAATAACCAGTCGTGTACCATTTGTGTAGATTAACTCCTCTATTGGAGAAAACAGTTTAGGAAAACACTTGGAAAAATTACAAACTTAAGCAATATTCCCGCTGTGGGAGTCAAGAGTTCGGAGGAAAATTTCTCAAACATGCGAGGAAAAAGTATGCTGCCTTTCGGTCTACTCTACATAAGCAACATGTTTCGCTTAGCACAATATACTGAAACAGGTGCAGCAAAATGTGTATAAAGTTTAGCATCGTAAAAGGAAGCGTAGGGGTGCATAGGCGATTGGACTGCAGGTAGGCAAGGAGGAGAGAAAAAGTAAGTGGGAAACTAGGACTCAGTCCATCCCGGCACAGTTGCTGCAGGAACTTTGTAACTGGAGAAACTTCGACACAAAAGTCAAGAATGACTTTATCCTACTCGTATACCTTTCACTAACCCATAATCCAAGTATCTGCATAGCACTTAAAACTTCCCATCGATCGTTTTGCCAAGGAAACTACAGGTAAAGTGGACCTTGCTTCATCAGCTACATTAGCACAAATATCTGTGAATATTACTGCAGATGGAAACTTTTCCAAGCACTGAATCAAGGAGTCCATCTGGAGCTGGCAGTATGATGATGTGCAAATGGCATGTGGTCAAGTTTTCTAACACAGTGACATTACACAAAATCCTTGCTACCCATATACTGTAGTGCCAAAAGCCTTAATCCCGTAATGGGTCACCACAAACAAACCGCCTCTATATCGCCCTGTCCCCTACCATTTCACTGCCATCCCCCCAGCTCACACACCCCTCTTTCATGTACATGAGTACACAAAATTAATTATTATGAGCGAGTGAGAGCAGCGAGCAAAGCGATGTTTACTTTCAGCTGAGAACGACCCGGCCCGGCCCGACATGGCACCGCCCGATCGTGATGGTTCTCAGAGGCTAATAACTTTTGTACTATGTGAGATAGAGATGAGATTCTTTCAGCAAGTAGTAGATACATTTAATAAATTTTGTTTTTAGCTATATATATGCTCATGAGAATAAGGAAACCACTTGGAATCCCAGCTTTCCAAGGAAATGTACCGAGGGCTTTCTATTGACATACTTCACTATGACATCGAATTAAAAGATTTCTTGTAACACTATATTGTCTTGCATGAATTCTGACAATTAAATATCGGGTATTCCGTTCATAATTTTACATGAACGTTTTTTCTATGTTAAGGTGATGAAATTAGAGACGGTTTTCTCCTCATTTCTGGGTTTTATCAGTCAAGCAATAGCAAAGCCTTTACCGATGCAGTTCGTTGACACGGCAAGTCGGGAACAGAGAATTAAACATTGCACGTGTGATAAATGCTACGGCGCCTCGCTATATGCACATCCAGAGAGAAAACGTTAGAGAGGGAAAACGTGAGATTGTAAATCCCTTAGCTTAATAATTCCTCTGTTATTGTTCAACTACCTCACCAGAAATATTGAAAGTTTACACCAAGATGAAATTGTGATGATAAGCTTATATACAGTAAAAACGCTCGCTCGCTCGTCAAGTGCTCACAAAACGCACATTACTGGTAACCGTGATTTTTCAGTGTAAATACTGACGGAGTAATGAGACATTCAAACACTCGGCTGGGGAGTGACTCTGATGAAAGTCACATTTGTTTGCTGTGATGCAGAGGTGCACGGAAACTGTCGAGTCTGATAAAGGAGTAGGATAATGTGTGTGTGAAGAGGCAGTTATAGGGTAAATACAAGAAGTAAAGTGATGCTGTTTAAAGAAGTACAGAGACGAAATTTTTACTGAGAGGAAATGGTGCAGAGATGGACAATGTGGGATTGTTCAATTACCCAGGCAGTGTTTTGAAAAGAAGTAACAGTAAGGTACTGTATACCTAAGGAAAGTAGCCTTACAAGGAAGCAAATGACTGGGGCGTTGACATCAGAAACAGGAAACAGAAATGTAAGAATAGGAGTATTAAATGTAATCCATAACAGTGTACTTGTACAAATCTTTGCATTAATTTACAGAATCTGGCGTGGACGAAACTTGAATATTATTGGTCAACAGTACAGTGAGAGATATCTTGCCGAGGTAACCTCGGCAGTGTAAATACTCTTCCGTAATACTGAACAATAAAAAAAAATAATTATGAGAAATATCAAAAGAAACTGTTTTAGAGTGTTTTGCCATATTGGGAATATATGACTGACTGCCTAGATAGTTTGAAACAGGAGACGAATGCAATAAATAAATAAATAAATAATAGAATAAAAAAAAAGTTAAGAGAGTAGGTACAAGAGTATATGAAGAATACATATGTAGAGTAGAAGGATAGGGGTATTTTCAAAGTATGGAGATCAATTCCATGAAGCCACTGCTCATAGGACGGGGCATCTGGAAGTACAAAGCTAAGACATAGTTCAGTTAATTACCTCTGTTGCCTGTCATGTCTTTGGTTTATGATTAATGATATAAAGCGAATGGCAAGAGAAAGTCTATCTGCCTATCTATAGCCAGACGCCGTTATCTCGTAAGGGGTGACCGTTTGTCTTTGAGATAGCGGTTTTACTAGAAGGGGCACTACTCCTCCTCCAACCCATTTATTGACACGTATGGAAATCGTGTGGACTGGTTAAATGGTTACTACCCAGCGTTGTAAGCGGTTTTCTGGCAACCAGGAAACCATCAGACTTGTCACTCAGTGTAAAGGCATCTGAAATGGAAAGAAGAGTGATTAAAAGTGACAGGAAATAGGAAGAGAGGAGGGCAGACATAGAAAAAGAATGATAAAGATGAAGGAAGAAGTAGGCAGCAGTACATCAAGTGAGTGGAGGATGGTCGCCACAACCTACCACTGAGGAGAAAGTTAATAGGTTAATTTCCTGGACTGAGAAAACTCTTAGATAGAGAGAGATGATGATTATTAAAGGAAGGGAGAAAGATGGAGAACGTGGGGCGGGAGTGTGACAGGTCAGATAAGAAATGAAAGGGTCGGAACTGATTTGATTCATCTGTAATCACGTGTGAAATGAAGGTGGGGGACGGAAGCACAGAAGGAAATGAACACCGAAATGTTTTGACAAAAGGTGAGGGGAGTGGAGAGCGGTGATATTACCTGTGATTGAACGAATTCAGAGACGAGTGAGAAAACCATCATGGTAGAACAAAGAGATGGAAGAGATCATTTTAACCTTTTAGGACTGTGACGTAGCTGTCATTCAACTCTAGTGTGGTAGGGGTTCATTAGGCCTATTCTAAGCTCTCCAGTTCGCAAAGTCTATCATAAACTGAATAATGCTGGCAAATACATCAACAATAATGTTTAAATGAACCGGTACGAATCCCTGCCAGCATGTGTGGGACAGTGTTAGATCGTCACAGTGGTGGTGTGAGAGTGAAGCTGTTGTGGTGCCAGAGAATGTTGCAGTGGTGGTGTCAGAGTGTAGCTGAGGTGGTGTCAAAGAATGCTGCAGCGGTGGTGTCAGAGAATGTTGCAGTGGTGGTGTCAGAGTGTAGCTGTGGTGGTGTCAGAGAATGCTGCAGTGGTGGTGTCAGAGAATGCTGCAGTGGTGGTGTCAGAGAATGCTGCAGTGGTGGTGTCAGAGAATGCTGCAGCGGTGGTGTCAGAGAATGCTGCAGTGGTGGTGTCAGAGTGTAGCTGTGGTGGTGTCAGAGAATGCTGCAGTGGTGGTGTCAGAGTGTAGCTGTGGTAGTGTCAGAGAATGCTGCAGTGGTGGTGTCAGAATGTAGCTGTGATGGTGTCAAAGAATGCTGCAGTGGTGGTGTCAGAGTGTAGCTGTGGTGGTGTCAGAGAGTGTAGCAGTAGTGGTGTCAGAGTGCAGTTGTAGTGGTGTCAGAGTGTTGCAGTAGTGGTGTCAGAGTGTAGTAGTCCTGGTGACAGTCCAATAATGGTGAATATGGTGGTGTCAGAGAGTGAAACAGCGTAGGTCACAGGCAGAAGATAGTGGTGGATGTGATGATGGCTTAAAGTATGGCAGCAATGGGGTCAAAGACCGTGACAATTATGTTGTACAAGAGTGAAGCAACACAAGGTGTGGTGGTGTCAGTGTTGGATTTGTGGTGTTACAGAACATCACTGTGGTGGATTGGTGGATACGATGATGTCACCTAGTGTAACAGTGATGGGTGTAGTGGTGCCAGAAAGTGTGATCATGGTGGAAGTGGTGTGTCAGAGAGTAATGTTGTGATGGGAGTGGCAGTATCAGAGATCGTAGCAATACGGAGTGTGATGGTGTCATTGGTGTAAGTGGTTGTGTTATAGTGTGTAAGAACATAAGAAGAGGAGGTAACTGAAGTAGGCCAGTTGGCCCATCCCAGCCAGCTCCTACAAGAATGACTGAATTACTGGAATAAGACAATATATCAAAGAAGATAGAGTATGCATAGTGTGGTAGGGATGAATGTGGTGGTGTCAGTCAGTGTGGTATGCTCGGTGTTGTGATGTCAGTGAGTGTTGCAGTGACTTCAGTGGTTGGTAGAGTTTGGTAATGGTGGATATGTTGGTATCAGAGAATTATGTAGGGGTGAGTGTAGTGGTGTCAGTCACTGTGATAGTGTTGGTTGTGGTAGTATCAGAGAGTGTGGTAGTAATTGGTGTAATGGTGTCAGAGACTTTGCTAATGACGGTTTTGGTAGTCTCACAGAGATTGGTAGTACAATAATTGGTACGGTGGTGTCTGAATGTATGATTATGATGGATGTGACGGTGTAAGAGTGAGTCAGCTAGTTGTAGTATCGTCATCGTCGTCATCATCTTGACCTTTACTCCATCCTAAAGATCGGGTGAAGCAGGGCCCATAAACAAGGAAGGCAGCAGTACAAAAGCGAGAAAACTGTCACCAGCATGTCCAGCGATATGAGCTATAAATCTATACTCACATATTCAAGCTTCTGGAAGCCTGTCTCTGCACCAGAAGCGTAAACACCTGCACATATTCTCATTGTATTTTACCTTATAGATGTGCTTAAACTGAAATATGAATTGTTTCCAAAATATCACTTGGGTTACAGCAGAAATCCTGTACCTTGTGCCAGGATGCGTGTCCATTTTTTATTATTCATATTTTTATTATTGTTACCCCTGTACTGCCTGAGGCACCTCGGTGTGTGTTATTTGTGGAGTTCGCTATAATTTGCTTCTCTTAATTCCTTCAGTTCAATAACGTATATACAATATTACTTTTCATTTGCTGTCTTCAGATGATTTTATTTAGCATATTATCGACATTCGAACTGAGGATTGGATACCCTTCATTAATCTCTTCTTTACTAAGGGAGCTCTACTAATATTAATTAGTCTAAGGGTAGGAAGAAGAATATGAAAATTACCTACTCTGGCTGACGTGGTTGATTATACCTACAAACGATCAGTTGAGAGAAACGTAGGGAGTATCCTGCGCGACACTTCCGAACCATTACCCCGGATGAACCATGATAGTTCCAAAGCAACGTAGCTCTGGAAGTTGTTGTCCGCTGCCCGAGTGTGAGATACTAGTCCAGGGTTCAATTTCTGAAGCTGGCCAATGAGCAGAGGCACTCTGGTAAATGGTGAGCACGGACATCCACCTGGGCTGTAAGTACCGTCACTAACGCTCTCGGGGGATGAGGATGAATGTAATGTGGAGGAAGCCTGGCCCGCTGCCGTACACTATTTATCAGTCGCACTGTATATTGTTTTTATATAGTGATTTTCTTATGATTTATGTGATTTATATGATTTTCTTATGTCACTTAATTTATGGACTGCATATAATATTAATATACTGTGTAAGCTGATTATCAATTGCTGCCCCTGTAGATGTCCAGATAACCCCTTCATGGCCATAACGAATATCTTAACCAAGCCATAATGGTGATCACAGACACCTGAGTTCTATGTACAGACGCTAGTGATGCTACTGACAACGGATGTAACACAGGTCATCAGGCACAGTATCTCGCCCATCTCAACAGTAGCTCTGTATTTACCTTTCCCATACAGTGTTTCTTTAGTTCTATTTAGTTTCTTAGTTGTAGCTGCGAGTATCAAGTATTAGGCCGTATCTATACTCGTTCTACTGTAAGTTGGCCTAAAATTGCCATCTCTCCAGCTTGCATTCTGATCTGAACCAAAAAATTAAGGTTAGAGTATGATGCTAATCAGTAAGAAGTGCTGTGGAAATGGTGTAGAACAACAGTATCGTTTTATTCTATCGTTAAAATACAGGACAAAAGGTATGAAACGACAAAAATCTTGACCAAATAAATGTAAAAGGGCTAGAACTGTTATTACGGATTTGGCACCATTTCTTCCTCGGTAATTTATTATTAGAATAAATTTACTATTTTACTGTTTTCCGTTCACCTTGTATGTAACTGCTTCAGCTCATAGACATGTAGTGAAAGGCTTAATGATTTCTATATTCAGCTCAATAAATCCCCAGTTCTAAGTCCATTCAAATGTGACCAAAACTGGGGATAAGAACATAAGAGAATAACTGCAGAAAGACGGTTGGCCCATGCTAGGCAGCTCCTTCAAGAGTGACTAATCTGCAAGACTAAGACAAGGACAGCGAGGAAGGATACAAATACTGAAAATATATTACGTCATCGGTCTGAAAGAATAAATCATACATACAGTGTTGTACCTTTACTTATATTTAACTTCTGAACTGGTGCTGTAGAAGTGCAGGTGAGTGTAATGCATGGAGACCGGAGTACTTATCACCCCAGTCACCAGTTGTCTTGTTTAATGGTTTTGATCGATGCTACACATGTTAGCTGGTAATTAGCCATTACACCGTTGTTGTACATGTGTAGTTATTGGTCTGTACTCTCGGTGGAATAAGATATTTCGTAATATCTCTTCTTCTGAGCAGCATTTCCCAAATACCTCGTAATATCTTGTGTTACTGCTCCACATGCTGACAATTATGAGAGAGAGAGAGAGAGAGAGAGAGAGAGAGAGAGAGAGAGAGAGAGAGAGAGAGAGAGAGAGAGAGAGAGAGAGAGAGAGAGAGAGGATCAATAACTTACAAGAGGATATCAAATTGTATGAGACTATTAAGAAAATCTGAGGTGTTACGAAGACTCTGTGTGTGTGTGTGTGTGTGTGTGTGTGTGTGTGTGTGTGTGTGTGTGTGTGTGTGTGTGTGTGTGTGTGTGTGTGTGTGTGTGTGTGTGTGTGTGTGTGTGCGTGTGTGCGCGTGCTTGCGTGCGTGCGTGTAATAACTCCTCCTTGGCTATTTGATTGATTTGAATGAAACTTCGTACCAGATTCGTCGGGTTCCTTATAAGATTTTCCGCTTTATACTACTTTCCAGCCACGATCTTGAAGAGGGTTTAGCTCCCCTAGGCAAGAACTGTCCCAGAAATAATAAAGGGACGCATATATCACTCTGATATCGTAGAATATGTTGTACAACTGAGTCTCATCTGTATTGCGATATTTGGGGAGCGTGACCTCCCCAGTGATTCTTGGGAAGACCTCCTCCCCTCCCCCCTTGTCAAAAGTAAAAACTACCATAAACAGGGGAAAAGGAGCTGACAAATTTCAACGGATCTTCTTAGATCAGTGTTCGTCTGGTCATTTGATATCCCCCACCAGTTAAACTTTCCACCATAATTTTTAAGTGGGTCAACCGCCCTTCAAATCTTATAAAGGATACATTTAAAGGAAGGAGGGCAGATATGGCTTTGACATCTTAGCACATACTGTACAATGGACTCTCATCCGTAATGCGATATTTGGGAACCGTGACCCTCCACGGTGTTTCTTGGGGAGTCACCCTACCTCCTAAAATAAAAATGATCAGAAATAGGGGAAATATTTGAATGAAAATTCCCAGGTGAGTTAGTCTGCTTACTGGAAAGATTTTCCGTTCTATACAGTTTTCCGGCCCTGACTTTTAGAGGGATCGATACCCTCCCCGAAATAAAACTTCTTAGAGAAAGTGAAAGGAGACCAGATATGGTTTTGATATCATAGCACATGTACTAAACAAGACATATGGGACTGATGGGGTCCCTCTTGTTGTCCTCAAGAACCGCTGTTTTGTGTTTACACCCTACCAAGGTAAACTCTTTCGCCATTTTCTATCAACTTGTATCATCGAAAAAAGAAAAAAAAAAAAAAAGTGTCAGCACCCAGGGATCGGAAAAGATGTGAAATGCTTCGTCTCTGGTTCAGTCTTTAGTGTTGGCATGCCTGTTTAATTCACAAAAATTATGGAATGTTGTATGAAAGTGTGGGGTTAGATATTACTATTTGGCAACCCTGTCACAACCGCAGTACCAACATACCCGTGTCATTTCCCGTAGACCTTAGTCCATGCATCTCAATGTCTCTCACTGAAAGGGTGCCAATCCTTTTTTTCTTTTCTTTTCTTTTTTTTCTTTTTTTTGGCGAGGGTACTTTTCCTGCTTGCTTTCAGCCTATTCCAAACAAAGGTAACTATTGCAATCCCTCTAACTATCGTCCAGTTGCTTTAACATCCTGTGTTTCAAAAGTTTTCAAGTCTGTTCTTTAAAAAAAAAAAAAAAAAAAAAAAAAAAAAAAACTTTCCTACTTGCTTCTGCTTGTCAGTATGGGTTCCACCAGGGACTGCTCCACCGGCGATCTTCTCACACACCTTTCAGACTCCTGGTCATCCTCCTTTCGGGACTTTGGCCAAAGCCTTGCCATTGCACTTGACATTTCAAAGGCTTTCGATCGAGTCTTGCATAAACCTTTAATTTCCAAACTGCCCTTTAACGACTTCGTTCCTTCTCTCTGTGTTTTCATCTCTAGCTTCCATTCTGGTCGCTCTATAGCTGCTGTTGTAGAAGGCCTCCATTCTTTTCCTAGAGCTATCAATAGTAGTGTTCCTCAGGGATATGTCTTATCACCAACTCTCTTTCATTTATTATCAATGACCTAAGCTGTACATATAACCCTATCCACTCATATGCTGATGACTCCACCCATGACCTTCCCATTTGCTTTCCACAGCATCTGTCTTAGCGGTTACTTCAACAAACAAGGGATGAAACAATGGTACACCTAATGTCTGACTTGGCTTGTATCTCTGACTAGGGTAGAAGTAATCTTGTTGTTTTTAATGCATCAAAAACTCAGTTCTTGCATCTATCAACAGGACCAAATCTTCTGCAGGAGTATCCCCTATTTTTTAACAATATCCACTTCAATCCTGCATCATCTTTAAACCTACTTGGGGTTTCATTCTCCTGGGATTTATCGTAAAACCTGCTTTCAAGAGATTAGGTGTGTTAAGCCGACTCAGTGTCTTTATACACGGGTCTTATTCGCCCAGGCATAGAGTACAACTCTCATGTGCGGGGAGGCTCCCCACATACAGCTCTTCTCATCAAGGTGGAGTCAGAGGCATTTCATCTCATTAACTCTCCTCCTCTTATTGGCTCCCTTCAACCTCTGTCTCTTCACCGCACTGTTGTATCTTTATCTCTTTTCTATCTCTACTTCAATGGTCACCGCTCCTCTGAACTGTCTGCTTGCATTCCTCCACCACTACGACGGGCGCGTAGCACCCGTCTAGCAACAAACTTTCATCCCTTTTCTGTCTAACTCTCTAATGCAAGAGTTAACCATTACGCCGGGTCCTTCATGTAAGCAACAGGTCAACTCTGGAACTGTCTCCCTATGTTTGTATTTCCTACTGCCTATGATCTCCAGTCTTTCAAACGCTGTGTGTCCGGGCGTCTCGAAATGAACGGATCTTGAATTTGGCTCTCTTTCATTCTCTCCGACAAGGAGAGTATGTTTTCACCCCTGTTTGTTTGATTGTTTTTAGTTTGTTTGTCTGTTAGCCGGATTACTCAAAAACTAAAAGAGAGCTTTGGACCAAATTTGGTGGGAAAATTGCCCATCTCCCACACAAGCATCGTTTAACTTTTGGAACGAATCCTTATCGTATTACAGATTCCGGATCAGGAAAACATTTTTTTGTATAACTTTAATCAATGATGAGAAAACCTATCACACTGTCAT
>NC_137055.1:12858935-13021435 GCF_032717465.1 Coenobita brevimanus | reverse complement strand
CACACACACACACACACACACACACACACACACAGAAAGAGAGAGAGAGAGAGAGAGAGAGAGAGAGAGAGAGAGAATAAATCTGCTGTGATTAAATGTTGCAATAGTAGACACATCTTTTACACACACACACACACACACACACACACACACACACACACACACACACACACACACAGAGTGAGAGAGAGGAGTTAAAAGGAAAAGTTAGGATCTTAATGACTATGCAGCCCATACCGTGGAGATACTTCTTGTTTGCCTGGGAATGCATATCCACTTCGGGGCGCGGACAAAAACTCACCGGACATAAACTCACTGGACAAAAACTCACCGGACAGAAACTCACTGGACAAAAACTCACCAAAAAATATCTAAGGAGGACAAAAACTCACCGAGCAATATCTAATGAGAATAAAAACGAGTAACGATTTGAAACATGTTACGACACTTTAAAAAGACCTTCTTTTGAAACATTTGAAACATGCTTTGACACTATGAATAGGATAAAGAGGATAAAGAGGATACGACGCTTTAGAAACAGCTTTTCTTGAAACATTTGAAACATGCTTCGACACACATATTTGAATTATCCGTTATTGTATTGGTGTTCAGGTTTCTCACATCAATATCAGTAGCAATGGAGATCATCAAAAACAACAAGGGTGGCCAAAAGCTGTGCGTTCATGGATATATGTACGTGAAGAAGATATCGAAGAATGAGTGGATACGATGGCAGTGCTGTCAACAGTCAAGCCTGAAATGTAAACGAGCCCTAACTACGGATGTAAATGTAAGGAGTTTCATTAAGGTTGTGTTTCCCTAATATAAGGAATATTTAAGGAGGTGCGAGGTTGTTTGAAAGGAATGAAGCGACTGAGTGTGGAGTGAGGCTAGATGGGGAGGAAATGGAAAATGTGAGGGTATTTAAATATTTGGGTAGTGTGTTGAGTAAGGATGGAAGTTGGAAGATGAAGTGCGTGTAGTGTAGTCAGTGTAGACGGCGGCAATAGATAGATAGATAGAACTAACACTGAATTCATATATATTTTTTTTTTTTTCGTTTTTAGATGCAGAATCCGCGCTCCTTTGTTGATCACAACCATGAAGCAGATGAAGCCTTAGTTTCTGTCACAAAATTAAGAGCAACCCTAAAACAACAGGCAAGAGAAACTAAAGGTCGCCCAAATCAGCTGCTTGCTCAGGGATTGGAATCTGCAAGTGACGAGGTTCGTGCCTACAATGGTCAGCTGGATACATGCAGACGTGATCTTCGTCGGCAGAGGCGAGGTGCATTACCTAAAGAACCTGCAAATGAACGTGAACTAAATATTACAGATGATTGGAAACGTACATCTGGTGAACAGCCACGACGATTCCTGTTGCATGACAGTGGTGCGGATGCCTGCAACAGAGTGGTTGTATATGCTACTGATGAGTGCTTACGATTACTGTGCCGGGCCAGTACGTGGTTCATGGACGAGAACTATGCTATGGCTCCAGAAATTTTCCAGCAACTTTATGTTATTAGAGCCCCATTAGGCGAAACAGCAGTTTCTTGCGTGTATGCATTATTGTCAGGAAAGTCACAAAATATATATGAAGAACTGCTTCAAAGTGTTGTAGATGGGTGTGAAAGGCTGGGGTTTACACCAGATCCCACAGAAATTGTACTAGATTTTGAGAAAGCTGCCATGCAAGCTGTCAGTACCATTTTAGGTCCTCATGTAGCCACTAAACGATGTTTCTTCCACTTGACGCAAAGTACGTGGCGTAAGATACAGGAATTAGGGCTTGTGAATTGCGTCCGTGAAAATGATGATTGCAGACTGTTCTGTGGAATGATGGATGGGTTAGCATTTCTTCCATTAGAGAAGGTGCAGGAAGGTATGCAGTTTTTGAAGGACAACACCCCTGAAGAATTTGAAGACCTCCTTGCATACTTCGACAGGACATATGTTACAGGTACATTCCGTCATGTACGACTTCCTGGAAATAATGAAGGCCCAGAATCACTACAAGCCAATATTCGACGACTTCCACCTCCTTTTCTGCCAGGTATATGGAACGTGCACAGTAATACCCTAAATGATGCAGCTCGAACAAACAATATGAGTGAAACCTGGAATTCATCATTCAAGCAGCTTGTTGGTCATTCCCATCCATCTTTTTACACTGTTATTGATAACATTAGGAAGGATGAAGCCTTAGTCAAAACCATGATGCTGCAGGATGACAGAGGGGAGCCTCCAAAGAAGAGAACCAAGAGAAACTATGTTCGTCTTCAGAAACGTTTAAAGAGTTTATGTGAAGATATAGTTGCCGGTAGGAAATCGACAGAGGAATTCCTTCGAGCTGTTGGGCAGTGTGTCCGTTTTTAAACCTAGGAGTTCACTTTGTTTTGAATAACTCATTTAATGGACCAGGTTTTCAGTATTATAGTTCAAATAATCTTCTATGTTTTAAAGTTTTTAATACATAAATATACCATTTTTAAACATATCTGACATATAAAAAACTTTCTTTTATTTCGGTGAGTTTTTGTCCTCCTTAGATATTTGCCGGTGAGTTTTTGTCCTGTGAATTATTGTCCGGTGAGTTTTTGTCCGGTGAGTTTTTGTCCTACCCCCATCCACTTCACATTTATTCTAGTGTAAGATCCTGCCGATGAATCCCATAAACTTCTCTACTGTGGTGTTAACAACGTCCATGTTGAGTCAGTTCCATGTGGAGCTGATCTTGCACGTGAAAAAGATTTCACGTAATTCTGCTGGTAATTTTTTTTCATTTACAGCTTCCAACCATGGTTGTGTGCCGAGTCCGTGTTAAGAGTAAGCAACTTTCTGTGTAACGATTGTGAAACCCATTCAAATTTTAAACAATTCAATGAGCTGACCTCGTAGTCTACGAGTTTGTACTAAAAAAGTCCCACAGCCCTCAGGCGAACCTGATACCTTAGTCTCCTGAACTCTTTTTAAGTCGAAGTATGTCGACCATAATTCCACAGTAACTGAGGAAGTGGCCGTATTAAGGAGATATAGACTGTGTGGACAATATCTTTATTCCTACGGAGAGAGAGAGAGAGAGAGAGAGAGAGAGAGAGAGAGAGAGAGAGAGAGAGAGAGAGAGAGAGACTTGGAATGGTAAGATCAGGAGAAATACTGATTAAAAAAAAGTGAGTGAGAGGAGAAACTGAAGCAGAGAAGAGGAAAGCACTAAGGTGAAAAAATGGAACAATGTTATAGAAGTGACACAGGGACGGAAGCACACACACACACACACACACACACACACACACACACACACACACACACACACACACACACACACACACACACACACTTTTTGAACAATTGTCGACCTGTCTGTGCCTGTCTGTGTACTGTCCGTCCCTCCCTCTCTCTCTCTCTCTCTCTCTCTGGATTCTTCGTCTCATCCCCAGTTTCCTTTTCCCTCCTTCCTCTCTTTATAGTAATCTACTCAGTCCCTACCTTCCTCCCTCTCTTTCCTTTCCTTCGTCTCTTCCCCTCTGTCACTCCCTCATTACCTCACTCTTCTTCCTCCCTGTCACAACTTTGTCTTATTTTTTACATCAGTTACAAGTGTTACCTTTTTTTCTTCATTATTCTTTCCGTATTTCTTTACTTGTACTAAATCTAATTCCTTCACTGCTAACTTTCCCCAGTAATAACTGCATGCTCCTTTTTCTCTCTCCTTTCTCCGTCTCTCCCTGTCACCCGAAATCTCTTCTTCCATTCCGTTCTTCCCACTGTCTTTCCCTCCCTTCCTCCCTCCCTGCCCCTTCCCTTGTCTTCCCTTCTTAACATCCCCCTCCTTTTTCTTGCCCTAAAAAAAAAACTATTTTCTTCCCACCCTTAATCTGTACTTTCTCTCCGCAAATTTCTCTAATTTCTCTTTCTCTCCCTCCCTTTTTACTTGAATGGCATTCGTTTTACTCAGTGTTAATGCTTTCATCTTATCCTGCTTAGTTCTTTCCCTGCGTCCTTGCCAGAATAACACACTTTTTTCCTCGTCCCTGTTACCTTGCCTCCTTTTCTAATTTTTCTCATTATCGTTCTCAGTATTCCGTTCCGTAGCTCTCTCTCCCACTTTCTTCATTTGTTATCCCTGTCTCTGTGTTTGCTCCATTCCCATTTTCTCTCAGCTGTCTCCCCTTTTGTCTCTACTTCCCTGTCTCCTGGCCTTTCGATTCACATCTCCCTTTTCTCTTTCCCTTTCACACTGCTTGTATCTCATTTCACCTCTCACTGTCTCTTCTCATTCTCTGTCTCTTAACTCTCGTTGTTTTCTACTTGCCTCTCCCTTTTTTATATTCTCCGTAACTGTCCTCTCATTTCTCATTTTTCCACTCGCTCTTCCTTTCCGCCTGTCGCTCCCTTTCTTTTAACTCTCTCTCTCTCTCTCTCTCTCTCTCTCTCTCTCTCTCTCTCTCTCTCTCTCTCTGTATGTGTGTGTGTGTGTGTGTGTGTGTGTGTGTGTGTGTGTGTGTGTGTGTGTGTAGTAAACCTTTTCCTAACTTAGTTTATGATATATACTTACTACATCTTTATTAGCTGTTCGGACTACAGGTAATCAGAGAGGTGCTTGAGGTACAGAAACCCCTAGCTGGCTGTGAGCGAGAGTATGGAGGGTACCGGGTGGGGTTATGGGGTCGGAGAGAAAAGTGGGGGGGTTGGGTGGGAGTGTGGGACTATGAGGAAGGGAGGAGGAGGGGATACCTCTCCATTGAGCAGTGTTCCAAACACCTCAGTCCACGGAAAAGGAAACGAACTTATTCCGACGTCTGTACACCATATTAGTTACTGTACCTCTCTCTCTCTCCCTCTTTCTCTCTCTCTCTCTCTGTATGTTTTAGTGTTTTAGTGTGTGTGTGTGTGTGTGTGTGTGTGTGTGTGTGTGTGTGTGTGTGTGAGTGTGTGTGTAAACTTGCAGCGTGTCAGTTGGTAGGTGGGTGGGTAAATTGGTGAGCGGATGGATGAAGTACTTAGGTAGACATCATGGGTGCCTTGGAGGTTGGGCAGGTGTGTGGGTGGGCGTAGTGGTTTTGCCAAGATGGGAAGGTGGGTGGGAAGGTGTGGTGGGTGGGTAGGTGAGAGGGTGAGTAAACAGGTGGGCGGTAGGGTGTATGGGTGGGTGGGTCAGTAGCGTAGGTGGGAGTGTAGGTGGGTAGATGTGTGGCCTCCCTGGAGGACAAGGGAGGAGACGGGCTCGTATTACTAATTTCTGTAAATAAAGGGAACTAGAACTGAAATAAGAACCTTTACCATAAATCTGACGGTTGTATGTCGTAACCTAATGGAGAGTTTGGTTTTTACATAGGAAAGCACACAGCAACAGACCTTATGGTCCTTTTGAGGCTGCTTATTACATAGAAATCTATGACTACAAGATCTAACTCTACATGCTGAAGGATAAGGATAGTAAAGCAAGAAGGCTCCCCCCACCCCCAAACCCTCCAGGAAAAAGTAAGAAAAACCATCATGCAGCATGGAAAAACCGACGTGGAAATTTCACAGGAAATACTTGAAAGGAAGTCACATTCTATAATACTTTGTCTATAAGCCTCCCGTTTGAGTAACCTGAAAGAGAAAGTAATCAAGTAAACTAATAGTTACGGCATGACATTATAAACCGGTACATTGAGATAATGGGGCGTCTGTAGACATAACGTGGAAACTACACACTGCACAGTGTGGATGTTTAGGGGTGGTGCGGCAGCCTTGCCTGGCGCTTTTAAGGTAGGCAGCAGTCAATCGGGCCCTAGCTCCGTTCATTCCACTGAGACAAGAAACTCTCCCATGTGGGACAAGTACACAAGCTTCCCCCTGAAGCAGTGACCCCCGGTAAATTAAAAAAATCCCTATGGTGGTCACTTGACTAACAGGGACCCTCAGTGATTCACAGCCCATCACAGGTCGAAAGTAAGGGTAGTGACCGTTAACTCAGGGCTATCTGTGCAGATCCTAATCTGTGCTTATATTACTTTCTTTGCATTGGGGAAATTTAAAAATATATAAGACGGGGTGTCTTATACTGTAGACAAAGAGGACTACACAGTGCACAGTGTGGATGTACAGTGCACAGAGTGGATGTTTAGGGGTGGTGCGGCAGCCTTGCCTGGCGCTTTTTAGGTAGGCAGCAGTCAATCGGGCCCTAGCTCCGTTCACTCCACTGAGACAAGGAACTCTCCCATGTGGGACAAGTACACGAAGTTTCCTCCTGAAGCAGTGAACCCTGGTACATTAAAAAAATCCCGATGGTGATCACTTGGCTAACAGAGACCCTCAGTGATCCACAGCCCATCACAGGTCAAAAATAAGAGTAGTAACCGTTAACTCAGGGCTCTCTGTGCATCTCCTAATCTGTGCTTACTGTCTATTACCTTATTTGCATTGAATAAGTCGAAAAATGTATTATGACATGACGCGACGCTATGTGCGAGTATGTTAAGTTTACGGGGTGTCCTGTAGACACAAGGGGACTGCACAGTGCACAGTGTTTTCCATGTCAGTCAGGCATGAACTTGAAACCAGGAACCTCATTAATTATATAGTATTATGCATGCAGCGAAGAAAAACTTGGATCAAAGTAGTTAGTTTCAGTCCTTCTGTCAGTCTACCGCAGGGAGGCACATCCTTTAAGCCTCTTGGGCAGCATAACTAACTTGTAAACAAGGGCTGCAGTGTTCATGAGGCATCTTTGATATTCAGAATCGTTACATCCACACACACACACACACACACACACACACACACACACACACACACACGCAAACATTTTGAAGCGTGACCATTCTCTAGATAACGAAACCTTTTCTGAAGTTCTGTATCCAGTGAAACGCGTCGCCTATGGCATATTAGTTTACCCTTCCATTCAGAAACACAGACAAGTGTCTTTGTTAACCTAAAAAGTAAAACATTTCCCCTTCAGCCCAACAGCATGCTTTCGTCTTTCTCTTGCCACTACAGTACGATTACATAATTATACTCTGGCTAAGCCTTACCTTACATAATCGAGGTGAATGACCGAGAGCGTTTGTAATTCATTCTCTGCCACTGGTTTCATCATAGTTAAATTTATCTGGAGGTACCAGGAATATAACAACAGAGCAATTTTCTTCAGGAATCAGGTAAATATTCGTTTCAACAGTACATTAATAGTAATAAATAAAGCCTTGAGAGGCATAAAGAGGGTTAAGGCTGTACTGTAAATGATGATCGTCCCACCGTCAGTCTTACCCTAGATACATGTAGCTGCATTAATCACACTAAGTAGTCGATTTATTAAGTACTTATAGGTCACTTAAGTACGTTAACTATTGCAAAAAATCCATTAACATACATTAAATTCTTCAGTCCAGTGATATAGCCCTTTATTTTTACAATTAGATGGTTCTATTTAGCTTTGCGGAGAAGTACAGAACTGGGGTGGAATATTCAAACATATTTACGATCGCTTCTCTGTCGTAACTTAGATTTGTTTTTACAGGAGGGACAACGAAAGAAAAGGGCCAAGTCTTCCCGTGTCTCTAGTTTTGCCTTCAAGAACTGGTCTAAGGTATGGCAGGAATTCAACTGTAAAACATGTTCGAGTATCCCACCCATGGAGGAGTTAGTTGTGGCTTCAGTAGCCCCTTCACTGCTAGAGGTGTCACTCTTACGTTGGGTATATTAGTATGATGCCAAGGATATAATAAGAGAATATATCATCTGATTCAAGGCGTAAACCATTTTTTTTTTCGGCTCTTACTGTACAATGTCATAAAGTCTAGTGAAAGCATTCAGTGAGTGCTGTATTTAACTCGTCAGTTTCCAGCCTCTTCTCTCTAACAGTTGTTTTTGCCTCGTCAGCAGCGTAGAAGGCCAAGGCTAGGTGCCTCAGTCCGGACATATAATGAGTCGGTTACCAGCCTCGCCATCAACTGAGTGGCATTATGTGAGCAATAAACTCTAACTATCCCTCATGTACTGTAATTATACACTCTCCTTCGTGGGGGAGGAACGCCTTATCCCACAAGACCACCAGGCGTCCTTTGGTTATATGGTTTCCAGGCAACTTAACATATAGTTTCCAGGGTTGAAGAAAATCATTTAGCTTATAGCTGACTGTATAATCACCTAAAGGGAACACTACATCGAATGAGTGAATGGTGGGCACTCCACCTACCACACTCCTTGAAGCTAAATAAAATCCACTAGAGCTAACGAGATCAAAATAAATTCTTCATCAATGCATTTAGGAAGCTAAAATAAATGGCCAAATTACACTAATTAATTGAATACCGTGACGAGTAGGTATGAGGGTGCTAAGGCTACAGTGCGTGTGGACAGTGAACTGAGTAAATTTTTCTATTTGAAGGTTGGGTTGAAACAGGGATGTGTCATGTCTCCATGGTTGTTCAGTCTGTATATGGACGGAGTTATAAAGGAGAAACAAGGTACGACAGTAGAAGGAGCAGCCCTAATGAGAGAGGGCAGTGTGTGGAAACTTCCTGTACCGTTGTTTGCAGATGATACTGTGTTGTTAAGTGAAGACGAAGGGGATGCAAGTCTTGGTGGATGAGTTTGGGAGTGTGTGTAAGAAACGGAATCTAAAGGTGAATGTAGGGAAGAGTAAAGTTATGGTCTTCGAGAGAAATGGAGTCACTGAATGTACAGTGAGGTAGGATGATGGGGAAATGGAAATGTGAGTGCGTTTAAGTACTTGGGTAGTATGATGATGAGTAAGGATGGAAGTTTAGAGGGTGAAGTGTTTGAAACGGTACAACAAGGAAGAAAGGTTCTTGGTTCTTTGAAAGCAGTGATAAGAAACAGAGAAGTGAGCATGGAAGTGAAAAATTTACTGCGTGACAGTATTGTGATACCAACTCTAAAGTATGGAAGTGAAGCTTGGTCATTTTTGGAGGGACAGAAGTCATGAGTAAGAACAGTGGAAATGAGTTATTTGAAGGAGCTTGTGGAGTTACATGGAGAGACAGAATGACAAATAAGGAAGTGAAGGAGAGTTGTGGTGTGGATGTGGATGTGATAGGAAGTGTTAGGAGGAACACACTGAGGTGGTTTGGCCATGTTGGGAGGATGGAGTGCGAGAGACTAACAAGGAGAGTATATGTGAGTGAGGTGGAGGGAGGGAGAGGGAGCGAGAGGCCAAGGATGAGATGGAGGGATGGAGTGGAGAGGTATATGAGAGAGGGGGGTGTGAGCTGGGAGCAGGGCAGTGAAATGGCGGGGGACACGGCAACATGGAGGCGATTTGTTTGTGGCCACCAATTGCGGGTATAGGCATCTGGCAATAGATAGATAGACTTTAAAGCTCAATAGTGTAAAAGTCCAGTAATATTATGTCTTGGTTCACGTTTAAGGACCATTAATTGTGCATTTTCTTCCCTGAGGCAATGTTTTAGTACCCTCAGACTCCATCCGTCAATCTCATCTCGCCTGAGAGTCAGTTAATCTGCAGCTGAAAGGATCTATCTATCTATCTATTGCAAGACGCTTTAATCCCATACGGGGTGGCCACAATCAAATCGCCTCCACGTCGCTTTGTCCCCCGCCATTTTACTGCCCTTCTCCCAGCTCACACCCCCCTCTCTCATATACCTCTCCACTCCATTCCTTCATCTCATCCTCGGCCTCCCCCTCTCTCTCCCCCTTCCACCTCACTCACATACACTCTCCTCGTCAGTCTTTCACCCTCCATCCTCTCCACATGGCCACACCACCTCAGTGTGTTCCTCCTAACGCTTCCTATCACATCCACATACACATCACAACGTTCCTTTATATCCTCATTTGTCAGCCTGTCTCTCCATGTGACTCCACAGGCTCCTCTTAAATAACTCATTTCCTGTGTCCTTCCAACAACGTCCAAGCTTCACTTCCATACGTTAGAGTTGGTATCAAAGTACTGTCATGTAGTAACTTTTTCACTTCCATGCTCACTTCCCTGTTTCTTATCACTGCTTTCAAGGAACCAGCAACCCTTCTTCCTTGTTGTACCCTTTCAAGCACTTCACCCTCCAAACTTCAATCCTTACTCATCACACTCCCCAAGTACTTAAACGTACTCACATTTTCCATTTCCTCACCATCCAACCTCACGGTACATTCACTGACTTTACCTCTCTTAAAGACCACCACTTTACTCTTCCCTACATTCACCTTTAGATTCCGTTTCTTACACACTCTCCCAAACTCATCCACCAAGCCTTGCAGCTCCCCTTCGTCTTCACTCAACAACACAGTATCATCTGGAAACAACAGTACAAGGACATTCCAAACACTACCCTCTCTCACTAGGGCCACTCGAACATCCTCTGCCCTACCTTGTATCTCCTTTATTACCCTATCCATGTACAGATTGAACAACCATGGAGACATGACAACATCCTTTTTTCAACCCAACCTTCAAAGAGAAAAATTCACTCAGTTCACCATCCACACGCACTGCAGCCTTAGCACCATCATACATTCTCTTCACAGCATTCAACAGCTTCCGATCTACTCTATATATTCTTAACACTTTCCACAATCCTTGTCTATCCACCTGTCATATGCTTTCTCCAAATCCATGAAAGCCGCATACAACTTCTTTCCCTTCTCTAGAAACTTTTCCACTAAAGATCTAAGAATGAATATCTGATCTACACAACCTCTTCCCTTCCTAAAGCCTCCCTGTTCTTCTTCAACTAATTCCTTCTTTTTTTTCCCTAACTCTGTCATTAAGTATCCTACCATACACTTTTCCTGTTACACTAAGAAGACAAATGCCCCTGTGATTACCACACACTTCTTTTTCCCCTTTTTCCTTTGTACAAGGGATAATTATACCTGACTTCCAATCCTCCTGGACTCTACCTTCCTCCCAGGCCAATCTGCACATCTTCCACATCCATTCTACTACTATCTCTCCCCCATGATTCAGCATTTCACCACACACTCCATCAATTCCTGGGTCTTTCCCCAATTTGACTTTCTTTATTGCTTCCAAAACTTCTATCCTACTGATTTCTTCCTGTCTTCTCACCTCCATCCTTCTCCCAGCCATTCCCCAGCCACTTATACTCGCATTATTTCCATTCTCTATGTTCAACAATTCCTTAAATTGTTCTCTCCATCTGCTCACTTTTTCTCCCTTCTCCACTAGTAATCTACCATTTTTTTCTTTCACATCCCTACTAACTTCACTGTCACCCTGTCTTACTCTCTTCACCTCTTTCCAGAACATTTTCTTACAGTCCCTCCACTTTACACTCAAATTCCTTCCAAATTCCTCATCCACTCTCTTCTTACTCTCTCTTACTAATCTTTTCACCTCCCTCTTCCTTTTTACATATAACTCTCTCCTCCGTCTCTCAACTTCTTCCACGCCCCTATTTCTCATCTTTTCATTGTATGCTTTCTTCCTTTGTGCCACAGCCTGTCTCACCTCTTCATTCCACCACGCTGTTCCTTGCACCCCCTTCCGTCATCTCTTCACCCCACACACCACGTCACATGCTGCACATATTTCTTCTGTGAATATCTTGCACACATGAAATGATCTGCTGCAAAATTTTGAGAAATGACACGGTCTGATCGGAAACGAAAGAATGGGTGTTTGGAGTGTGTGTGTGTGTGTGTGTGTGTGTGTGTGTGTGTGTGTGTGTGTGTGTGTGTGTGTGTGTGTGTGTGTGTGTGTGTGTGTGTGTGTGTGTGTGTGTGTGTGTGTGTGTGTGTGTGTGTGTGTGTGTGTGTGTGTGTGTGTGTGTGTGTGTGTGTGTGTGTGTGTGTGTGTGTGTGTGTGTGTGTGTGTGTGTGAGAGAGAGAGAGAGAGAGAGAGAGAGAGAGAGAGAATTTAATCCGTTTCGCCAGGGGACTCAATAATCACAGTTCTGTTATTTCCTCACGATTACATTCAGCTTAAGGAGTGAACCCAATTAGTGAACGAGTTAATGAAGGCTATGTTCATATCTCCCTGTTTTGGAAACTTCGTAACACAAAAAAAGAAAAGCTTTCTTCTTTTCCTCCTCCTTATTGCTCTCCTCCTCTTCCTCCTCATTATTATTATTATTATTATTATTATTATTATTATTATTATTACCATCATCATCATTCCTGGAAAGGGGTTTGGATTAAGCTATCACCAAAACCACCTGAGCCAGCCCATAACTCCAACTTTTCCTAGTCAGTTCAGTATAGGTACAGGCAAGTCCCTTTCATTCCTTTAATCCGTCTTTTGTTTTTTTCTATTCCTTTTACTTTTTAACGATACTGTTTCAGCAAATCTAAAAAAAAAAAAAACTGCAATTAATGGAGACGATATCAAACTCTTGCAGATTCAAGAACATTTTAATGTAAGTAAAAGCGTGTGAAAAGAGCAAGAACAAAATAAGCAAGAAGGAATACTTACAAAGTGCAAAATCCACGCCATGCAAATGGTCTGTAGGACAAATAATTGACTTCCCTCTCTATCACTTTGTTGTTTTGAAAATGAAATTACTCCCTTCCTGCCCAACACTTAACTGGTACTTTCAGTATAGCCCAGACTGGATATAAACTGTTTGAATTGACCTTCCTCTGTGACCTGACCATTGACCATTAAATCTGAAAATCGAATATGTTTTTATGTTCTCTGTGAAAAGCTACTATTGTTATGTTGGGGTGTTCTGCTTCCTATTTCTTGCACTGCCTCATTTTCTGTGCTCATGAAACTTTCATTCGCTTGTCTGTGACATCATCTATTTCTTTCAAAAGTTGCAAGGCTAAATTTGTGAACAGATATGCTGACTTCTGCTTCTCTGTCTGTCTGTCTGTCTGTCTGTCTGTCTGTCTCTCTCTCTCTCTCTCTCTCTCTCTCTCTCTCTCACTCACAGCTAGATGTTTAAGTCAGCCATTCCCTTCCTTGTAAGGCCAGTATTGCCTGATTTCTCACAGTTCTCTGGTTACTTTCTGGTCTAACAGTGAGTATATTTTTTGTCATATATTTTGGTCCCTTCCACACCTGCATCCTCTTTTAAAAGAAATTATTCATGTCTCCTTAGACTTATTTTTTGCTAATTCCTCCAGAGTTTTGCCGTATTCCAATTACTCATTCCAAATTACTCTCCAGAAGTTAAAAATACTTTATCTCGCCTACATTTGCATTGCAGTCCTATGCCATTAGCGTACAATGACTTACTGTTTCTTTCATTTTCTGAAAAAAAAAAAAAAAGTAATAATCTACTACCCGATTTCCATAAGTGTAATGTTGACGCATGTACATACGAGTAGAATGTCTTCACCTTGTAATCCTTATTCGGTTTTATTATTAGGCTCACAAAACTGTGGTTATCACGCTTCTTTTTCAGGCATGGTTCTCTTATACTCCATCCTCCCAAGCCTTTCCCATACCGTCCAGAAAACACTGAGGGACTGTGGAGCTTTCCTACCATTAAACTCCTCCTCCACTGTGTGTGTGTGTGTGTGTGTGTGTGTGTGTGTGTGTGTGTGTGTGTATATAAAGTTCGTCTGCTGCTATTCCTCTTTGTTTAAAAACCTATTCGTCGATATATGTACAAGTGTATTCCTCAAGCAGTTCATTTCTCTTACTCTCAGCTGCGACTTCCATTCCTCTGGCCTCGTCCACATATCAACCCATATGTCAAGGCTGACAAAAACACTGTCATGCAGGGTTCTCGTATACTCCATACTCCCAAGCCTTTCCCATACCGTTGTCAGCGCAGGTGTCACTCTCCTACTTTGTCCACTCTCTTCTCTGCTTCTTCTGCCGAGAATTTATTCTCATCTCCGTTTTCATGACACATCTTACTCCTTCCATGGTTGAGATGGTTCGTGTTTTTAGTTCCAGCCGACTCGGAAACATTTTATTCAGTCGAGAGTGAGTCACTGGAGTCTGGGTGTTAATACTCTTGCCATTAACCATTCCATGGTCAAAAAAACTTTTCTATTTTGCTCCAGGTAACACTAGACTATTTTATTCAGCCAAAAATTAATAAAAGAAGCTTGAGTTTTAGGGTTACATTGCCTAAGATCTTGCCTCACTAATCCTTGTGGATATATTTATACTTCCCCGAAATAATCATTAGGATTTCACAGGTGCTGTTAGTGATCAAATTCACTGCAAAATATACACGTGCTTCCTCTTCATAAATATTATCTAACCTTTCATGGTCAAGCCGACTCTAGTATTCTATTCCAGTAAATACCAAATACTTTATTTCAACTGAATGAGTCATAGGAACCTTAGAGTTTATATTTTGACCATTAACTCTTTCATCGTTGGAACAGTTCAAGTATTCTATAACACTAGACAGTTATATTCAGCTGGGTAAGTCATATCAACTTAAGAGCATAAACACTGGTGCTGGAGAGAGACGCCCACATGTGGCGACACCGATATAACCGGGTGCTCAGTTGCTTAGTTCTACAAACGTCCCTCAGTTACATCCCTATCCCACCAGAAATGGGACGGTGGACTGCCGTCTACTGGGTTTACATTCAGATGAACCTGAGGCATCAGCTACTACCACCACTAGAGTTAATATTAAAACATACTCAACATTTGGGTGGCTGCTACCTGTTCTGCATATTTACCTCTTGTCTTCTCTTCCTTCTACTCGTTTTACATTAATTTGGCCTGTAATTTTGTCCTGTGGGACTTATTTAATAGGCCTCAGCGGTAGAATAAGACAATACTAGGGCTCTACATCCTTTCTATAGTACCTCTTCGTGACTAGCATCATCCTCAAGTGTTAGTCTTCCGTTAAAACTCAGCATATTGGATGGAAAGATGGCAATTTAGAACCAAGTTAAATTGAATAGAATAAAACATTCAACAACTGTTTAAAATATTTTCAGCTCATGCATATTTCCTCTGTCTTGACTTGCTGAGAAAACGCCAAGAAAGTGCTGAAGTAAAAAGAGATTTGTTTTTGCTGAAGTGGAAAAGCTGAAGCATTCAGACATGGGACGTCAAGAGGGAAGGAAGGCGGTAAATGTAGCGGCGGAGCAGAAACTTACCAAGAAATAAAACCTGCCGGCATAAGTTTAAAGTGGGTTTTTATTATCAGTGGAGCGAAAAAGTTTTCAAAGTAGCATTATTTTGGCGTGATTTTTAGAACATGGCATGAAGGAAAATATTAAGTGATTATTCTCTTAATTTTTTACTGACGGTTAACTGCATATATACAACACACACACACACACACACACACACACACACACACACACACACACACACACACACACACAAAACAGTAATTTCATGAACAGAAAACTTTGGTATTTCGCCAACCTTAGCTTAGGGAAGAGGTTCGTCCTTTTCCAGCCTCCGCAGCTCAGTGACAGAATATAACAATAGCATGGATCACACACATTTTCTTATAGCACTTACTCGTGACTAGCATTTTATTCTATTGTTAATCTCGTTTTACAGCTCCGCGTTCAAGATCGTGAGGTGGCAATTATAGGTCAGGTTAGGCGGGCACAGCATACCAATGTGTTCTACAGGCGCGATGAAGGCAAGTGAGGTGAGTGGGCCGTCTAGCCAGCCTGTATTTTGTATTGGTATAGGAATATGATGCACCTGCCGCCCAGCATCTGAGTTTCAGCCTGCCTCATACCTCTTATCACAGAAGAGTTATTATTTAGCCAGGAAACGTTACCTCGCCAGATTCTCCCCAACTTCATCTTCTCACTACCCTCTGTTCCCTAAGTTTCCTAAGCTGAGAAAGATTTAATGTTCCTGGAACCATAACTGACTCTTTGATGTGATGAGTCAGGGAGCAAAGTAACAAACATGGAACGGAAGGAGTGGAAAATGTTAGTAGAAAATATGTTTCTTCACTATAAATACGGTAATAATTCGTGTACCCTCTGACAAATACACAATCTGCAAGTAATGTGTTGGTCAGGTCTATCTACGCTGTCTGAAACGCATTTTAGCTTCTCTGATAAAGAGATAACTAATTACTGACCTCTTGTTCCCGTTAGTCATGCTGGTATTTTTCCATCAGTCATATGATCAATTTGCAATGATATGATGCACATAGCTGATAAAGTACTTGTGTCCCTCTAACATTGCGCTACATCTCAGTAATGAACGGTAATTTATCAAAGCAACAAAGAAACTACTGACGCATAATTATTACAGTATGTAATTACACATTTATGAACTATCTATCTATCTATCTATTGCCAGACGCCTCAATCCCGTTTGGGGTAGCCACAAACAAATCGCCTCCAAGTCGCCCTGTCCCCCGCCATTTCACTGCCCTGCTCCCAACTCACACTCCCCTCTCTCATATACCTCTCCACCCCATCCCTCCATCTCATCCTCGGCCTCCCCCTCCCTCTTCCCCCCTCCACCTCACTCACATACACTCTCTTCGTCAGTCTTTCACCCTCCATCCTCTCCACATGGCCAAACCACCTCAGTGTGTTCCTCATAATGCTTCCTATCACATCCACATCCACACCACAACGCTCCTTTATATCCTCATTCGTCAGCCTGTCTCTCCACGTGACTGTATGGAGTAAATACATCCATACATAATCCAGTCCAGTATTGTCCCATCAGGAAATACTGAAGGCGACTTACCACTTGCATTCCCTTAGCAGCATGATGTGATCAATAATCTCTACCCAACTCTCGGAATTAGGCCTTTATAGGTCACATCCGGTTGGGGTGCCTTGACCCACTAGTGACCAGACAATCAAGCCTCTTAAAACAGATGAGAAAAGCTGGGCTAATGAACTGTATCACGCCACAGCACAAAGACCTACCCCTGTTCTCCCTGCAGGCATCAGGGAATTGCCTAATAAAGAAGAAAGTTCCCAAATGGAACAGCGTTGTATGGACTAGATATTATCATACGAGTATGCACGTTTATATAATGGATGGGTTGTAAGACAGGGGTGGGGGTGATTATTAATGGTGAGGGGTTGAGTATCTCATATCAGACGTAAGCGTATAGTACTGTGTTATTTTTATTATGAGTAGGAGCTGTGTATTTGTGCGCATTATTCTGAAGGCCTGGAAATGGCATGGATTGGGGGTATTTAAAGATTACCAACATCCCCAAGGGAATGCACGGTGGTTCCCACAGTGCTGTAGTACACTGAAATAATTCTGTGCAGTTATCATGATGATTAAAAAACATACAAGAACATTGGATGCCAAGCTTTTGCGTGTTTGTATGGCTTGACCTTTAACCCTGGAAAAACGCTTAAATCCTTAAACTGAAAAGAATAAAAAAGATATAGTAAAAAGGGTGTCTGGGGGTAGTTGCCTAACGAACAACTGCACCAATTTTAAAGTGAGTTGGTGAATGAATAATGGAATGGCACCAACGTGAAAAGTATTTTCAAGAAAGAAGGAAAAAAACTGAGGGAGATTTGCGAATAGATTAGATGAAACTGATGGTTGTTGAGAGAGAAAGTGACTCACTATGATGTGCTAATAAATGCAGAGACGAACTGGACAGTCAAAGTTATCTTGATGCAGCAGTAGCAAAAGAGATAAATCTTTAAAGGAAGCAGCAAGCAGAATGTTACAGGGGAGAAGCATGGCATCTGTTAAGAGGGCCTTGATACAAAACATACCTGTAGGTCAGAGTACAGGGGCATCAAAATGATTTTAAACGTGTGTTTGTCCCCATATTAACATAGAGCATAGTGTTATGAGGGTTGAAAAAAAAAAATCAGTAAGACAAGCAACGAAAACAGGACTACTGCAGAATGTTTGGAGTGTGTAAGATGGGAAGGATAAAACAAAAGTGTGATTCGGGTACGACGTGCAATAAACTAAAAGAGCGGGACTGTTGGCCGCAGAAACCTCGGTGAAAAGGGTAACTTCAAAACACATGAGTTCAGCAAGAATCATTTTAGCTAACCAAAAACTCTCAAGAGAACGAATAATCCGACGGCGCTCGGCAACTCTCTGGCTCTGGTGAGAATTTTCAGACACGTCTTTACTGGCCCCAAAAAGACCAAAAAAAGGGTCTAAAAAGGCACCCCAAATGGACCCTGAACAAGAGTGTCTCTGCAGAACATCTGGAGGAAGTAAAAAAGCTATTTTCAGTGCAAGAGGGTTAAACGAGAGACAAATCACGCGGGACGAGTACATGGCCTGGTGTATGTTGCCAGGCAGCATTTTTTTTTTTTTTTTTTTGAGGGGGCTATAATTACTCATCCAGTCATATTGGCAACGTCGGATTGAGTCCCTTGAGAAAAGACTCGGCAACGTCACACCTTCATCATCCCACCAAACAAAATAAGGTATTATGGCAGGTTAACGTTAGGTTAGATATAGGTTGGTTTAATGTCAAAACATGGCTTAATTTGGTTTGATTAGCCGAACTGTTTCATCTGTTCTCGAGCGAAGGCACGACATTGCCTATTAATATCTCGCTGGACTCGCTCCGACTTTGCAAACATAACTGAATGATTACTGACAAAGTGTTCCGAAGAAAAAAACACGCCTTCAGGCAAAGGGCTGGTTGGCATGAGCTAATCGATCATTCGGTAACTCAGTAACAAAGACATTTCTAGGCCAGCCCCCAGTGATAGTCCGGCAAATAGTCTGTTGATAACAAGATAGAAAACAACAACTTAGATGGTTTGGTCATAATGAAAGAACGGATACAAAAGGAGTGGCGTGTATGTATTGTAGCAACGGACTTGCCAAAACCTGACATCGGTGAGCTGATGTGCTCGCCATGTTCAGCCTTGTTTTACCAATCTTCATAGGCAGCTGATCCATACGATCAAGGAAGATCACATTTTGTTGCCTGAGAAGTGACACAATCCAACCCAAAGCATCACTAAAGGTTACAGGTTTGTAAGGGTTTTGGAGAATAGGGTGAGAAGTGAGTGTGGAAATTTTTCTTGGACATACTCTGAAAGGGTATAGTGAAGGTGGGAGAAGATACGATAGGTCAAGAAGAAGGTGGACGGATATGGTAAGCGAATGTGCAGGACAGAGTGGTATGGAAGTTGAAGAGGCTAGTGAATTAATTGGAGTTTGAATCGGATGGATGAGATAAGTAATGTACATCGAAGCATGTGACAAGACTTTGCTGTCCCCCCTTTAACTTGACAGGTAGTGAAATGAGTTTGGCTGGCAAGTGTATATGAAACTTATATAAAACTAGAAATCTCTCAGAGAGCGCAAACTCCCCCAATGTCATTGCCACTAAAAAGGATCCTGATCCGGATCCGCCCCAAAATTTTGTCAATTCTTTCCTGGTCCATGGTCCACCTTTCCACAAAGTTTCATTGAAATTCATTGAGAAATTTTGGAGATATTGCGCGGGATACTCCGAACCCGGATCCTCCCCAAAATTTAATCATTTCTTCCTTGGCCTATGGCCCATCTTTCCACAAAATTTAATCAAAATCGGTTCATAACTTTTGAGTAATCCTGCTAACACACAGACAAACAGACCATTGCGTACTAAAACGTAACGTCCTTAGCGGAGGTAATGAAAATTTCAATACAATGTATTTTCCTCTGAGATGTAGTCAGAACTTTGGGGCTTGAATAACGTGTGAATGACTGCGTGACCCTTTACACTTTGCATGCCAATATTTTTTGTTTTCGTGCTTTCAGTTTCCTTGTTTTCCGGACCCTACTTCACCCTACTTTAGGTGAGAAAACGAGTGATAATATAGTCATCCTACTTACCTGCTATTCTTTTTTTCCAAATATTATGCAAGAAAGCAAGATCCAACGTTTCTGTGGCTACCTTTATTCGTGACATCTTGTTGCACATCCATGGCCAGATCAAAGTGTACCAAATTCCGCTCTTACCTTGACGATAATTGCCCTAATCCCTCTACCGCTTCTGATGCACCGTCCCCCAGGGCTTCATGATCCACCTAAGTCCCACTAATGATCAACTGCACCCGTCACGCGGTCACCTCCACTGCTCAGCCTTTCCTAAGCTCCCACGCTCAACTCCCTATCTCGCATCCGTCATTCGTCTATTACCGGTTCCTTCCTTCCGTCCTTATATCCGTTGTGTTTATATTATACAGTTCTGTTCCTCAGTTGTTCCAAACTGCAGTCACACTTCTTGCCTTATTCATCAACCAAAGTTGTTTACTCCTCGCTTATCTCCTCTAGCTACCTTCTCTCTTCCTGCCATCCTTCTTGCCTTGGCCAGCAATTTCTACAAGCAAAATTCTCTTCACAGAGCTTGGATAGCCTTTGGGTTAAATGGCAGCACTATGTTTGTGCACAGTAAAGTTAGTTAAATGAGGAAAGTAGACCAAACTGTTCGTACGAGAGTAGTAAGACAAAGAACTGGAGAAAAACAGAACCTCCCAAAACACTTAAGGTAAACATTACTTTCCGAGCCCATACTGTTTAGAGACGGTACAGTCTGGCGGGTGGAGGGAGATGTGACGAGATGCTGAAATGTACGAAGGTGGAAGGAAGGAATTGAGAGGATGGGGTGGGTGTCCCTGGCCGACTGGAAAATGTAGATATGAATGGTTATTATTTAGTTAGGCTTACAGAATAGACTAAGAAAATATTTTAAATCGTCTGCTGACGTAAGCATAGTCACATTCACTTCATATCGTGTGGAGCTAACGTAAACATGACAAAAAAAGCTAGTATGAATAAATTTTATGCATCTACGGGTTGCATTCTGGAATCATTTCCGTTTCACGCTGTCGATTCAAGCTTATAAGAAATTTCAAGTAACGGTACGTGCCTCATCTCGGAATCTGAGGTTCAGTATTATTTCATTTTGCATGACGACAATGAATTAACACTACTTTTATTTCATATAAACAGTTAATATTCTCTGTATATGTAAATGAGTCACAGCCGAGGAAAGAAGTGTGACTGCACTTCCATGCGATGGATGTGTCACCATGCACCTCAAGTTAGGCAAAGTCTTTAGAATTCACACTATTTTATGTTCATAAAAAACGAAGAATACAAATCTATATTTCTACCTGTCCATCCCTCTGCCTATATCTATTGATCTATGGATTTATCTATCCATCCACCCGTCTATCTATCTATCTGTCCATCACTCTATTTATCTTCTGTACCTGTCTATCTGTCTATCACTCAATCTATCCATATATCTATATCTATCTATCTATACATCTATACAGATAGATAGATAGATAGATATAGATATAAATATATATCTTGCCATGCGCCGCGTCATTTGAAGGGCTGCTTTGACAAAGGGACCTTCACACTTTTCTGTCCCTGCTCAGCAACGACCCCTCTTCCCACCACACATCCCACCCTCATTTACATACTGTTACACCTTATCTCATTTTTTTTTCTCTTTTCCCCTACACCTCACGTTAATATTCTTATTGATATATAAGGACACTTACAAATTTCTGCTCAAGGTGTGTAGCATATCACTGGGAACGAGGGCGATGTCGTAAACAAAGGGTTTCCTGCCTCTAGTTTAAGTATCGATTAAGCGAAGTTGCATTCAGAAACTTTCTTAGAGTTTCACGTGTATAAAACTGTTTGTTCCACTCCACAGTGTGATCGGTGAGCTGGTGAAGCATATAATTTTTCCAAATGGTTGAGGAGGAGGACTAGAAAGTTCTAATCAAAAGCGCTACGTAGCAACCGATTACAGAAAACAATTTTAGGATATTCGTAGGCTCAAACGTACAGAAACGACAATGATTAGATGGATATGTAGTGCGTCCTTCACTGTGAGGCCTGGAGGTGCTAGGTTTACGGCTCAAGAGTTGAGAGGAAAGATGGGATAGGAGTGTAATGGTGTGGTGATTAAGACAGGTAGATTGAGAAGGTCTGGGCACATAAAGAGGATGGAGGATGACAACTGGGTGTAGAAAGTGAGAAATGAGAATGTCGAGGGTAGGGTTGAGAGAGGCAGACCGAAAATACCTGGGACGAGGTCATAAAGTGTGACCTCAGGGATAAGGGACTGAATCGGAGGTTGCTAAGGACCGAGCAGCGTGGAGAGCCACCATTAGGTGACCAAGGCTGGCGCATGCAAGCATGTTGGAGCCTCTATAAACGATATATATATATATATATATATATATATATATATATATATATATATATATATATATATATATATATTCATTTATTCATCATCATCTTCATTATCATCATCATCAGCTATTGCAAATCGACTGTTGAACAAAGGCCTCCCCCAACCTTCTCCACGAATTCCTTGACTGAGCCAGTCTCTGCCAGGTTTTGCCTGCAAACTTATCTGTGTCATTCCACCACCTTCTATACGGTCTTTTCCTGCTGCGCTTGCAGTCTCTTGGAGTCCAGTCAGTTAGCCTCTTGCTCCAACGGTTATCCCTTATTCTTGCTACATGACCAGCTCACCTCCATTTCTGCCTTTATAATTGTCTTTGTCTTTAGTCTGCCCTCTCACACAAGCTGATCTCTTCCTGTCTCTCAAAGATATTCTCAACACTGACCATTCCATTGCTCACTGAGAAAGGAATAGTTTGTTTTCCAGTGATTTTGTGATTCTCCAGGTTTCACAACTTTACGTCATAGGTGGGATTATACATTCGTTATGTACTTTTCGTTTCATACATAATGGCAAGTTACTTTTCATGATGTCTGTTTTTTTTTTTTTTGTTTTTTTTTTTTTTTTTAATGTGTCCGACTCTGGGCATGGGCTTCACAGCCTGCTATCAAGGCCCAGCAGCCCTCCTACATACCATACACCTCTACATGTCACCACTTCGGCGCTAACACCCACCGTCCATATTGAATACATGCTAGGGCTGTCTCATACAGGACTGGTGTATTGGTATTAGCGGGGGTATTTTTACGACATGTCGGCGGGTCTTCTGGTAGATCAGTAAAGCCTGATTTAATGAAATTCAAATCCTTACTAAAAGCTTTCCATCCAGTTGTGATGCGTCGTTTTATTTCGTTTTCATGGTCTTTCGTTAGTTTTAGTAATTGCACTAAGTAAATGGATTCCTCAACTTCTTACAGAATTTCTTCGCTTATTCTAATGACGCTGTTTGGTGTATTTGGGTAATACAGTAATTTTACCCCGGTTCATCTTCAGCCCTACTTTGAGACTTTCTTTATTTAGGTTATTTATCATTGCTTGCAATGTCTCTGTTGTTTCTTAGACTATTACTATGTCATCTGCAGTTCTTGAATGGTTTAAGTTTTCTCCATCTATGTTCACTCCTTTGGTATCCCATTATAGCTGTCTGAAATTACTTTCAAGGAATGCGGTAAATATTTTTGATGAAATTGTATCTCCCTGACGCACGCCCTTCTTAATTTTTTTTTTTTTTTTTTTCTCCCAGTCTTCATGTAATTTAACTGTAGCAGTTCCCTCTTTATATTTTGTCGAGCAGTTTTACAATGTACTCGTTTAAACCTTGTTCCTGCAATGCATTTATCATTGCTATGTTCTCCACTGAGTCGAAGGCCAGTTTGTAATTGACAAATCCTCCTGTAAGCACAGTGGTTTATTATAATTTGTATTTCTCAGTTAGCTGATTCATTGTGTGTAGATGATCAGTAGTTGAATACCCGCATCAGAAACCTGGCTCCTCTTGAGGCTGGTATATTTTTTCGTGTTGTTATTCTATTCGTAAGGGCTTTAGAGAAGAGTTTGTAGCTAAATAATTAATAAGCCAATAGGTCAATAATTATTAAGATCTTCTGAGTCGCCTATCTCGTGAAACAAAACAACTATTTGCACTACACTATGTTTTCCGGAATTTTCTTGTTTAGACATTCGGTATATAAGTGAGTGAACAGATATTGAACTTCTACTCCTGCAACCGACAGTAAATCTCCTACCATTGCATCTTCTCGTGGAGCCTTTTCTCTGTAGTACTTTTAAGACAAAAATTTTCTTCACCTAGTGTTGTTTCTGGTTTTTCACTTGTGTCAACCGGAAAGTTAGCTATTTGTACTAATATCTTACATGCATACAGTTCTTAGTAAAATTCTTAAACTTTCTTCACCATCCTCTCTCTGCACTTAGTGATTTCGCCATTTTTGTCTTTCAGTGATTTAGTTTGTTGGTTTCATAGTCATCTTGCTTCAGACCTATTTAAGACTTTTCCTTTTTTGATAGTTCCTTTGGTCTGTCCGCGTTTCTCTTTCGTTTTTCTTCTCTATATTTCTTGTTGATAAGCTTATATAATTCTGCTCTTTCCTCTTACTCTGTTTTTAGTTTCCTTTCAATTCTTCTTTTCAAGAGCTGGAGGATCCTTTCTGAATACTTGTTGAATCTGGTTGTATTAGCATTCTCTACTACCACCGCTGATTCCAGTAACACTTGTTAAATATTTCAATGCAAGAAAGAAGAAATCAAAGGCTAGGAGCCCTCAAACCGCTCCTTCGAAGAAAAAAAAATACAAAAGAGAGCCAAATTCAAGAACCATTCGTTTCGAGATGCCTGGACACATTGCTTTTGAAAGACTGGAGATCATAGGAAGTAAGAAATACAGACAGAGGAAGACAGTTCCAGAGTTGATCTGTTGCATAAATGAAGGACTGGGAGTAACGGTTAACTCTTGCATTAGAGAGTTGGACAGAAAAGGGATGAGAGTTTGTTGCTAGACGGGTGCTATGCACCCGTCGTAAAAGTGGAGGGATGCAACAGACAGTTCAGAGGAGCAGTGACCATTAAAGCAGCGATAGAAAAGAGATAAAGATGCAACAATGCAGCGAAGAGACAGAGGTTGAGGGGAGGCAGTAAGAGGAGAAGAGTTAATGAAACGAAAAGCCTTTGACTCCACCCTATTGGGAAGAGCTGTATGTGGGGAGCCTCCCCCACACATGAGAGTTGTACTCCACACAGGGGCGAATAAAACCCGTGTATAAAGTCAACAAGTGTACAGGGGTAAAGAAGGTACAGAGTCAGCTTAGCACACCTAATCTCTTGGAAGCAGATTTTACGAAAGGTGTGATATGATCTTTCCAAGGTAAGTCCCGAGTGAATGAAACCCCAAGCATGTTCAAGGATGATGCAGGTTTCAGCTGGATATTATTAAACATTAGTGGGTATGCCTGTGGAAGATTGTGTCGGGTTGATAGGTGTAAAAACTGAGTTTCTGATGCATTAAAAACAAGATTATTTTTACCCCAGTCAGAGATACGAGCCAAGTCAGTGGTCGTGTTGTTAGTCAAGCATGAACTCATAAATGTCAATCAGCATAACTTGGAGCCTGAAATATGTCCTTTATACCTAAATGAAGGGAATCTTTGTTTTCGCTTACTTTAATTGGGCATACTTTTTTATTTTTAATGAGTTTCTTTCTTCACTACTAAAATTTAATTAGGCTGTGCAGCCCACCATTTCATAGTCATTTCCTATATTTACTTCGTTGATATCTATGACAGTAGTGATCGTGTTGTTCTTATCTCCTAAAATAGAGAGATATCTTTCTTTGTTTCCCCATTTGGCGTTTCGCGTAACAATGCCCTCAGCTGGACCTCTCATGTTAGATTACTTGCTAAAACCGCCTCAAAGAAACTTGGATTATTGTACAGAGTCCGTAACTTCTTCACTGACGAGCAGTTAATTATAATTTATAAGAGTCATGTGCGCTCTCAGCTTGAATACTGCTCACCCTTGTGAAGCGGATGTGGAGAGGTTGCATTAAAACAAGTAGACAAAATTCAGAACAAAGCTGTTAGAATTATTAGTAACCCTGCTATTACTAATAAACTACCTCCCCTACAAGTAAGAAGGAATGTTGCCTCCCTTGCGTTATTTTACAGATATTTCTACAGCAAATGCTCAGACAAAGTTGCATCTATGGTGCCACCTCTCCATGCCTTCCCTCGTGCTACACGGGCAGCTGGCAGCGCTCATGACTGGAATGTCACTCAGCCATACTGCAGAACTTCTGCCTATCAGAATTCTTTCATTCCCCGAACTGCATCTCTCTGGAACTCGTTTCCCCAGAGTTGTTTCCCCTCAAACTTCAACCTACTGCTGTTCAAGTCTAACTGTTACAGATATTTTATGAACAGAGGACACCAGTAATCTGGTGCATGATTTTTTTTTTTTCATTTGTTTTTCCTTCCTCTGTTCTGTTATATAATATATATATATATATATATATATATATATATATATATATATATATATATATATATATATATATATATATATATATATATATATATATATATATATTGGAGTCCGTCAGGTCCATTTTCTCCCTTCTCTTTTGTGGAAAAATGTATTCATTTATATGTTATACATTTCAGCAAAATTTACCACCATTTCCACCTCTGCCATTCCTCTCTCCTACTCCGATTTTTCCCGTACATGCTTCTTCATTTATCGGTCTCTTAACCTTTGCTTAGAAATCTGCCATGAGTATGGTATATCTGGTCTTTTCTTCCATCATAATCTGGGAGATGTCGATATACAATGTTCTTTTTTTTTTTTTTTTTTGAAGAGCAAGTGTATATACTGTACATGTATTACTTTCAGGGAAGATAATTTTATTTTGTCTAATATACAGCTAGACGCCCCAATCCCGTAAGGGGAGACCGTAAACATATAGTCTTCAAGTCGCCCTGTCCCCAGCCACATCGCTGCCCTCCCCCCAGCTCACACACCCCTCTCTCATAGACCTCTCCACTCCATCCCTCCATCTCATCATTGGTCTCCCCCTCCTTCTTTCCCCCTCCACCTCACTTACATACACTCTCCTAGTTAGTCTCTTGCTCTCCATCCTCTCCACATGGCCAAACCACCTCATTGTATTTCTCCTAACGCTTTCTATCACATCCAGATTCACACCATAACGCTGCTTCACTTTCTTATTTGTCAGTCTGTCACTCCATGGAACTCCACATGCTCATCTCAACTAACTCATTTCGTGTGCTCCCACTCATTAATTGTTTCCTTACATAGTTTAATTACAATCCAATGGTACCCTGTCAGACAAACTATTGAGTTTCACAATCTTCTCTGCAAGAGTTCTGTTAGCTAGGAATCCTGCACCACTAACTCTTCCATTCTGCCTTCCATTGTAGTGAAATTTGTGGTTATTGTCTTGGAACTGAATTAAATTTTCCTTCTTTCCTGTGGATCTCACTCAGACCTATAATATCACAGCCAATTTTTCCTAACTCAGTCATTAAGGTATCAAGTTTGTAACCTTCTGCAAGGCTTCTTACATTCTACGTGTAGATCTTCAGGGATTTAGGTTTGTTTAATGTCGCAGTCTCTGATTTGCCGAGGCAGCGCCTACTCATTTTCGGTGGCACACTGCCGGTTGGCACAGGAGGCAGAGTGGTTGGACTTATAGTGGACGACGATCCAACAGGAACGTCCGTAAAATCATTACCATTAGAATTCATCTTTGGTGTGGGTGGCTGTGGCAAATAATTTCCCCTGACACACACACACACACATATATATATATATATATATATATATATATATATATAGTGGGCTCGCACAGTGTGCGTCACCGCAGTGCGCGATTCACCTTGTGCACGAGTGACCAAAAATCATAACCAAAAACCCTTTAATGCGCGAGTTTACTGCACAGAACGCGAGGCAGAGGCAAGGAGTGGCTCAAAAATGTCATTTTCTACTAGTGAGCGACCACCCCTCACAGAGCGCATCACGTGTCGTCATGTTGATGCGCAAAAATTCCCGGGCATTCTACTGCGCAGCTTGGGATACAAGAGAGCGGGCGCGCCATAACAGTCCCGGCTCGTGCACTGTGCGGATCCGCTTTCTACAGCTAACCTGTCATGTACAACGTGTGGTGTTTTTTGTGCTGCCTGTATTTTGCCTCACCATGGCTCCAACCCCAAGAGTTAAGAAACTTCTGATGCACGCCACCAAGTTAAAGATAATTAAGATGAAGGAAGAGGGTCAAGGAAACACGGCTATCGGGAGAACCCTGGGACTGGCTGAATCTACAGTGAGAACTGTGTGGAAGAACCGTGAAGCCATAAAGGCTGTAGTGAAGACGTACGGTGCCTCTGACCTAAACGGCCGTTCGCGGGTGGGAAATCGTGCTATGATATTAATGGAGCCCTATCTTGTCACCTTCATAATGCGGAAACAAAAGGAAGGTGTTCCACTCAATGGAAGATTTATTCGGAACCAAGCCCAGCTCCTTTACAAGGCTGCATCTCGAAGGTTAAAAGTGGGAAAACCGTTCAGGGCATCGGTTGGATGGCTGGACCGTTTTCTCAAGTGCAAGGAACTCCGTTATGTGAAATTGTCTTGTGAACGTGCCTCTGCCGATGAGCTGGCCACGAGAGACTATCCTGCAATATTTAAAACGATTATTGAAGAGGGACTGTACACCAAGGACCAGATCTACAACATCGATGAAACGTCCTTATATTACAAGGCCATGCCAAAATCAACTTACGTTGCTAAAAGACAGAAACAAGCCCCTGGTCGCAAGCTCCAGAAGTGTAAGATGACGGTAATGTTCGCTGTAAACCTGTCTGGGAGCCACAAGATGAGGCCAGTTGTTGTACACACAGCTTCACATCCAAGGTGCTACAAAAACCTCACGAACATGGATGCAAGTGGCGTGTATTGGTACAAGTCCATAAATGGTTGGATGACCGGGAACATTATGGCAGACTGGTTAACGAGGCGGTGTGTCCCTGATGCGAGAGCCAAGTGTCGGGAACTGGGCATTCCATTTAAGATGCTCCTTGTGCTTGATAACGCACCAAGTCACCCTCCATACCTGGGAGATCTTCACAAGGATTGTCGTGTTTTGTTTCTGCCGCCCCACTCAACGTCATTAATGCAGCCACTGGATCAAGAACTAATCGCCACAGTGAAGCATTTCTACCATAAGGAAGTGTATGACTACCTACACAGGAAGACTGACACACAAGAGGAGCTTCATGCCCTACAAGAAGATCACGACGAAGACCTTGATGAGGCATCTGCTCCCGTTCCAGCTCCACCAGCACCTGTGTCCCGACCTGCCACAGATGCCATGACTGTTGAGGCATTTTGGCATAACTTTATGGTGAAGGACGCAGTTGAATTTCTCCTTCAAGCCTGGCACCAGATTACACCTGCAGCGGTGAACCATGCGTGGCGAATGCTCGTGCCTCACCTGTGCATCACCCAGGAGACGGCCATTCAACCACTGGCCGATGCTGAGGCAGCAACACTGAAAGCAGCACAAGCTGTACCAGGTTTCGAGAACGTTACATTGGCGGACATACAAGAAGTGCACACTGCTACTGAGGAACAGCCTCCCGAGGAAGTGTTGCAACGGATAGACGAGGCTGATGCAGAGCCCGACGCCAGACAGAGTCAAGTTGAGCAGCCTAGCGTGATGGAGGGCAGGACTGAGCTGTGTATGTCAAACATTAGCAAGATCCTTGCTGCCGTGGATAAGCTCAAGGAAGAGGTGAAGGCACAGGAAGTGAGCAGCCTAAGAACGGAGGAACTTCTGGTTGGTATTGAGAAACTCTTCCGTTTCTACACAGGCAGGCACAGGGAAGAAATAAACAGAAGACAGACGCTCATAACAAGCTACACACAGCGGGCTCAAGTTGGTGAAATAGCGGAACCATCGACATCATCTGCTCCTGATCCTGTTGAGGATGAAGAGGATGCAATGTCAGAAGTGTCAGCATTGGACTTTGAAGGGTTTATGGCTGAAGTGAGTGACTTGGATGCTCCTGGGGAAGGTGATCAAGAGGAGTCTGCGGAGGGAAGTGTTGGTGTGGTGGGAGGTGCAGTGGGGAGTGCGGAGCTGTAAGTGTTGCCGCGCCTCGGAACCCCTGTTATTTAAGGTCATCAGGCCTGTTGTCTACTGTTGTTAAGGTGACTACCCATATTTTTGTTATTGTAGCTATAGCTTTAGTACAATGTCTGAAACATATGACCTTTATTATGTCTCTAAGGGCCAAAAAATGTCCAGGTATGAGGGGGTACCGCCCATATGTAATTATTCCCATAAGATTATGTATTCCTAGTATGCGAATTCCCAGTGCGCGAGCTCATGCACCACCCAATCTCTCGCGCACTATGCGAGCCCACTGTATATATGTAGCACCAGTCGAACAGGGCAGTACTCCCGAGGTTGATGGCAAGCTGGTGATAGGGAGAGCTGAAGCTCCCGTTTCATCAGCCCTCAGAACTTGATCCTGACCATCTCCCTTTGCTGAACATTTTCAGTGCATTCATTTACACAGGGAGTTGGCCAGCATGCTCTCATAATACCTCTACCTTCAACTGTCTACACGACACTACATGCGCATAACATATCACACCTTCTATTCACGTTTTTAGTAATGGCTGCTGCAATCTTACTATCAAATGATGTGGTACCTCAGATTGCCACCACCAGCAGGGTAGGGGTGGCGGCACAGGGTCCTTCCGGTTGCCATCAAGCAACTGTGCCAGCAGCGACTGTTGCTAAGGAACTCTTGTCGGCGAAGAAGTGACAATGTGGCCTTATTCTTTACCAACATCTGCGGCCTTACCACAAATTTAAACTCAGTTCATTTTTTCCTTCAGTCCATATCCCCTTTGGCCCTTTTCCTCACAGAACCACAAATCTCACCCTCTACCGATATATCTCCATTTTGTTTTCCCGGTTACCATCTCCTTACAAACTTCCGTAACAAGGGCGGCACCTGTTCTTATATCAAATCCCAATATGCAGTTGACACTATTTTAAACTTCACTTCATCCAGTTTTGATTACTCATTATTTAAACTAAATTGTCAAAACATTACCAAATATATTTGTGTAGTTTATCGTTCCCCCAATGCTTCTTCAGAACTCAGTGTATTTGATTCCATATCCACTCAGTTGAGTAACTTTAACCTTGCCCTTCACCGAAATTATCATTTTGGGTGATTTTAACATACATAATGTTGAATGGTTATTGCATTCTGCCCGGACTGACGATGCTGGTCTAGAGTGTGAGCTGTTTGTGGAATTGTTTAATCTCACCCTGTAGGTAAAGCAACCAACCAGAATACCTGATAATCCTGACCATAATGCCCATCTCTTGGATTTATTCTTGACAAACAATACAGATCAATACAGGATAGAGTTACTGTCACCACTTGGATCCTCTGACCACAATCTCATCAAAGCCTCATTAGTTAACCCTCCCACACCTCCCCGTTCGGAACCTGTCAGGGTGACCCGATGGCACTTTGGTAGGGCATACTGGGATGGATTTAGAAATTATCTTGCTGACATTCCATGGCAGTCTTTCTTCTCTAGTGATCCCAATTCTACCCAGTCCCACATTTGCGACTTAATACCAGCTGGTATTGATTTATTCATACCAAGTCAACAGCTCACTAAAAGATCAAACTCTCCAAAATGGTTTGATGGCAACTGTGCCAGAGCAACAGCCCAAAAGTCATTAGCATGTAACTCTTACTTAAAATCAAAAACATCTGAATCATTTTCCCAATTTAAAATTGCTAGGAATCATGCAAAAGCTGTATTAAATCTATCTAAATCAAACTTTCTTCAAAAGCAAGCATCAAAACTACTTAACAACCCTAATGACAATAGAATATTCTGGTCAACTCTTAATTCTTTCAATAATAACTTTAACAAGTCATCTTCCATTCCCCCACTAAAATCTTCAGATGGCAATATTACAAATGACCCACGTGGGAAAGCAGATAGCTTTGCCAGTACCTTTGCCAGAAACTCTAACATAGACGATACCAGCCAGAATGTCCCAGTACTGGAACTTGATTCTCCCAAAATTGGCCCACTTAAAATACAGACAAGATATGTAAAATCCATCCTAGACAATTTACCTACCAACAAAGCTCCAGGCCCAGATGGAATTCCGTCAATTGTTTTGAAAAAGTGTTCCACTGACCTTGCCTCTGTCCTAGCTAAATTATTCAGACGATGCATACGTACTTCTTTATTCCCAAATTCATGGAAAGAAGCCAATATCCACCCAATTCCGAAGAAAGGAAGTTCGTCTGACTCCTCCGATTACAAACCAATAGCTGTCACATCTTCTCTTGGTAAGGTATTTGAAACTTTAATTAATAAGCACATTGTTAAACATCTTGAATCCAACAACTTAATTAGTGATAGACAATATGGTTTTCGTCACGAAAGATCCACCATTGACATACTCAATTTCTTAACTCATACCATTCATCAATCAATTGATCTTTTTGGAGAAACTCATGCAGTAGCTCTTAATATCTCTAAAGCTTTCGACAGAGTATGGCATCGTTCCTTCCTGTCCAAACTCCCTTGCTATGGACTAACGTCTTTTGTTCCTTTGATTTTTTCATATCTTAGTGACAGGAAAATTAGAGTAAAAGTAGATGATGTAGATTCCAATTTCCACTCATTTAACGCCGGCGTGCCACAGGGATCAGGTCTGGCGCCAACCCTATTTCTGGTTCATATTAATGATCTCTTATCTGTCACGCACAATCCCATTCACTCATATGCATATGACTCAACACTACATAGTTCATTCACACTCAGAGACCCGTTTACAAAGTCTAATATCTCTACCTCTCAGCTCAGTACAGCCATCTCCATAAATCAAGATCTATCTACGATCAGTGAATGGGGACAAAACAACCTGGTCTCTTTTAATGCTAGTAAAACTAAATATATACAGTTTACTAATAGACAGATATTGCCAGATTGATACATTACCTTCAGTGCTACAAATATTCCCATTTCCAAAAGTATTTAAATTCTTGGCGTCTCACTTAACAGTGCCCTCAGCTGGACCTCTCATGTCAGATCATTTGCAAAAACCGCCTCAAAGAAACTTGGATTATTGTATAGAGTCCGCAACTTCTTCGCCGATGAGCAGTTAGCTATAATTTATAAGAGTCATGTGCGCTCTCAGCTTGAATATTGCTCACCCTTGTGGAATGGTTGTGGAGAGGTTGCATATTGGCTAACATGACGATTTCGTCATCCAATTTTCCATTGGCTTTCAATGGGACGGAGTTAAGCAGGACCCCTCTGTGTCAGACCTGACGAATTTATCTAGGCTCCCTCTCTCAGGGAAAAGCAACTAGAAGCTGATTGGTCGAGTGTTTTAGCGCCCAAACTCAGTCAAGTGTTGGCCACAACATATGCACGTAGTTTAGAGTTTCTTTCGTACTTTTCTCGATCATGGACGAGTTATCAGGTATGTCACTGGTCTCATGTTTATATTTCTGAAACAGGAACACTTACAGATCATGATAAAATACTCTGCTTCCTGGGTTTTTACTGAAATATAGAATTTGTGAGCAGTTATATTTAGGTGACGTTTTCGTCACGTCAGTCACGTGGTTAGGGTTTTGTCATGTCAATCATATGGTTTTGACGTAAGGATATCTAGCATATGTAAATAATTGTACAACCAACCTAGGGTATCAGGCATGTGTGAAGAATATTAGCGTATCCCATGTTCTGCCTGACGTTTTCTTTGAAACCTATAGAGAAAATGGAATTGCGGACTGACGTAAATAGTTTTGTACTCATACTAAAGTATACCTGGTAATTACAGGGTTAGATACATGAGTCTTTTACTCAAGAGTGAGAACCAGGCAGCTTTGCAGAGAAAATGCAGGAATTGTGTCCGTTGAACAAGATAATAAGTTGAGTGATGAATCTTCAGATGAGGATGAAGAGATGACAGGGGATGCTGAGTTTGGGTTACCTGGCACAGGTGACATCGATCTAGGTAAACAAAAGTAATGTGTGTGTGTGTGTGTGTGTGTGTGTGTGTGTGTGTGTGTGTGTGTGTGTGTGTTGTGGAAACATATTTTACCCATTTCCTTTTGACATGACTAGTACATTGTAATTGGAAATACAGTAACAACTTTTGACACAAGCTTTACTACGTAATTTTTGATTCACATGTTGGTATGAATTCCATTGGAGAAATTTCATGTCATGGATTGTAAATATAATAGTCAAAACTGTTCCTGTCTCTGGTTTTGGAATCGAATTACTGTTCCACACATGTTCCAAATGAAGATACCGAGGAAGTCGTGGTGGAAGACATGACTGGCAATGAATGCATCACTGAAGGGAACATTGTTGTTACTGACGTTGCACCTGGTAATTTAGAGGTTATTCAAGGTCCTTCTTCTCTTCCATCCACTTCCTCAAACATTGTTAGTACACAACAAGCATCCCATCCCTCAAGACGAGTTCTTTGGGTCAGGAAAACAGGCACATCCCCTTCACCAATGCCAATTAACTTTTATCCCTAATGATGCTGAAGCCTCAAACAGCACTGACTCTGATATATATTTAGGAAACCCAGTGTGGTATTTCAAGAAGTTTTTCACTCCAGATCTCTTAGATAATATAGTCCAGCAGTCTAATCTCTATGCTATACAAAAAAATGTAAACAAACCACTTGATCTTAGTAGGAAGGAACTTGAGCAATGGTTAGGATTACTCATTCATTTCACCATAATCAGAACTTCCCAGAAGTGAAAAATCCTCGTTTGTACTGCAAACGACTTGGATGTAAGGGTCGCACAAACATCAGGTGCATCAAGTGCAATGTCAGCTTATGTCTAAATGAGAAAAACAACTGCTTCCTGCAGTTTCATACCTAGGACAGTATGAGTCTCTCTCTCTCTCTCTCTCTCTCTCTCTGATAGAAGAAGTGAATCGGATAATTCATAATTTTCTTTCCCCACATTATAGAAGCGGATACCCTTTGTTATATTTGCATTATGTGGCAGATGCATATATGTTCATAAGGGCCTTATTTTGTTATTATGTGATGTCACATTATCATAAAAGAAGTATTTATGTTAAATTTGTCAAGCCTTCATTCCAGATAAGATGATAAACTGACATGCCTTCAACATTCCAAATATGTAATAAATCTAGATACTACATTCAGTGGCTGGCATATTTCCTTTCCCTGGTGACCAACATGACGAATTAGTCACATGATTGTGTAATTGTATAGATTGTATAAATTTCTAAGAAAAATGATCTGGGACCTTTGTCGGGTCCATTTAAGTCTAAAAACAAAGATTTATTTTGTGGGACCAAGGAAAGTATATGCGGTCTATATAGGGTTAAGACAACTAGACAAAATTCAGAACAAAGCTGTTAGAATCATTAATATATTAGACAGACAGACAGACGGACAGAGATAGACAAATCTATCGATAGATAGACAGACAGACAGATAGATAGGCAGACAGATATACAGTATAGATGTAGATACAAATATTGATATTTATGTTTCGTATCCATTAAAAAAGAAAGTGGATCCAAATCGGGCAGAAAGTGTTATATCATGTAAATAATCCACTTTTCCTTAGGTCGCTGTGATTCCTCGATCTATATGATCACTTCCTGGCACTCTAAAGTCAAAGCACCTACAATCCATGGTTTGCTGTGTATTCCTTACGGTAGCCGTTTGAACTTAGACTTTTTCTGTTCTGGTTTACTCATAATGATTTTATGGAGACAAGAGAAATCCTACGAGTCTTACAGTCTCACTAACTCTTCCTGCTCTGAGTTTTATATTCTTTATTAATTTCTGACGATTTTGTTCAACCGAGAGAAATCTAACAGTGAAGTCCTTCAGTCTGATGACATTCGTCATTTAAATTTTTCTGCCTCAAGGCGATTTTAATCGTATTAAGAGAGACTTGGAACAGTCAAATTAGGCATAGATTTCACTGCTTTCTTCACTGTAAGAAGCCTCACCTAAGAAGAATGTAAGTGTCTCCAGGTATTAAGAAAATAACAGGGACAATTACATCAATCTGATGGGGTTAGAATCTCAACAGGCCTTTCACTATTGGTCGGTCTCAGACTGGATACTCTGATCTGGTTAGCTCCTGACGACTTGATATAACCAAGACAAAGGTTAAAATAAATACTGTAAAGCCCCTCCCTGCAAATCCTGACTTTAAGTACGCAACACAGAGAAATCCTAGGCAGTCAGAGGTTAACTTGGTTCTCTGAGGGCGAGGTGACAGGTGGGCTGGTAACCCGTCGAACGTGGGCCAGCATCTTGACCAGGAGAATGGAAACACCGCAGGAGCAGGTGTGGCCGGGTGGTTACAGAGGCCATCTGTTGTCTAAAATGCCTCAGCAGCGAACACTGATGCACTGAGCTTAGTTAAAACAGACTTTATTAAGCTACAGAAGACCCTATGACGTCATAAAAAATAAAAACACCTGAAATAACAATGCACCAGCCCAGAACTTGTATGAACAGTGGATGGCACGAATTAGAAATGCTGAACCCAAGGGAACGGGGTATTAAAACTTAGGGGTACTGACAGCCTAAGTTCATAGTCGGATGCATAAAGAAATATACTTAGCCATACTTTAGGTCTCAAATGTACAAGCAAAACTGCCTACCTCCCAGCCATAGCAATTATTTTATGCTGCAGGAAGGGAGAGGTCAGAATAATCTGGTATCCCATGTTCCTTCCATAAGTAAGAACTAAATAAATCTTAATAAAGAGAGGAGCACTGTTGTCAGTTACATCTCTTTTTCTCCAGGACGAACAAAAAAGGAAGAATAGAATATCTTCCCGTGCGTCCAGCTGCACCTGCAAAAACAAATCTAAGTTACTACCGGGAATCGATCGAAAACCCGTTTGAGAAGCCTGTCCTTTAGGTGGCGTGGTAGCCTTCGTGGCATCTTTACCCTAGCGGTGTACGAGTATATTGCATATTACACCTGTATTTTCTCGTCTTCTGTGTTCCCAAGGCAAGCTATGTCGGTACTAAGATCATATAAATAACACAGAAGAGAATATCAGTATGTATTATGCACGCTGAATTTCCAAGAAATATGTGCTACGGAGTCACCAGTGAAACCTAGCAAATGGCTCACTCTGGTTCGTCCATCTTAAGCTGGCGGTGATTATCGCCCTTGTGCAGCTTGTTTCCTGCATCTTAGTTACAGAATTAGAGAAACGGAACTATTCTGCATCTTTTCCTTAGCAATACTTGGTAACAAGTGTCACATTCTGGGGTTCTTCCCTCGTGACACCCTAACACTCAAGATGGAGACACTGCGGTTTTCGGTGAAGTTAAACTGGACTGACAGCCTAAGAATTTTGTAAATTCGGATTAGGTCGTTGTTAACACTGGTTAGCAGAGAATTCACATCAACATATAGAATTTTCTGGCGTTATATCTATCTATATATCTATCTATTTATATATAGATAGATAGGCAGATAGATTGATTGATTGATTAATTGATGGATAGCCTACATACAATGTGTGTGTGTGTGTGTGTGTGTGTGTGTGTGTGTGTGTGTGTGTGTGTGTTCTGGGAGGAAGGGAAATGACTTTCGGATAATATGGACATTCTACGTAAAAATAAATAAATAATTAAATAAACGATCAACATGGATTGAACTCTCAGTCGTTAAGGAACCAGTTACAGATGACGTTCAGGGCGGAAAATATTCGTCCTCATTATAATACACCCTGAAGGTCATCGGTAACTGTAGCTCCGTAACGGATACGATTACGACTCATGTTGATATCTAACAAACTTGGAAGAAAGTTGACGCAGTTTCCTTCACCCACAGCCAGTCCCTTCCCTGACATATGAAATAGCCTACACAAAGTAGCATTAAACTATTTGCCGTGAGTTCCGGTCATCTTTATTTATTTATTTTTTGTTATATATGATTGACAGTGAATGACTTTCCCCCCTCCCCCACCCCATAAATCATTTCAAAATTCCCTTACTGAATACCCGCCTCGTACACTTTCTATAGTCTATTCGATTGACCTCTGCAGCTGAGATGTATGCGGTAAGTAGGTGTGTTTGATACGCGGCTGCTGATTGGCCGCCGATGATGTCACTGAAGTAAATGCAGGCATGTACTGTTCTGCAACATGCGGACGTAGGTGTACACCGTGGGTAGATAGTATAGTGCAACATGCGAACGTAGGTGTACGCAGTGGGTGGATGCAGTGCAACATGCGGACGTGGGTGTGCACCGTGGGTGGATAATTTACTTCAAACGTCACTCATCGTTTTATGAAACTTAATATTAAACTTTAATTTTCTTTGACAAAGGTAAACTTTCCAAGCAAATTTTGACATCTTTAGCTTCGGATATTATTCCATATTAAAACTAGCTACTTATAGTGCAAGCAATTCAAAAATATAGATATATGTGCTAAAATAAGAAGAGGTGTAGATTTACATTATAGGCGGCCAATCAGCAGCCGTGAATCAAACACACTCTACTCTGCCCATGCATCTCAGCTGCACAGGTCAGTCAAATAGACTATAGCTGCTGAGATCTCCATGATCCAAAATCTTTGACATTATTATTTTACCTTCAATTCGGCCTCTCCCTCTCACTCCCTCCACTTCTGATCTAAATATTGTTCTGTAGACAGACGTCTGCATGTGCTGGCACGTGACCACGTGATCGAAATGACTGGGCCTCAGAGCTGCCTGTTTATAGAAACGTCCCTCAACTCCGTATCTGATCACCCCCCTCCAAAAAAAAAAAAAAAAAAAAATGAAATGGTGAACTGCAGGATATAGTCATTTTCTGCCTGCAGTTCACCGGATTCACCTCCACATGAGCAACAACAAAGAAAAAAATATGGACGCCGTCTTTCGTTCGACTTAACTGGCTCTGTCTTATAGGAATGAGGGTAACGAAACCTAACCTGTATCCATTACCTCGAGTTGTCAAATTTTCTAGAGACGGTAGGCTATATATATATATATATATATATATATATATATATATATATATATATATATATATATATATATATATATATATATAATATATATATATATATATATATATATATATATATATATATACATATATATATATATATATATATATATATATATATATATATATATATATATATTTTCCATCCACCCATCATCCAATCCCATGCCGCCCCGAGAGAAGCGCAGGAGCCAGGGGCTAGCCAAGTTGGTCCTGACATTTAAGATGAAAGTGACCAGACTCACTCATTCCTGAGTGGCATCACGTGAGCAATAAACCCCAACCATCCCTTGGATATATACTTACACAGGCTCAATCCGACTGGAGCGCCTTAATTACCCGGTAAACCGTCAGGCGCCATAATTTGGTTATATGGTTACCATCCTTCGTACTAAATGGTTTGCTGGTGTACAAGAAACCATTTGGCTTGTCACTCAGTGAAGAGACTGAAGGAAGCGGAAAGAGCGAAGGAATGAAAGACATAAGAGGAAGGAAGGAAAAGGGGAAAAGGCAGACGCCCAAACAGCATTACATCGAGTGAGTGGATGGTGAGCGCCCTCACCTACCACCTACGTATGTGTGTGTGTGTGGGGAGAGAGAGAGAGAGAGAGAGAGAGAGAGAGAGAGAGAGAGAGAGAGAGAGATGGATTCTTTCTTTCCCCCTCAAAAACCCTGAGGAATATTGTTGTTGGAGGTCAAGCAGGAAATGTATATGACAGCAAAGGAGTACACTGATGCTTCCATGGGACAGAATAATTAATTCGATCTCTGTCACAGGAAGTAGTTTTTTTTTTTTTACTTTAGATTCTTTATTTACCAATCAGTACAAGCCTCAAAACTCTGGGGAACATTGTCGCTGAAGACCAAGCAGGGAAGGGTGCGTGAGAGCAACGGGTTACATTGACATTTGTATGGTATAAAAGGTACCGTATGAAAGTAATTATCATTACAAGCACGGTAATGAAAAAAGAGATACACTGACACATTCTTGGGACAAAGTTGTTGCAGTAATTATCACTGCAAGTACCTGACTGGAACATAAAAAGAAATTTCAGTCAGTGAAGCAAGATTCCATAGATTTTGAAGGTGAATATAATATGGTAAGCATTAATGAATGGTAAGTATATGTGTGAATGGTAGCCTAGTGTGTATTTTTGTTAACTTCGCACTCACCCCATCTAAGGTGGGAACATGAAACAGGATAATGGTGTTGGTGACAGATTAACTTGCAAATACGTAAGTGATTTGATTCAGAGGTTAGTGTGGTGGACTGCGGACAGAAAATGATAAAATTTCAGTTCTCAACTTGCTGTCCACAAAAACCACTAAGAAAGCATACAACCTACCAACCTGCCAGCCACTCCCCAAAGAGAGACCTTGTATTTCAGCATAGGGATTTTGGTAATTGTGTCAGACGAGTAATGTGAAGGTGCAAAAGAATGTGTTGTGCATTTAGAACCTGCCGGGTGTCAGAGGTGTTTCGGAACTATATATTCTGTGCTCATTTAGTGGAAAATGAAATACCGTATGCTGAAAGTTCATGATCTAAGCGCCAAAGGACATGAAAGATCACTGCATCAGAGTTACGGGTAGAGGCAGAGAATTTATGTGAATAACAGAGCATGTAGGCTGGTCAGAGTTTACATCGTCTAGGTATGAGCAAAGGGATACATTGACACACACATATGGGCATACCATGAAGAGAGAGGCACGTATGCACTCATACATGTATGTATATATCGATACATATATGTATATGTTCACGCTTGTGTAGCCATGGACATACTGTATGTATATGATAGGTACGCATGTATTAAGATATGTGTATGTGTACTGACGTGCATACATATACATGTGCTACATGCACATTTATATGATATATATTCACATATACATATATAGGAAGACATACTGTAACTATACATTATGCACTTTAAAGGGGTACATATTGATTGTCACATACTGTACACAAGTAGATAGACAGAGACGATACGCATTATAAAGTTATCTTTTGATTCAAATCCCCAGCACAAGGACAGTACTGTACATGCACGTGCACCTGATGTGTACGTGTGTGGACAACACACACACACACACACACACACACACACACACACACACACACACACACACACACACACACACACAGGCTTGCATATATATACAGGTATGTACCAAAATGTTCCATCCTTGTCTGAACGCCAGGGCATTACAATGAAAGGAAGTCGGGGTGAAAGGTGAGAATGTCTTGAGTATATCAAGATCTGAAATCAAGTAGGTACACAAAACAGAAAACATTAATCCATGGAGCTTGAATGGGGCAATAACTGGGCAGTTAACAATGTAATGAGATAATGTTTCATCTATGGAATTGTAACAAGGTTTACATGCCCTGTTGGCAGCCGGTCGGCCGGTGATTTCCCCTGAAGAGCGATGCCTCAGGAAAATGCGGACGACGGCCACATCACAGCGACGGGTGAGGGTGGGGTGCTTGCCATAGGTGTGTCTCACGCCACGGTAGTTGTCACAGTGCTGGATGGTGACACTAATGGGACGTTCAGCATCGATACGCAGGGCTAAGGCTTCCCTGGACTCCTCGAGAAGGATTCTCCAGACAATCGTCATGACCACAGGGAGGCAGATGGCAGCTAGGGGGGGAGGGAGTTACAGGCAGCTCAGGCCAAGCGATCTACCTGGTCGTGGCGGGTGTGACCAACTCGGGCTGGGATCCAGATAAAAGAAACCCTGAGACCAAGAGCATGAGCCTGATGGAGGTGGAAGTAGAGGGAGGCGAAGAGAGGGGAGGGGAGTCGGGGGTGGAGTGGGGTACAAATTACGGCAAGGGCAGCTCGGGAATTGTTGATGATGAGACCTGGTAAGTGTTGAGAAAGAAGGAAGTCAAGGGCAAAGCTTATAGCAAATAGTTCACGCTGGGTACTGCTGGCCCAGCTGGGAAGGAGGTGGGAAGTGGAGAAGACAGAGGAAGCAGAGTTAGTATAGGCAATACAAGAAGCACCCGCCCGGCCGTTAGCGAGGACAGAACTGTCAGTGTAGACGTGAATAGGATGGAAAGGGTAGGTACGGGTTACGAAGTTAGAAGTTTCAGTGATGGAGAGCTGTAAAGGGATTGGTAGGTGGGCATATGCAAGGGCAGAGGGTGTGTAGTGCACAGCAGGAGTTGTATGTGTCCAGGTAGTGGACAAAGGGTCAGTAGGGATGGGCGTGACAAGATCAACAAGGATACTGGCGAGATCTTAGCTAGATAACTGGAGAAGACAATTGAGTGCAGAACGAATTCATTTTAGCCAGGATGCCAGGCCTGGCACGTGAGTGTGCCGGATCCAGTCGAGGTGAGTGTTATCTGAAAGAATATCAACCAGCTGGGAGGAAAAGGATGGTGAAGAAGATGGAAATGTGGTCAGACACTGTGTGGCAAAGCAGACTCCAAGCATATGAATGCGATCGGTAATGGGACACAGATGGAGTTCAGGAAGCATGTTGACTACTCTGGCAGGCTTGGTGCAGCTAAAAATGAGACGCATTGCCCGATTTTGTGTCACTTCAAGTGGTCGAAGCTGAGCTGGGGGGACAAGAGAGACGGGAATAGGAAGACAATCAAGAAGGGAGCGAATATATAACAAGTAAAATGATCGAGCGATGGGGATGCTAACCCCATAGGAGTCACAAATGAGCATGCCAAGGAGTATAAGTCTGCAGTGGAAGCGGGTGCAGATAGTGGAGATATACTGGAAGGGGTTAAAGAGGGAAGAGAAAGGGATTCTGTGATATGTATAATCCTGTAGTACCTCAAGATGAGCGTCAAGGAGGGTTGTGGTTGTGCAAGCAATATGAATGAGGGATCGAGTAAACAGTTTGGTTCTGGCAGTGTAGATAATCAACCCACAAGCAGATGCAGCCTGGCCGAACTTAATTAGGGGACGTTGAATAGTGACGGGGGAAGGGGAGTGGATGCAGATATCATCAGCATCGGTTAGGATCAGGGAGGAGTCGGAGACAGGACTTAAAACATCGGAGGAGTCTACTCATGAGAAGATTAAAAAGTAAGAGGCTAAGTACCCAACCCTGAGGTCTGCCAAGATTGAAGGGTCGGTAATCACTGACCGCCCCACAAAACACAATCCAAGAGTGGAAAGGGGATAGGTAGCTTTCCAGCCAGCAGAACAGGCGGCCAGAGACACCCAGGTGGGTAAGTTCGTCAAGGATGACGTCACGGATTGCGATGTCGAATGCAGCTCTTCTAAGTTCACATACCTTGGTGCTCCTTGACCATAGTAGAAAACGAGTTGTTTGATTCATACTAGAAAACTGGTCCTGGGAAGGTAAACTTATTCAGTCCGTAAAGTGTATTGTGCTCTATTCTGCTTCTTGCAAATAAGTATATGCATTCAAAATAAGCCTCGCATAATAATAAGAAACAAGATCACTGAATCGTTTTACTGAAGTACATCTATCCAAAAGTAACTGAAAGCGTCTGTAGGAATAAAAGGAAAGATACTTCACCAGATTGAATAGGTTATTTTGTGGACGTACTGCATATTATGGTTAAGCAATTATGTAACAACTAACGCATTGATTTCGTACAGAATTACAGTATTCTAGCTGTTGGCTAGTGAGACGTTGGCTATTTGAGGTTCATGTTCACTGCAGCACTGCTTTGGTGTATATAGTATGCGGCGTCATTAACATTTTTTCTACTTACTCGTTGCTCTTACTTTCTCCTTACAATTTTTATTTGATTAAGAGAGATTTCTTGGACAACAAGGGCTGTAAGAATTCTCTAGTAATTACTGCATACTCTTCTCTGTATTAAACTTAATAAAACCGCCTGTTAGAACAAGACTCAACCAATAAAAGACTTCAACACTCAAAGAGTTAACAGGTTCAACCATTTTCTCGTTGTCATACCAGTTATCAGAAAATGTGAAGACTTTTTATTCTTTCAGTGATTAGTAAGTGAATTTTGAAATTGTACATAATTCATGAAGACTATCAGGCGACTTGGAGGCGATTTGTTTGTGGCCACCCCAAACGGGATTGAGGCGTCTGGCAATAGATAGATAGATAGACTATCAGTAAACGAGAGAGAGAGAGAGAGAGAGAGAGAGAGAGAGAGAGAGAGAATCACACAGACTTCCATTCCACACAGGTACGAGTAGCTTGGTCCTAACGTTAGCAGACACACTTGCTTCCTACTTCAAGAAAAAAAAAAAAAAACTTCAGTTAAAAGAACAGCTGTCTTCCCCGGCATCAAAATCCTCAGGCAAGCGGCCATAAAGGAAAGTGCGTAGAAGAACTTTTTATATCAATTAAAGCATCGAATTACTAAGGGGTCAACATAAGAAAAAAGGAAAGAATATCACCAAGTACTTACTCATCAGTGTCCATCTAACGGTGTATGTAAGCTTGTATAGTTTCTTAAAGTGCCCCAGTTCTTTCTTAAAATACATTAGAGCAATTCCGTTAACTAGCTTCAGCATCTTTCCGCGCTTCATTAAATCTGCATAGGTGATAGCCCAGAGGGTGCAGTGTTTTCTTCGGCGTGTGTGTGTGTGTCTGTGTGAGAGAGAGAGAGAGAGAGAGAGAGAGAGAGAGAGAGAGAGGATGTTATTTTAGTCGAACTTGGTAGAAGGGGTGAGGATCAGAGAAAGGGCTGAGCATTTTTTTAAACAGGTCAAAGGTCAATGTCAGGGCAAGTTCAAATCAAGCAGTTCTGATCCGATATGAAACAAACTTAGTGGAAGGGTTCAAGGTAAGAAAAGAACTAATTCAGGATTAGAGATGAAGTTGGTGATTCTTCTCTGACAGTGAAGGACAAGGTCATAGGAAGCAGTGAAATATTCAACCCGTAAAACTTTGTACAGCGTGGGGATTGCGCTCTGTCAGTGCTCCCTATTTTCTCTAGTGGCCTCTCTCCTTCCTCGGTCTTCTCTCACTATATCATTGTTGCTTCTTTTTTGTGCCGGGGAATTATTACATCTGTTCGTACTATTCCACAAGTAGGGCCCAGCAGACTTCCTATAATCCACACACAGTCATATATCTTTCTGACGCTAATTCCCACTGTCCACATTGAATATATTTTAGAGGTGTCTTATTCAGGAATGTTGAAGCGGTATTATCGTTGGTGGCTCTTATGGAGGATCAATGAAGTATGTTTTTAACGAAATTCTAATAATGAAACTGTTCGCTTCCCCAGCTTGGGATCAAACTCAAGTTCCATCAGACATGAGACGTGTTCTGTATCCACCTGACCACCAAATCTCCTACCCCCAACAACTCGTAATATAGCGATAGATAATACAGGGATATGTTCAGGGTCAGCCAATCTGACATGCAAGATAGGGTCAGGATGTTACTGACCAGCATAACTAAACCCGCTAGTCACAGTGACATCGGGGCTGCTGAGTCCATATGGCCACAACTTCACAAGTTCACAAGTGTACCCGTACCTGGCAGCTGATTTCTGTTCGGTGCACCGTATGTAAACTTTTCTTTATCCATGAAAGTCTAGGTCAGGTTAAGTTTGCTTTCTTAGTACCAGGCCATGTTAGTTTGATAGTTAAGTTAAAATGTTAGGTTTGATTAGGGATGAGCTAAGTTAGATCAGGGAGATAAATTAAAAATAAAAATGGAAGAATGATCATCCTAGAAAAAATCACAATCAACCTGTGCAAAAATGAGATAGAGAACGGAAATCTGCGGCCTGGCCATCATGCTGAACGAGAACGTGTGCTGGCTGGTTTACCGACCGAAGAGGAAACTAGTTGATTAAATAGAAATATTCATGTGGACAAAATTAACTTTCATAATTTATAAAGAATTTTCCCCATCTGCTGAGGCAGTTCAGTTGAATTTAGTCAGTTCATTTAGCCGCTCACCAGGCTTCTTGTAGCATTTATGAATATGGAAGAACGCCTACAGAACATGACAGGACCCACAGGCGCTGCGGCAGTGCACAGCATTATAATACTGACATTAAATATTTTGTATGTAAGCAAAACAAGCTTGTAGCATGGACGGTGCCCTGAGTGAGACTGCAGTATGTTCACTCCTTCAGCAAAATGGCACCTTGTGTGTGTGTGTGTGTGTATGTGTGTGTGTGTGTGTGTGTGTGTGTGTGTGTGTGTGTGTGTGTGTGTGTTATTCCTGAATAGACATCCAGGAAAATTTTTGTGAATTTAAGTTTAATGTGATACACAAAATTTTTTTTTATCAGATGGTTTAGCCATTTGGAAGAAGTGGATAGGGAGGAACTATTTACAATGGTATGAGTCTCCACTTCAAAGAATAACCAGAGGCAGATGAGAACAAGGGAAAGTATCACCGTAGGCGAGTATGTGAATGAGGGTGTTGTATCAAGGGAAGAGGTGCCGTTAACTCTCTCATTATCGAGACAGCTCTTTCAGCTAAAGACAGACGACTCTTTTGACATGAGTAAAAAAAAAAAATCCTGAGCTTGTTAATACTGTCACCATTATCCTCTCATGGTTGGGTTAACCCCCTGATGACTGGGACAGATGAGAGGGAGTCATAGAAGGCTGACTGTTAATGAGCATGGACAGTGAGGCCTACTGGTCTTGTCAGGGCTACAAGTCACAAACTATATTGTTATGCAGTTGATAAGAAGAGTATTTTTTTCTTTTCTAAAGTCATCATTAGCAACAGTACACTTCAGAAATATTAGTATTACCTGGTGATGTTACTGAATATACAGGCTAGCTCATTTAAAACGCATATATCAATTCTACGGGCGATTTCTCAAGTGTTGCCGAGATGGTTCAGTCAGTGGTACAAGTATCTGCCTTGCATCATTTATTTCCTACTCCCACAGTCACAGCCGCTGCCACTCTAGCATGTTAACGCGTATCCTCATCACGTAAGATACTGCCACGTGAGATTCTAGTGACGCGCTATTTACGGTCCACCCTGCATTTTAGTGCTACAGTTATACCTAATAAAGTTGACAGCACTGATCAACGGTGTTCAAACTCCCCACCATTTCAGTCGCCCTTAAGCCTGATTTAAGCCCCTCCTCAGCTTGCCACTCTTCCTTTAACTCCCTGTCACCGTGCCTCCCTCTCTTCTGCCTCATCTCTAGAGCTTACCTCCTTTGAGCCTCCTACCTCACCCAATCTCGTCCTTCACACATTCTGCCTAAAATCCTGGAATGGTCTACCTGAGGGGAGTTGTTGACTACTGCAGCTCTTGCACATATGTTCGTGTAGTGCCAGTGCGAAGTGCATAGGGCAAAATTTGTTTCCGAGCTGCAACCTTAGTTATTTCGATTTTAATTTCCTAAAATACACCTCTTCTGTTACATTTAATTTCATCATCATCATCATCATCATCACCATCAACATCATCATCATCATCATAGCCCCATTCTTACTCTAATGAAGTTTTTTGAGGGAAATTCATTATCAAGAAAACAAAAAAACATGAAGGAAGAGAAATATCATAATGTTAGTTTAAAAGGACCATGTATTCATTCAGGCATCATTCAAGTGCTCAAAATACTCTACTTCATTCACAAACCAAAACCATCCACATTATCCTGCTTCAGATAATTGTTAAGTCGCACTCGCAATACCTATGAAATAGAGCCATTCTGTCAACTCCCTGATAAAAGCAGGGTTGCAGTCTTTGCCACGTTTATCTCAACTTTACTGAATTATCCTGTTCTTTCCTGTGGCAGTTCTTTGCTCCATCATTGTCCATACCTACCGATCTCGCATATTCCCCAATCACAGCACAGTTCCTGGCTTTTCCGGTCTAATTCTACCCTCAAACTCACTCCCATGTGCAAGTATCCTTCTCATTAATAAAGACGTGCCATCTAAGTACATGCATAATAATTTACTAATCAGCAGACTATCTTACATTCAGTTGCTCATAGTTTCTCATCCCATCCATTTCACGAAGTCTAAGTGAGCCATCTACGTGACGAATGAAACTATAAACTTAAGTTGTTCTCATTAAATGATGTAATATGATGATGTCATTATGTGTTTATGTGTCTTGAGATATGTCAAATGTTCTGGTTCTTTCCATGCAGTGTAGGCTAAGTCTTTTTATGTCCCGCAAGTATGCTATCTACCTACGTGAATCCAGAGTACATTGCCGCTGACAATTTGAACCTACAATTTCTGAAAGATTCTCTGTTGGGGACCTTAATCGGACGCTTTCTAAAAACAGAGCTAGATGCTGTCAACGGATCCGGCATCGTCGTGCATAATTATATACAATGCACTGAGATGGGATGTGGAAATGGAGGGGAGAGTAGTAGTAGTAGTAGTAGTAGTAGTAGTGGTAGTAGTAGCAGTAGTAGCAGCCCCAAGCTCATTTAAAGGTAAACCTCAGATGGGTGTTATTTACTACCAAAAAAACAGTGAATGGTTTAATCACTTAAATCTGGTAACATAGTTTATTCACCGTTATTGAAATATCTATACAATCATACAGAGATCTATTGAGATGTTTCGAACTGGGGGAGTTAACTATAATCTCCATTAATTCATTTACCACTAAGGATTTGTCCTAAACTAGGAAAAAAAAAGGAATCCATGTGTTATGAGGATGAAAAGAGTCATATGAAAGACTTACTGGTGCCTTGGGCCTGCTCTTCCTATTTATAACTGCTGTCGACACTGCGGCCGTGTGGTCACTATCCTGCATTACCACTCTGACCTTGACCCCATGAGAGGGAATCCGGTTTAGTTCCGGCTCTGGAGGAGAATATATCAAGGACCTTAAACAAATGACAGAATGAACGAGTCCTAGAGTTAGAGGTTATCATACTTTTCTTTTTTCGTAATTTTTTAAAACTAATCATTCGCTCTAATATCATTTTACAGTGTTTGGTAGCTGTTAAAGTGACGGCAATCGTTGATATCCTATAAACAGTCAAGCTTAGAAGAGTATAAATACAGATCCTGGTATTTATTTCACGTCCCAGGGGGGGCAAACAACTCATCCACTTCCGCATATTTGAGCAAAGCTGGTCTTCCCTCCCCTTACACTCTGCCTCTCCCTCACTCTCATTTTTATTTTCTTTCTCCCCTCCTCCTCTCATGGCATCTCTCTGATTTTCTCATGTCAACGCATCTTGTTGACTTTAATTTCCATCTTAAGTGAAGTGCATCCGCAAGAAGAATACCAGTAAAATCTGTGCAGATGTTTGGGCCCGTGAGGTGGAGCCAGGAGCCCGTGAAAATGTATGAATGTTTATGTTTCACTGTTGATAAATATTCTTGTAACTGTCCTCTCTCTTCCTTCGTTTCAAAATCCTATCCCAAACCACCGCAAGGTAGCGATAATGATGATGGTGATGATGATGATGATGATGATGATGATGATGATGATGATGATGGTGAAGTGGATTGAATACGCCAGTTTGAGTGACTTTTATGGCCAGCATAGATACAAAACTTCCAAAAGTGAAGGGGCGATTTCGATCATGTAATGCTGCCACTGGCTTAAGTTTATCTTCTTTTATCCCGATTCACACGACGCGCTATATTGGAGGGAGGGAGGGGTATTTATACTATGTGGTGAAGGAGTTGATGAAGGATCATCTAGCCTATTCTGTTTGGAAAGCTTTTCTTAAGCCAAATGAATTTGTCTGGTGGCAGTAACAATCAGACACAAAAACCCATCATCCTACAAGACTAGGTGAAAATGCTGTGCCTTAATACCGCAACCTAGTCTTGAGTCCCTACGCGTGAAATGTTCAAACTTTTTTCTCGCCTTATGTGTCTTGACAAAATTTTTAAAAATTTACTCAGGTTTCTTCCGCCTGTCTGTTATCTATCTGTCTTTATGAATTAATTAATTTATTTATTTACTTAAGCTATGATCTATTACTGTCTCTTTCCAGAATATCATCCTTCTTCATATTAACCAAACTCGATGAACCTCAGTTATGAGAAAGGTTACTATAACGCGTCCTTTTTTTCCTTACCTGACGAAGATCCTTCACCTCTTTAAGCTCCATTGATGACTGAGTGTAACCTGATTGGGGCTTGAATTGAAGAATAATGAGACACTCATTCCTACTTCATAATTAAGCTTTATATTGTATACAAACACGAATCAGTATTCAAATTATGGGTTTGGCTCACTTCCCTCAGATAAAAAGAAATCAACTAAAGACAAACTGGTCCTTCACCCTGACTGCCCATGACCATCAGCTGAGATAAAAGGAGTTAGGAATCATCGTTAGGTTAGAAAAAAACGCCCTGTAGTTTATCCTACGTGTATAATAACTCTGATTCTTCTCCAACACCTATTTTTTCTCCTGATAATCAGTGCCTCACCAACTAATTCGTCCTCTGTATACATTGTTCCTTCCTCCATGAGTTTCAGCGGCGTCTCCTGGCAGGCCTTCTCACTCATACTTAAAGCTCTACTAGGAGAGGTCCTTCACATGCAGAACAAAATCGTCAAGTGGTGGTAAGAATGAAATAAGTAGCCTTTATTGGAAATAATACTAAAAAAAGGTTTCTGACACTGTGAGTGATCTGTCCCCTTAAAATAAATATAACTGTCTGCCGCTAGCAACAGCATAAAACGGGGTAAAGTTGTCCCCCTTATAGATCGGGAATGGAGGGCTGAGCGTTTTGAGATTATCTCCACTGAAAAAGAGTTTTAAGTTATTTATCCTTACGAATCTTATTATTTGTAGCTTCAAAATATTTAAAGGGGACCCTCAATCGTAGCAGGAGTTACCATAACGGGGGAGGGGGGGATTTTCTAATACTTTATGTTTTTTAATAAGTACTTCACAGAATATTTAAAAAAAAAAATTAACAAGGTACGGTATAAGGTAATCTTGATTAAATTTACTGTCCCTTATGCATTAATATTTAACTGACTAGTAAAGGAGATATTAACTATATAAGTTATATGGCCTTAAAAATATCTTTATAAGTTATTTGGCAGAAGGAAATATCGCTATTTGTACGTCAGTACGAGGACATATTTCGAATAGCATTCCCAGCGGATTTTGTAGGTGCTTGTATTTTTCAATCCCTACCCTGTGGACTTGAACCAGATTATTGTGGGTCTACTCTAGAGCAGCTCACTCCGGCCCTCAATAAAAGTCGTCCTTGTTGTGAATGATATACTTGTTTCTTTGTCGGGGCAACTCTGCCATTCCATTTAGCCGAGACATCCCAGTTCCTGTATTGTTTCGTGTACTGCTGTCGTGAACTTTTCATTTTGTTCTGTGCTGACTTCCGCTTCAACATTCAACGGACAAACAAAACTCAGTTGCCCTTTCTTTCTCAGCTGTAAGGTTTGAATGGTGACTTCAGAGTACCCAGTACCTTTCCCGTCTGAGATCCAGTATTACCTGACTTGTATCTATTCTGTGATTGCGTCCTACATATACTGAGTTCAGTTCAGTTTTATTCTTCATTGTACAGGCATGCGTTTCGTTAGTGAGGATGATAACAGTTTCGTTAGCTTTTTCCACGTATGGTCCCTCACATGTCCACTTCCTACTGACTTTCTTTTGGGATGCTTTTATCACCCCTAAGGCTGTTCTTTTCTGCACATACCATTAGAGTTTTGCATCTACCGCTCAATTTACTCATTCCAAAAATTCTTATCACTCTCATTTACCCCCTTTCTTGCCCATTACTGGATCTCACCACAAATATGTACTGGGCTTTGAAGCTTTTTTGACTGTGTTCTTTAAATTTTTATACAAATTCTGTAAAGCATCATCTCCATCATCATAAGCTGTTGTTCGAGCACATTTTTTATACAGGGCAGAAGGAATCAAAGGCTGGAAGCCTGAAAGATTGTTCTCAGAAAAAATAAAGAGAACCAAATTCAAGAACCGTCTGGACATCGCTGGGTTTATATGAATAGAAGTCAAAAGCAGAAGGAAATACAAAGGGAAACAATTTCAGAGTTTACCTGTTCCATACATTTAGGACTGGAGGTAAAGGTTAACCTTTGCATTAGGGAGTTGGAAATAAAACGAGTGAGAGTTTGCTGTCAGGCGGGTGCTAAGTGCCCGCAGTAATGAAGGAGGAATGCAAGCAGACAGTTCAGAAGGGCACTGGTCATTGAAGTAATTGTTTTTAGCTATTATCTCTTCTTAAGTTTTAGGCCTGCTACTCTTTCAGGTATATGAAAGTTTTTTTTAAGTATTTCCCTCCAGGTTTTTGTTCATCAGAATCAAACAACATTTAACCTATTTTCATGTTTACCTATAAAGCACAGTGTGTGACAATTCCATGATTGCCTTACCCAGTCATTAATCTCACTAAGGCCTGCGATATTTTACTTCACATCCCACAGATCATGAAGAACAGCAAAAGTGGCATCATTGGCAAAACTCAAGATGCTATACATCTCTAATTCCCCAATGGCAGCTAGTCACTGCTACCCAGAAATGCTTAGGACCCCTTTCTCAAGAACAAGTCTGACCTCGACCATAGCTACTGTAGTTAGTCTGTCGCAGCTGAGAAATACAGCAGGAGAGATAATTTGGCAGGAGCTGTCATAAGGGTTTAAAAATAAAAAAAAGGGGGGTGAGGCAGTGTTGGTATCGCTCAGCGCCAGTGCAAGTGGAATATTTTTCGTCTCATCCTCAGCAGCGAGTTTGCAGCAACCACACCATAGTGTGGTTGCATCTAAATCGCATAGATCCAGTTGCCACTGTGATGCACAAGTTTTCTTGCCATGACAAGGAATGTTTCTTCAAGAAGGGAATTTTGATCCTTTCAACTCTAAATTCTAAGGATTTGATTAAAGTTGAGGTTGTTCTACCGCAACCAAAGAAAATAGAACGTTGGATATTTTCAGCACAGGCTGCTAATTACAAGTATAGTACTGCCGATGAATGGGCTTTGGAAAGGTGCTGACTGAGAGGAACTTGGCCAAATACGGCAGCCAGGTACTGTGCGGGTGGAGATGGGTGATGGTGGTGCGGGAGGGAGAGGAGAGGAGGATACAGGGCTCCTGTCCCACCTACTGCCTCAGGTCATTTGGCAGCCCAGTACAGAGGCTATAAGGCAAGATATGGTCCACTCCAACCCCGCGCTGCCTCACCATCCACCGACACGACGCACACATATAAGGCGCGGAAAGAAAAAAAATGGTAAGGGAAAAGTACCACTCATATTCTCTACAGGAAAGTTCCCTAGCTTAGAAGAAAGTGAGCAGAGAAATGTACATTTTTTGATTATCCATGAACGCTTAAAAGTTAGCGTAAATATTTCTTAATTCCTAACTTACTATATGGCCAAAGCAAATAAGATGTGGCAATTTATTTTTTCTTTAATGTTTTGAAACATGTTTTAAAGCTTCAAATAGTGTTTCGTTTTCAGGTCCGAATGTTACTAGGAAACCCACCAATATCTGGAGCTCAATCGATTTTGATCACCTACTTACTTCACACAAATATGAATGTTTTTTTACTGATAAAGCCAAAGTTTTCAGTCACGTTTCATTTGTTTTCTTCATATCGTGAATTTATCGATTTCTGAGCAGAGGTAGCTCTGCATTACGCTGGGTAAGCAAGCCTGGCTTAGAGCTTCATTTGGAGTGTCTGATTCTCTAAGCGATTCTGACGAATTAATGAGGTCTTAAATCTTGTATATGCATCCCCAATAGCAAGCCGATAACCTCTGGATTTTTTGCTTTACTGTGTCCGACTTCGGGTATAGACTTAGCAGCCCACTGTCTCAGGTCCATTAGCCCTCGTACATGCCGCCACTGTGGCACTAACCCCCACCGTTCAAACAGAATACATGATAGGTCGTCTCATACAGGACTGCTGTAGTGGTATTAGAGAGAGTCTTTTTACATGTCACTCTCATGATAGATCAGGAAAGTCTATTGAAAAGAAATTCAAACCCTTAAATCGTTCCCTGCCCCAACCTAGGACTAAACACTCGTCCATTAGGACAGCAGACCACATTTTTACCGACTCAGCTATTGCCTACAGTGCACAGTGTTTGAACAAGGGGTTCAGAAACTGAAGAAACTGGTTATTAATAATCTATCTATCTATCTATTGCCAGACGCCTCAATCCCGTTTGGGGTGGCCACAAACAAATCGCCTCCAAGTCGCCCTGTCCCCCGCCATTTCACTGCCCTGCTCCCAACTCACACCCCCCTCTCTCATATACCTCTCCACCCCATCTCTCCATCTCATCCTCGGCCTCCCCCTCCCTCTTTCCCCCTCCACCTCACTCACATACATTCTCTTCGTCAGTCTTTCACCCTCCATCCTCTCCACATGGCCAATAATGTTTTCTAATTATCTTGCATCTCATAGCTCTTTGCTATTGCCATCACTAAGTCTCTTGCTGTTGAGTTTCCAACTCTAACGCTAGTGACGAACTGGTCAGAGTGAGTTGTAATTATGCGCTAAAGAAGATGATCTCTTCATTACTGCCTCTGAGTTCAACTATTCATACCGTGAACGATTCTGCCATTCACGGAACATCTCGTCCTACTAGGAATGCTGTTTGTTATGTTTTGCAGATATTTATAGATCCTTAACTTCTTATACCAGCGGTAAACTACTAATACATATTATATAGATTTAATAATATATCCTCATTGTTTGTTGCTTCGACCTGCCCATTTCGGAGATCCATCGTTTTAGTAAACCTAAGCCAGGCAGCAAATGGGAGAAATGGAGTTCCCCCGAGCTAAGCCCTGTATTGGACTATATAGCCCCGCTAGGGTTACAGGAGCGAGCTACCACTCCCGGCACGGCAGCCCGGGCGAGGCTCGAACTCGTAATCCCCCGATTACGAGTCCGGCGCGCTACCACTGTGCTACCGCGCCCCCCTAAGCCAGGCAGCAGTTGAAGCACTCGTAGACAATGGAAACATTTGGTTCATACTTAGTTCAGAGGTTCTTAGCATCTATTATCTCTTCCACAGAAACTGTTTCCACCACCTTTTCTCTAACTCAGCATACTCTGGAACACTTACATAGTCGATAGAAGAAAACTGCATAACCTTTATAAGAAATTCTAGTTCTCCAGTATGTCATAGTTCTCTGCCATGCCAGTTTCATGTACAAAATTGTTGTTCTTGGTCAAGGTTTCATGATTCTGCACGAGTCTTTTGAAGTTGAAGTCTAACGGGATCTCGTCCAAAAGCGATCATCTGCTGTGTTGCATGCATGAATCTCAAGCCCCGTACTCTTTACCGAAACCTGTCTCTATTCCCAGTCGTCGTCTCTGTATAAAGTATGTGTGAGGTAAAATTACGATACTGCTTAAAGTTGAAATTATGAAAAATAATTCATTTGGATTTTTAAGGCACCTTACAATCTTTCTCACTATCATAAAAATCCATGAGACATAACAGATCCACGCAGGAACCACACTGAAAAGTGCTTCAGCAACATCTCATAGTTATAGGATGAATTTAATTCAAGTTTTTCTGACTTATGTTTTCAAATTTTCAGAACTTGAACATCTTCAGCTAAAAATATGAGCTATAGTACAGTATATTCTGTTTTGAGGAACATGTTTTCTTTTTGTTACAGGCACGTTTTATCAATATGTTGGAGCAGATTACTCCAGGGTAAACGCTTTGTTTCATATATGATGAAGAAGTTTAAATATTAGTTAAATGCTTTTGTCTGTAGTGAGCATTAACAGGACTCTGCTGCTAGGCTGAGGTCATATCTTTCTGTTTCACATCTAAATCCAGTACTGAAGATTGATGCAGTCCACTTATTAACCCCGAATTCTTATGGACTAGGCATAAGGTATCTTTCGCACATTTTGTTTTTTCATAAATTAAGAACTATTATTTTACACTTGCACTGGAGAGGGTAAGCTTGTCCTTTCCTATACTGGCACTCGTTTATCATAAACATTGCGCCGAATGCAGTAAATGACTTTGGCCCCCCAAACTTTACACATTCATTTGAGTGGCTAATTTTCACTTTACAAAGGCTGCCATCAGATGATTGTAAGGTTAGGAAGGACTTCTTATAATGGACGGGGTAATGAACGCTGTATCTACCGCCTTCAGTTTGAAAAGTGTATCCCAAGCTCTGTTAACTCAGAACATAAGAATTTAATAGAAAAAATAGCTGTCCACTGAATGATGGGCTTAAATTCCTGATTACTTCATCGTGTTTATCTTTAACATGTTGACAATACCAAATAGATAGGTAAATAAATAAATGAATGTAACATCTTTTTCATCACGTGGTGTACTTATTGCAAACTAACACCTTTTTTTTTTTTTTTTTTTTTACGTGTCCGACTCTGGGCAAAGGCTTCAGGGCCTATTTCTTGGGGGCAGTGACTTATCCCAAGGCCCAGTAGTCCTCCTACACGTCCACATGTCACCACTTCGGCGCTAACACCCACCATCCATATTGAATACATGCTAGGGCTGTCTCATACAGGATTGGTGTATTGGTATTAGCGGGGGTATTTTTACGACATGTCGGCGGGTCATCTGGTAGATCAGCAAAGTCTACTTTTTAGGAAATTCAAATCCTTAAACTGTTCCCTGCCCCAGCCGGGATTCGATCCGGGGTCCATTAGGACCGCAGGCCGCCTCTCTACCGATTCAGCCACCGCCTTCCCCTGAGGCTTGATTTCAGCTGAGTGAATGTTCAGACTCACCATTAACCCCGTCATGGTCAGAGCAACTCTAGCCCCTCGTGCACCAGGTGAAAAAACGTAAACCGGAGCCCCACAAGGAGTCTTGAGGGACTCTCAACTTTATTTTCGGATTTCTGCCACATGCACAAAGTTACAAATGCTAAATTTTGTGTATACGTTGCCCAGGACACGGCACGTGTAGCCAATCCGCCATGTGTCTCTTTTGTGTTTGTTTTGTGTTTTCTTTTCTTTAAGAAAGTAAAATTTTTATGATTTTCATAAAACATTTTGAAAGTTTGCAAATGTAATGAATAATGTGACATATTTTTAGGTTACATAATTCAGATTCATTCAGCATGCTTTTAACATTATAAAATAAATGTTATCAGTTATGATACAATAGAAAAAACACACAATACTATATGATGAAAATAAAATGATGCAACAGATCTGGTTAAGTCTATGTTCAGAACATAAACAAGGTTGACATTTATGTTCAGAGAACCCATGAATTATTTACAAATCAAGTAAACATAAACATAAACAAGGTTGACAGATTTATAATCAGAAAACCTCTGAATGATCTGAACATGAGCTAAATCACTGCAGTTGTCATGATCAGCATCAGAAATGGGAGGATCTTCTACGATTCTCCCCCGCTGACTGTAGAACGTGTCAACATTCAGTGACATAGTCAAAAATACTGTATCTAGAATCTAAAAAAAAAAAAAAAAAAAAAAAAAAGTTACACAGAATGCTAGGTGGGGTACTGGACGACCCCCAGTGAAGTTTGCGCCCTCCTAACTCCAGAGCCATGAGAGTCTTTCCACTCAAATAATGTGTGCTTATACACCGGCCAGAGACAAAGTCATGGTCTGCCAGATCCCTAAAATAGTAAGTGACTGAATGACATCATTTTAAAAATGTGCAGGGGCCAATCTGACCCACATGGCATACGAAGGGCTAGTAGCAATTCTATTCCAACTAGCACCTGACAATTTTAGCAAGAATGAACCACAGAGACATGGGACTATTAAGATCCCGAAAAATACTTGAATAAATAAAATCTTTTAAGTATCATGACGTCCTTTCAATTTAGTTCTTGTTATTACTTGACAGCGATATTCGTAGTAGATAGGACTGGTTGTAGTGAATGGGACGAAAGCAGTTGTTCTCAAACATTCACTGTGGAAGATATACTCGAAAATGAAGGCTATTGAATAATTTTTATTGATTCCACGATCATCGGTAAAACACAATTAATTTTTACCACACCCAAATTTTCCATTAGAAAATGACATGTAAACATCGAATTCATACCCAGGTCCCTAACTGTACTACTAGATGAACAGGGATAAGAGGAGGGGGGGAGGACAAACTTCATTTAACAGTCTGTGTAATGCATATGCAAGGTGTATGATGTTGTAGGAATGCAATGTATAACCGTTACAAATCTGTTCTAGCAAAATCAGGTTTCTTTCAGCTCAGCATATTCTTTTTGTGGTCCCTCGCACCAACAGCAGCTCAGACTTCGTAGACGCCAGGCCTGTACTACTTCAGTCAGTTAACTGAGTACATCCATCCCTGAGTTTGCTTGCTACACCAGAACCCATCTGTAATTCTTTGTGGCCATTCCTGTAACATCAGACAGGTCAGAGATTAGAACTCATGTCGGTACTAGACACTATCGGCTCCCCAGGTATCCTCTAAGTTCCATAAAATCATCGCTGTGTAGCATTTTATGAAATGTAAAACGCGCCATCGCAGTGAAGGAGCTAAATTCTTACTTGTCGTGAGGAAGTGTTATCGAAAGGATGTAGAGCTATAATATTTTATAATCAAGCTCTGGGCAATAGCCTTCAAAAGGATGAAAATTTGGGGCAAGATATTGACAGAAACATTGTTACGTTAATTTCTTCAAAATACGGCGATGTGATACATTTTTCTTGGTACCCCAGGATAATTTTATTCCATGTACGAAACGCTTATGTAGTGAACGAGTTAATATGGCTTCCATTCATAATAAACCTCTCTCCTGAACAGAATAAATGATATGGTAGTAGGAAAATAAATATCGAAAAACATTACGTTGAAGGGACTAAAAAATGCAACAGATTGAGTTATGTTACAATGAAGGGGCTGAGAAATGTTACAATGAAGGGACTGAAAAATATTACAATCAAGGGACTGAGAAATGTTACAATCAAGGGTTTGAGAAATGTTACAATCAAGGGACTGATAAATGTTACAATCAAGGGACAGAGATATGTTACAATCAAGGGACTGAGAAATGTTACGCGAGCATTCATGTTACCCAGTGAAACAGATGGGGAAAGAAGGCTAGGAAGAAGGTGTTCCAGATCTACCCTTTCGACAATAATACTAGGAGGGTGATAAAACCTTCAAAGTGTATCTCACTGGAATAGAAATAACAGCAACAGCTTGTAGTTGAGTCAGATGAGTTAATGGGACATAACTGTAACGGAAGATAGTAGTACCCATATGACGTTGTTGGTCTGGAGCGGGATCAGAATTTAAGACATGGTAGTCAGGACTGGAAGGAACAGCATCACTAACCATGGTCTCCTGAATTCACATGCATGCAGGTGAAAACTTGACCATAAGACGACGCAAGTCCTCTACACAGGCACGTAAGCCGTGACAGCTCCACCGAATGACAGAACCCATAGAGAATCAGAGTAAGTCACGAGCTAGCACATTCCCTGCCAAGTGGCCAGGCATGGATGGGTGCTTAGGAAGGTCCTTTAGCAAATGAATGCCCAGCGCCAGTAGGCTGCACACTGTGTTGACCACCTGAAGACAACTCTGAAGTGCAGTGAACAGTAACTATTACAACACACTTCCTCAGAGCCAGAAGAATAGGCCCCATGGCAGGTGAATTGCAAGTCTGTCCTTGATGCTTTAGAGCAGCCAGAGCACCAAAAGTAACAGAAGGAGTGGTAGATTCCACAGAACCGGGACCCTGAGAAGATGAGATTGTATGCAGCCGAATAAACAGCTGACAATCCGGCCATCACCACCACCTGATAGTGGTCTGACTACCAGTGAGTTACTGGCCTCATCCTGCGCCTGACCAGACCTCTAAGATTCCATGGCATGATGCATAGTACAGACATTCATAAAAGGCTCTACAAAGGATCGTTTGGGTCTGACTAAGTGGAAGAACCATGACAACACTTGCCAGTAACATGAGGAACATTGGGTAGGATAGACAAGTCAGGACAAGGAGATGCATTATCATGGACATCCACCACCACCATGGATGAGTGCAGATCATCTACCATGGAAGTGGAGGTGGAAACAATTGTGGAAGAAGGTGGAGGAATACCTAGAGCCCTTGCAGTAGGAACCCCAGGAATGGCGTCCTGCATATCAAAAGATGGAAAAGTGGACGATGGCACACGTCGAGGCAGCTTTTGACACACAGCGCAAAGGGAACGCTATAAAGGATAGTAGCACAAGTAAACCCGGCTGGAAAAAGTGAGTCTGGACTCTTCTCTTTGCTTCAGGGAATGATACCTTCCCATGGTAATGAATGCATATGATTTCCTTCACAATGCAGTAGTAACGACAGCGTCGAGAAGATGAGCATGGACATCCCCACAGTGGTAACGTTTATGGGATCTTGGACAGTCAATGGCATGGGTTGAGCCACCACAGCACACATGCACAGGTCAGCCTGTGTATGATAGTAAAGGTGGATAACGCATTCATACCCTTGACAATGGATACACTGCTTTGGGGTTGGCATGTAAGGGTTCACAGAAAGTGACAACCAAGTGAGTTTCACAGATGGAAGCAATATTAACTGGTTAATAGTCTGGAACAAGGTTGGAGTAGGAGCTGGAATACCAGCTGTCTTTCGCAAGCAGTCAACAGTCACTACACCAAAAGATCACAGTTTCTCTAATTGTCGTTCCTGAGAGTACTGAAGGAGATCACGGGAAAAAATAACACCCTTACACTAGTTGAATTAAGCATGAGAAACAAAAAACACACTGTTACCAGACACAGGAGTCAGAACCTTTTGATGGGGCCTCTGGTTTGGGGGAGGACACTTTCATAAAGATGCTAGCTTGCCTGGGGAAGGATGTTATAGAATCACGGCTGCAGGTAGAAACAATAGCACTGAGAATACCGAAAAAAAAAAAAATCTTAAACTGAACCACTACCTGAGGATTTCAACACGAGGTATTTCACGTACAAAACAGGCTCAGACCGAACTGCACGGGACTTCGAATCCACACCAACCCACCGGAAATGTCTCCTACTCAGAGTTTGATGTGAGGGCAACGGACAGAACCCAGGGGCCTGGATAGGTTCCAGAGTGGCAGTAAAGTGATGAGGAATCCGATAAAAGTCCGGGGACTGATACAGAGTCGTCAACAACATATAGTGAACAAACCATGTACAGCAAGGCACCACCTTTGCTCCTGAACCCCTGTACCCACCAAGGAACACAAAAAGGAGAGATAATACGCCAGGGATAACACTTCTGGTGACCCCAGAGGTAGTGACGGCATATATGCAGATAACCATCAGAGGACCCAGACGAGGGTGACAGGAGCAACCAGGTCCCCACAGTACCCACTTGGCCCTAGCCAACAAGAGATCAGCCAACTGACCTGGTTTGGCCCAGGCAGGCAGCCCGTCTAGCCAGAGTGAGGACCAAAGAATATGTGTTACTTGCTGCATGGTGCATCATGCAGCATTAATCAGTACCCAAGATTCCTGTTCCCAGCATTATGGGACACCACACATGGCAAACACATGGGAGGATTAAACAGCCTCAGAGGTTGGAGGTGTAGGAACCACTACTAGCTACCCTCAAGACCAGTAGGAAGGGAACAATTTAACCTGGTCCCTCAGGCCCCTCCAGAATGGATAGCCCCTCCTTTCTCCTCCAAAGACAAAGGAGGAGGAAGTAACCCACTCTCTGGTCCGGTTAACCAGGTCGATCGAACATATAAGACCCCACCGTGGCAAGGCGGCTCCTACTGGGCAGGGGGGCTAGTTGAGTAAAATTGCTTAGGTGTGGCAAAAATAAGCCTAAAAGTGCATTACCCAAATTAAGGGTTAAGGACGGCCTTTCGTATGAGGAATCTGAAGCGAATTATGTCTGATATATTTGTGTGGCCAACAACTTGTAAAACTGTCCACTGTTTAAAAGGTTTACTATCATATACAGAATCTGAGATATTCTTCGTTTTATAAATTTTTGAGGCCAAATACTTGCAAAATTGTCCCTTGTGTGGAATCTGATGTGTATTATGTCATATATTGCAAGGCCCTTCTCTCATTCTTGCAGTGTGCTGGAATAAAAAGAAATATTTTTCACTGACGCTTGGCAAACACCAATTTCCTGGAAATGATGGGTCGGGGACGCCCCATACAGAGGATATTGCCCATTTATCGTTGAATAAAGTGCCAGTCGGAAGCTGGCCGGGGTGGCCACCGGCTGGACGAACTCAACTATACTTTGTTCCAGTACTGGAAAATATCGCATCCTGGTTTGATTTATCTATGGCTAATTTCACGAAAAATATTTGATTGAGTTCATGCTGTGCAGTGCTGCTTTTTTTTACATACGCTCTTTACTCCCCACCACGACCATCATCGTCATCACCATCATGATCCTGTATCCCACATTACATTCAGTGAGGATCGAGAATAGAGGAAAATGGCAGAAAAAAAAAAAGTAGAACTATTGACTGGGTATCCAAAATCTGGGCTTCACATCCACGCAATCATTATTCAAAATTTCGAAATTTTTGTCTTCGCTTCTCAAGTCAGGCGATCCACACAAAAACTAATGTAGACTAATGACCATTCCTTCGACCATTATATTAATATAGGGATGCATCGATTGTCATGTGCATCTAGATTCATAACTCATCTATTCATCTCTATTCATTGTTATATCTGTTGCATCCTGAACTTACATATTACACTTGTTCACACACACACACACACACACCTGTTACATACATATTCATTCTTGGTCTTCAACTCATCATGCCGAGAAGTCATTCATTTGTACTCTTTTTCACCACCATGTACAGTCGGAGGCCAACGGGTATGAAATAAGCCTGAGTGTCTGGCAATATAGTATGGAGAAGAGTTTACAGATATGCATTTTAATGCCCTGTATATATGTTTAACACTCAAAGGCATGCTTGGAACACAATATTCTCTATGTAATGTATGTGATAATAAATCTAAGATACAGAATGCAATAAACTGATGGTATGAAATGCAGTATGAAAATATATCATACTCTCCGTGCTAGTTTCCTTCTGGTCTCTCCCCTACCTCTCCCTCTGTCCCTCCCCACCACTTTGTGTCCCCCTCCTCCTCTACCTCCTTTCCTCCCCTCCCCCTCCCTCTTTTCCTTCTCTATTTACCTTTTTCCCATTTTGTTTCTCCTCAGTCTCTCTTGCTACACATTCATATTTTAAAGCGCCATCATGTTTGTTACACAGCACTCCTTTATTATTCTTGGCACATTTAATACCTCATATTAACATGATATTTTTTCTTAGTATCAACACAATTACAGCCTTGATTTATCATCAATATTCCCCTCTCATCACCATGCTCTCGTCTCTATTCTCATTCCATTCTCTACAGTCCTCCCTCCATTATTCATGGCACTCCCGAGATACAGGTAGTTTTGGCGTCTGGTATTAGTGTTGAAATCCTGTGTTACTCCCTGTCTGCATCCCATTCAGTGTTTACCGAATTCTTTTCCCCAACACACTCTCACAGCCGCTTCCACTTATCCTACGCATGCATGTAACGTCATGGCGATATGGGTTTACATTATACAAACAGTCATGCCACCAGTGGTAACCTGATTCCTGCATGCCCACGAATTTCATAAAATAGGGAGATATTGTGTCAAGTATCAAGCATTAGCAATGTCAAGGGTGTTTTTACGGTGGGGAAATTACACTTGGATTAGAACCTGCGTTTTCAGAATTTCTATTTCAATACTATGACCAATCAGCCGCACGGTTCCCTGCAACATATAGTGCAAAATAGTTGAATCAAACATCTCTCTCCTCTCATTCATTTCCCAATGTTTACTTACAACAGCGATGTTCCATTGATATGTATTAGTGCTGCTTCTGTCTTGAGTCACTAAATTGATAAACCTTACCAAGGCGTCGATCACTGGGTGGTTCGAAAGTCAACGTGGCTTTAATTCTCTTTCCAACTGGGTGTCAGATCCGACGTCAAGGAGCATACCGGCTTATCCAACGTCTCCGCAGCTGACGCCACACATGCAGCACTAGGGGGTTCTGCATCCTTTCGCTCTTGGTACTCTTCAGCATAGTGAAAGGGCACAGCCTTCATGCCTTCTTCCAGTCTGGGGTCATAATCACATACTTAACATTATCTACGCTCTTCTTTACTACATAAGGACCCCTGAGAAACTTTCCTGTAATGACTGTCCACAGACAGGGAGCATGAGTAGCAGTTTTCTCCTGCGTGAAACACTCTACTCCTAGCCTGTTTGCTTTTATCATACCGACTCTGGCTTCCTCTGAGAGGACTCCAAATTTGCTTTTATTATTTTTTAACTCTTTGGTAGTCTTTCTTTGAAATCTGAGACTCAGGTTAACAGAATAACATGATCATTATCACTGGCTATTTGTTCCTTAAGCAGCTTAAATGGAACATATATAACCGAAATTCATTTCAAATGGGGAGTAACAAAGGAATCATTTGGCGTCTCTATAGTTGCAAACAACAGGAAGGGAAGGCCTTTGTCTCAGTCCTTTTCATGAACAATACAATATTTCTTTAATATCTGCTTGTGCATGGGATGATATCTCCCCAGTGTTCCCTGACTCTGAGGATGGTGGACTGAGGAAATGATCTGAGAGATCCCTAACACTTTGCGGGACTGTCTGGATAATTACTCGTCGCCGCCCGGGGGGGGGGGGAGGAGATTGTAGGCCCCCCCCCAAAAAAAAAAAAAAAAATCGCCATAACGCTTTTAGATTCGTCATACCGACATGAAATCAAAGCCTAAAGGTGCATCTTTGAAATCTGCATCCTATAACATGCCTCATTACATCAGAGGGAATCACCCCCCAGTTAGCAGTAGGGGGGTCAATATCAGGTGGGTTGGGCCTAAAGTTTCAAATAGGTATAAAATCGCCAATTTGCACCCGATTTACTCCAAATTTTATATGACGTCTTTGACTAGATAACCTAATGTGTTTATCCGTCAGCACTAAAATGACTGCTGTGGACGGGTTTACTGTGCCTTGGCACCGCTTCTTGTTTTGACATGAAATTGCTGCCCTTATCTGATTGGACCTCTTCTGGAGTATCAGAAGCATGAGCAATTGCTATAGTCTTTGGCCTCCATACCTTCAGAACAACCATTTGATATATATTCTCCCACTCATCATTGTGAGCAGCGTGTGAGGGCTTTCCAACATTCGTTCGTTCGAAGATTTCCTGCACATATAGTGCAGGCCGGGCCATACATTAGCCCGGTCAGTGGGGTATGGGCTGATTAAAAAATAGTAAGTGGGGAGGACAGGACCTGGGGATTGCCCAGCACACACGTCCTGTCTCCTGACTGGCTTTGTGGTGTGTGTGCTTTCCAACAACGCACCAACACAACGCACCAACACACCATATACTCTTAGGTCGAAACACTTACCGGTACATAACTCAACCACACATTCTCCCTCACCCATTGCAGGATCAATCAATGCTGCAATCTCTGAATTAGATCTCTGCATCTCGGCCAGTCCTAGCCCTGCACTACTCTTTAAGGAGCCCTCAACCTCAGAAGTCAGTTGGGCAAAGAAAGAGTTAGCAAGAGATATATCATTTGGTTCCTCATTAATATTAACATTATCAAGATGAGATATTCCATCATGGCTCTCATCACAGGCAAGGAACAGTGTAGGGTACTCTACCTCCAGTTCATTTATCCTCTCTTCACTTATGGGACTTTCTGATACATAGGGAACTGCATTCACTTGTCCTCCTGGCAATTCATTACCCAAAAGGAGAATGACTCCTTTTACAGGTAACTGGTTCACGATGACCGTACGTACTGGTCCCGTAACTAATTCTGACTGGAGCCTCACTTCAACCAGGGAAATAGACGCATAATCAGCTATTCCATGTAATAAACACATTCGTCAGACTCAGCCACATTGATTACCCCCTTCAACATACGAGACTGAAGCACCTGTGTCTCTGAGTACTGTGACCTTCTTTGTATGTTCACCATCACTTGACACTAGTCCTTTAGAAATGGAACTCGTAAACAGGGTGTCCTGTGGGAATCACTTTGCTTACTATTTGAGGGAGGATGCTCTGATGGATTATTATTACCATCTTCATTAATTCCTAATAGCTGCACTATCCTTGTCTCACTGATGTCGTATGATAGCTACAGAAGACTGACTCTCAAGAACTGACTGTCCATTCTGGCTTCAAACTCACTAAACAGCGGCTGAAGGCATGTCTGACTACCATTCATCCTTTTTTTTTTACTCTCTTTTAGTATTAGCAATCCCCCAAGGGTTACTCAAACCAAGGACTTCCTCTCATCTTCTTCCAGCGCAATTCCTCTACATGACCCTATTACAAAACCGACAAAACTTGGAACTTCTACTGGCCCATTGTCAACAATGTCCCCATTCTCTTTGGTGGCACTAACAAGCTCTGGGCTTACAGTGTTTCCAGTGGATTCCTCTAAGTTAATCTTAACTTGTTTGCAAGAAGAAGGGTTTACAGAGTCTAATTGGTCCTCTTCCCTATATCTACCAAATCAATGAGCCTTAAAATCATATTTTTGAATACCAGTATAATTATCTGCCTCAATATCTGCCTTAACCAGGTTATACACCCCTTTCACAACTAGGCGAGTGGCAACAGCCTTGGCAAGATTCCTGGTGGAGTTCTCTAAGATTATGAGTTCTCGCAACTTAGAAAAATCTTTGTTAGTTTTCATAGAGTGCAGCCAACGATCAAATGCATTTTGAAGTATTCTAGCATAATCCACATGGGTCTTATCGGTTTATTTGTAAGTGGTTTTGAAATTGAGCCTGTAAGCTTCTGGTACAAGGTCACAAGCCCTAACAATTGCATCTTCCATCTCATAATCGGCACACCGTTCAACTAATAATGCAATGTAGGCCATTTGTGGCTTACACTTAAGTACACTTCGCAGTAATATCGACCAAGAGTCCCTAGGCCAGGAACAACGACCCCTCACATTCTCAAACATTTAGAAGTATTTAATGACATCTTTCTTACTAAAGGGATAAACCAACTTAATGGTCTTGGTAACATAAAAAGAGTCGCTAGCATAGGCACTACAAGGACTGGATGTCCCGCCAAGCTGCCTCAGCTTGTAGTCATAATCTAGCTCAAGTTGTTTCTCTCGTACTTCATGATACATTATTTGCAACTGAATTTTGGCTAATTCAAGTTTTAAGTTGTGCACTGATACCAGTATATAAGGTATTAACATGTACATTTTGAACAGTATCATAGTGAATAGGTGCCTCTTGTTCCAAAAGCTCAGGATTCTGATCCATATCAAACATTGTGAACAGATCGTTCTTATTCCCAAAGCTCATGATCATTTGTGTTATGACCAGATTCATCAACTTCACCCACCCTAAGCATTGTGTCCTGAATCAGGACAGGTAAATTAGGTTTATTAATATTACCGGCAAATTTCACTCTTAAGACCTGAGCAGTCACCTTAAGCTCAGATTAATAAGATTTTCCACCTCAGACTTTTTATGGTTCTTTCCAAAAATGCTCTTACATCATCAAAATTCGTCACCACCATGAAAATGATTATACAGTTAGGTTCAAAGCAAAATCACTGTGCAGTCCTGGCAAAGGTGAACATTTTGATTCTGTTACTGACCTTGCATGGAGATTTCTGACTCTGAATAAAATCAGTGACACAAACAAACTTTAATTACAAAATTTCTACACAGAACATCACAGAACTGGGTTCTTTTATATAACCAACAGGTGCACAGCACGGCACCTACCCAATTTAGGATCACTTTCAACCCTACTCAGACAAGATCAGTCTGACACTTGAGCTAATAGAGTAGTAAATGGGAACAGTTACAATACTAGGCTGCTATGTACAAGTTAAACACATATTCTTAACTTGTAACTTGACATCTTGGAGTGCTTCTTACACTATATCACTAGATTAAGGCTGCACCCCCTCTGTGGAACCTCCCGGTTGAGAAGGCCGGGAAGTTGTGTGATAGCAGTGGCACCTGTCAGGTAGCATTAGGGCGAGACAAGGCAGCAGCAAAGGTAACCCCAGGGCGAATAGACCTCTCTCTTACCCAGGTCTTTGCCCCAGAAAGGCAAATTTTCTCCTTGGTATGAACAGAAACAATCTCATACTCAAACTTGTACACATCACAATCCCTTGAGGAGGCCGCATGCACTCCTCCACAGTTCAGACATTAAGAGGGTTGAGACCAATCAACCATACCATGCGAAACACCACCCCAATTTCCACAGACTTCAGGAAGACCAGATGCTTCCCACCAGCAAGAACGGTAAACATGACCAAACCTTTGACAATAATAGCCCCTTCTAGGTCAGGGAACATAACATTTAACCTTAAGCTTCCATCATGCAGGAGTGACAACCTCTGGCAAAATATGGCGATCAAACGTCAAGTTAAGAGTGGGCTTGGGTGTTAAAACCCCATCAACTTTCTTCATAATTCTCAATACTGCTACAAACTCCCTGTGGAGCCAGCCTCTCCAGGAGAGAAGGATCAGAATATGAGACCAAGTAATGAGAATACACAACCCCACGGGACTGATGTAGGGCCAAATGTCGAGAGGCAGATACTGGATGACTGGCAACCATAGTAAGGGACTGGATGCGTTAACTCTCCTCTTCATTCCTGGCTTCTAGCAACAGAGAACCATCGCCCTGCAAGAAGACCTTCGGGGTAAATCCACATGCTGTAACTAAACAATTGTGAATCTGATAACAGTTCAGGTTCTGAAAAGAAGTACCATCAGCCATTTTGAGTACTATGTACTTTGTATAAGAGAGTTTCACAAAGGTGCCAGGTAACAGCTCGATAGAAAGGACATCTGGATTCGCAGTTTTAGCAGATGACCCAGAGGGTAAAGGGTCGCCGGCCAGAGAGTGATCAGGTGTTGGCGACTTGTGCGGCTGGTCACCGACCACACAAGTGGCTAAAGAAGTGTTTAATGTATCCATATGTACACCCGAAAGCATTAATCTCTCCCCCCTAATAGCCGGAGTCGCGGCCAGTGACCGACCAGGCGATCGAACACCCCACATCCACCGCCCCTACCCCAACCCCAAAGCGTTGTTGGATATATGTGGGACGGCCAGAGCTGGTGATGTTACAATGTGTCATGACTTTTTTTTATATACAATCAGAACCAGTAGGGGTAAGTATATAAAGGCAATTAATGTGTAATACTATGCTGGTATCCACAACATACGAGAAAGGCACGAAAATGAAAGAAGACATACGACGTATTATGTGTTATTGACTATATACTTACATACTATGTTATAATGTAACTACAGATAAGTATTGTATAGGATCTGATGAAAGATGTGATGTCGTTTCTTATACATTCTCACTCCCACCTCCACCACCCTTCTCTCTGATTTGCTGTCTCCACCAAACGCCTCTCATACCCTGTCATCCCCCATCCCCACCCATTGTTAACCAACATAAAGATAATGATGAAATGATCTGTAAAGTATTAATCATATTGTATTATCACACGCTTCTGCATTATCACCAACAAATAAAAAACATACAATACTCCGGTATACCTGCCAACCATTTCATCCTGTTGTAAGGTGTTACATGACATACACTCTGCAAGTTGGACTTTGTGTTACAATGACATACGGTTGTTTATTGTTAACACAGGTTGTGTGGCTTTGGACGTCCATTACTCCATATGAGCGTCGTAATTTAAGCCTTACATTATAAACTCGTAAGGATTATGTTCCTGTCATTATTAGATGAACGAAACGAATCAGGGATCGGCTCTGACGAACCACGAACTCTGCTTTAACGAAAATATTCCGACCACTTGTCACAACAGTGACACAGTGTCATTATGTATATGACTGAATGTGGGTCAATCGTATACATAACGACATTGTGTCACTGTTATGTTAAAGCAGAGTTCGTGGTTCGTCAGAGCCGATCCCTGATTCGTTTCGTTCAACCAATAATGACAGGAACATAATCCTTACGAGTTTATAATGTAAGGTTTAAATTACCACGCTCATATGGATTAATGGACGTCCAAAGCCACACAACCTGTGTTAACAATAAACAACCGTATGTCATTGTAACACAAAGTCCAACTTGCAGTGTGTATGTCATGTAACACCTTACAACAGGATGAAATGGTTGGCAGGTATACCGGAGTATTGTATGTTTTTTATTTGTTGGTGATAATGCAGAAGCGTGTGATAATACAATATGATTAATACTTTACAGATCATTTCATCATTATCTTTATGTTGGTTAACAATGGGTGGGGATGGGGGATGACAGGGTATGAGAGGCGTTTGGTGGAGACAGCAAATCAGAGAGAAGGGTGGTGGAGGTGGGAGTGAGAATGTATAAGAAACGACATCACATCTTTCATCAGATCCTATACTATACTTATCTGTAGTTACATTATAACATAGTATGTAAGTATATAGTCAATAACACATAATACGTCGTATGTCTTCTTTCATTTTCGTGCCTTTCTCGTATGTTGTGGATACCAGCATAGTATTACACATTAATTGCCTTTATATACTTACCCCTACTGGTTCTGATTGTATATAAAAAAAAGTCATGACACATTGTAACATCACCAGCTCTGGCCGTCCCACATATATCCAACAACGCTTTGGGGTTGGGGTAGGGGCGGTGGATGTGGGGTGTTCGATCGCCTGGTCGGTCACTGGCCGCGACTCCGGCTATTAGGGGGGAGAGATTAGTGCTTTCGGGTGTACATCTGTAAGAGGTAAAATGGCACCAGGAGCCAAGGGCAACCGCCTACCAGGGAGTGAAGGGACCGAGCACAGTCTGATGGGAGCAGGGTACTTTGTCCTCAGAGGGTGACCTGAAAAGGACACCCCGTGATGCGAAAATTCGCTCCCACCGGAGCAAAGACCCCCTTCCCAAACATCCCCCAGCCCAGACACCCAACCAACCAACTCAGGACAGCACCAAGGCGACCCCTCTTGAGAGTAGCACTGATGACCCACGTTTCGAGCAGTGCTTAGTCAGACTCCTCACCCACAACCCTACCCACATGGGAGACCCTGCCAGATGTCATTATATCCGCTGGCAGGGTTGTGGGATCACAGAGGCATGCAAGCCTCCCGACAATGACAAGGTGGCTGTCCAAGGAGGGGGACAGTAAGGGGAACAAGACAATAATCACAATATGGCTGAGTCCCATCACACATCAGCAACTCATGCATAAGCCATGAGTGCCCAACTCATAGCTGGACTACAGCCACCTCCAATCACCGAGGCATGGAGGGGAGAAAACTCAGCACAACCACTCTCTGAAAAATTTCTTTTAATTTATTATGAGCAACAGCATCCCACTGTCTCTGCCAACAAGTGCGAATCGTGTAGTTCAATGAAGGTGTCATATTGCAGACAGGAAGTCAGTAGCTGGTAGGGGGCCATCAAGAAGACATAGCTTTAGCTAATGTATCCACCCTCTCATTGCCCTCTACACTAACCTGTGTGGGAGCCCAGCAGAAGTCCACATGACGGCCAAGGAGAAAAAACTCCTTTAAACTTGAGAAAATCAATGGATGCCATGAACCGAAAGACACCAGCGCAGACAGAGCACTGCAGGAGTCACCAAGAATCACAACCAACGACTGGGGAAATGAACTGAAGAGCATATAAAATCACAGTCAGTTCCGCTGTGTAAAGAGAAGCAATACCAGGAAGGTTATCGCCCAGAGTGAAGGAAGGGAAGAGGACACCAAGTCCTACTCCGGTATCAGTCTTAGATCCAACAGTATACGCAGGGACAGAGCCCTCATGAATTAGGGCATGGTCTAAAAGGTGAGGGAGAGGGCCACCTGAAAGGGAAGTGCACTCTCTTTACTAACAATGGACCTACAAAATGTCACAAGGGGGAGTAGCCAAAAACCCACCCTCGGGATCTGATGTGGACAAATTGCCAGTCTTGGAACAAAGAGGGCTAACATAACAGATCGGACCCTGTAACCAAATGGCTTTGGGAATCTAAGATGAGTGTCATAAACAGGAGAATGTTAAACCTGGGAGACCATGGCACAAAGAAGCGAGTTCGGCAACAGCAGAAGAATTAGCCACAGTCTTTCACCTGCGTTGCAACACACACACACACACACACACACACACACACACACACACACACACACACACACACACACACACACACACACACACACACACACACACACACACACACACACACACACACATGAGGGGAAGGAGTGGTAAACTTTCCAGAAAGTTTCCTTACCCAGTTCCACACCTGACTGAGAGCAATCCTCAAGTTAATGGATTAAATATAACCCTTCCATGACGAACGTCTGGCCTCCTCTAACACCCGCCACAAATGAGCTCAATCCTTCCGAAATGCCACCAGCTACTGAAGATCCTTAAGATGGCGATGAAGTCGAGAGGAGACCCGTTGGGCTTTCATTGTGGAACTGCACTCAGGTCCAACAGGCAACTGGATGTTCAGGAAACTGGGTGCAACATATCAGTGCAACATATCAGTTAAATAAGCTAATCAGCACTGTCAAAATAATACACAGAGCATTCACTGGAACATTACTGTGAGAAATGGCCAGTCTGCCCTATCCAGGCTCCAGTAAGGAAGATGAGGTTGCAGTCACCTTCAGCAACAGTTAAGGATGGCCAAGTGGTCACTGCCATGTAAGTCAGGCAACACACCCGAAACAAAATGTAAAACAACGTCAGCTGGGCATAGAGACAAATCAGTGGCAACATACATCCTAGTCTGGCTATGGAAGTACACATGTTTATCAGAATTCATAACACTCAACTCCTCATCTTCCACTCAACAAATATGCATAGCACCTCGAGCACTGGCCATGCTGTCACTCAACAGATGGTGATGACCATTCATATCACCCATTAAAATAAAGGGGGAAACAAGGCTGTGAAGATGGTGTTCAAGATCCACCTTTTTGACAGTGCTAGAAAATCGTGAACAACAACATTTTGTAGGTGTGTGGAAAGGCTTAAATGAATGAGTGGATGTCATGACAAAGGAAGATAGTAATGAATGGGACGTCATGATGAAGGAAGATAGTAGTGAATGCGACATCATAATGAAGGAAGACAGTAGTGAATGAGACGTCATGACAAACGAATATAGCAGTAACTCCATGACGCCCATGGTCAGGAATGGGATCAGAATAAAGGACATGGTAACCAGAGGGAGCGAGAGGAACAGCACCACCAACTATGGTCTCTTGGATGCATATGTGTTCTGATGAAAATTGTGCAAAGAGACGATCTAATTCCTCCCGACCAGCATGTAAGCCACCACAGTTCACCTCAGTTATACAACGTACAGTAGGGGGAGGATCAGAATAAGGTGTGGGACAACTCAGTTCCTGTCCAGTGAGCTGGTTTGTATCGGTACTTAGGATGTCCCTGAGAAAGAGACTACCCAGCACCAGGAAGCTGCACATTGTGCTGACCACCTGAAGGCAACTGTGGAGGTGAAGAAAGAAAGTTTGACAACAGCCTTCTCTGGAGACAGAAGAGGCGGCCTGGCAGGCAGTTTGCAGGCTGCCTCAGATGATTTAGTGCACTAGAGCCACCATCAGAAGCACCAGAGGTAGCTGACTTCGCATGACCCTTTGAGGATGAGGTCATAATAGCTGAACATGAGTGCCAACAATCTGGTCAACACCATCACTTGGTGAGGGCTAAACCACCAGTCAAACACCAGCTACATCCTGGACCTCTATAGACTCCAGAGACTCCAGGCCAAGTGGAAAAGCAGAGTCCTCAGAAGGATCCACAGAGACATAAGGTGGAAGGTCTTAAGGACTAGAACATCGCGAAGAATAATGGCAACATTTGTCAAGAACAGAAGGAACTATGGAGAGGCTGGACGATTCATAACAAAAGGGACACATTGACATGGACATCCGCCACCCCAGCGGAAGGTCACAAACCCTCTGCCATTAAAGTAGAATCAGAAACAGCAGGAGAAGAGGGTAGGTGAATACCATTTGCACAAGTAGCAACAGCCTCAGGAATGGCATCGTGGATATCAGAAGATGGAGAGGTGGGCGATGGCACAGATCATTGCAGTTCCCGAGACACAGGACGGTGAACAGGAGCATTTGACCGGACAGAAGCAAAAGCAACTCCTGGCTGGAAGACGCAAGTCTGGACCCTCCTCTTTACTTCTAGGAACGAAACTTCTCAAGAGTACAAATGGACACAATCATTTTAAAGCAGTAAAGAGGATAGTTTTAAGAAGACACATCATGGGCATCCCGAGAGTGGTAGCATTTAAATGGTCCTGGACAGTCATCAGCATGGGTTGATCCACCACAGGAGACACAGGCACCAGGAAGGCCAGCCTGTGCATGACAGCAAAAGCGGCTAACATATCCTATCCTAGACAGTGGAAACACCTCTTTGAGGTCGGCATGTAAGACTTCACAGGAAGTGAAAGACAAGCAAATTTAACTGATGCAGCCAAGGTTAACTGGTCAAAGTCAGGAGCAGAGTCGGAATTGGGATCATATACCATCTATCTTCTTCATCTGGTGTTCAACAGTCACCACACCAGAAGACTGTATTCCTCTAAGAGCTGTGCCTCAGAGTATCGGAGAAAATCACAGGGAAAACACTACACCCCTACACTGGTTAAAGGTAGCATGAGGAACAGAAGATACACTGTTTCCAGACACATAAGTCAAAGCCTGTAAACAAGAGTGCGCTTCTGGGGAGTACACCTCAATAAGGATGTTACCATCCTCTTGGGAAGATATTTTTAACACCAGTAAGTGTGACACAATGATGGTCAAAAATGTCTAGATAAACTACTGCCACACACCAGGAGGATTTCAACATAAGGTTCTTCACATACGAAACAGGTGCAGACAACACCACAGGACATTATGGGAGCATCAACCAGGCTTGCAATAAAGGAGGAAGAGTCCAACGAACGTCTGAGCACAGATGCTGAATCAACAGTTTCTAGGGAGTTAGCCATAAACAGAAGAAACCTTCACTCCCCATCCTTCCATCGGGGGAGGCGGTGGCTGAATCGATAGAGAGGCGGCCTGCAGTCCTGATGGACCCAGGTTCAAATCCCCGCTGGGGCAGGGAACAGTTTAAGGATTTGAATTTCATTAAATCAGGCTTTCCTGATCTACCAGATGACCCGCCGACATGTCATAAAAGTACCCCCGTTAATACCAATACATCAGTCCTGTATGAGACGGCCCTAGGATGTATTCAATATGGACGGTGGGTGTTAGCGCCGAAGTGGTGACATGTAGAGAGGTGTATGGTATGTAGCAGGACTACTGGGCCTTGAGAGCAGGCTGTGAAGCCTATGCCCAGAGTTGGACACATAAAAAAAAAAATCCACAATGGAGCTCCCCAAAAGTAGGCCATATGCAAGGAATAACACATTGGAAACCACAGAGGTAGTGAAGGAGTTTAAATCATGCTGGTTATTACCATGGGACTCGGACAAGGGTGACTGCAGGACAATAAAAGCCATCAGGCCCCTCAGTGCCCATTTGACCCTAGCTAACAAGTGACCAGCTGATTGATATGGTTGGGCCCAACCAGTCCACACATCTGGGCAGAATAAGGGACCAAAGAGGTGTGTTACTAGCTGCAAGGCACACTTTGCAGCGTTGATCAACCCCCAGGTATCCCGTTTCACAACATTACGGGACTCCACACACTACAAACATGTGGAGAGGCAAAATCTCTGCCCAAGGGACGAGCAACAACCTGGCAGGCCTTTTCTATCATTGATGCAGGGGGGTGCTTAGTTCACGAGGCCGACAGACTTGAAGCAATACAAAAGCAGGCAGGCCTCTAAAGCAGGTGGCACCACTGGTTGCATTTCAAGCCTCACTACTATGTCAAGGTGACCCCCCTCACAGGAGGGGATTGGGAGTTAAAACAGATACAATAAACAATCGGTGAAGTAAGGTTTCATGGTATAGGCTATATTTATTCATCACCGAAGGTAATTAGTGATTCAGTCCCATTCTGTGTCTAATGTTAACAAATTATTAATTTCTAATTCACTTCGGACCAAGACTACTACATGTATTGTGCCTGAATTTAGGAAGACATGATTCGTTTTTGGTGAGGATCGTTCAAATCCGTGGGTCATTGGTTGAGGTTTAGTATGAAGGGTGTGGTGTGACCTCCTCATTGGCCGATCTAGTTTGGATTAAAAGTAAAACATTCATTATGTGTGGGGACGGAATGAAGGTTAGTTTTGGATGTAGATCGACCCTATGTCAAGGTCATGAATCTAGGTCAAAGTTTGAACAAACTTCAGGTAAGTGTCAGTCAGGGACTCAAACGCACATCCATGCATCCCCCGAACGTGAAGCTAGCACAGAAACAACCAGACAACAAGTGCAAGGAAGGAATCCCGTTCCATCCCTACCTCCCTCCCTCCCTCTCCCCATCTCTCCCCCCTCTCCCCTTCCCCCCTCACTCTCTCTCCCTCTCTCTCTCTCTCTCTCTCTCTCTCTCGTGATACACCGTATATATATATATATATATATATATATATATATATATATATATATATCTCATAATCAGCCCTTTGAGTATCCACTGCAGGACCGGTCTATCCCGACCGAAGTCGGGACGATACAGCCAATTTATCTCTACCAAGTGGCTTAGGCTGTCTGGTAGAGATTGTATGTAGGGTGAGAAGTACTTGTAAGTGTAATTGTTGTGTTGGAGTGGCTTTGGATGTGTGTGTAGTCTGTGAACCAAGTGTAATCGGCCCGCGTAAGCCGACTGGGTGCAAGCATACTTTTACAGTAAGCGACACTGGCTCAACCACAGCACCCCTTGTGTCCGCCAATGCAGTACGTGGCCGGGTGAACACTTCCAAAGTTTATTACCCTGGCGGGGCGCCAGGGTAATATATATTATATATATATACAGAATTGGTTATATGCCAGGTATACATATATAAATAGATAGATAGATAGATAGATAGATAGATTGATTGATAATACATGCATATGTTTCCTCTTTATTCATAAATGCAAAAGTCCAGGTCGGGCCGAAACTGTCAAACCTTTCATTTAATTAAAACAATCTTCATACTCAGGTATAAATTTTCCACCCCTGATGCTGTCATGTGTGCACTTGGCTGGCATGCATGTGCACTGGCATCAGGCGGGCTAAACTTAGGTCAGCAATTACAACCCCACCATGACTCCACCACTAATGTGAATCTCCCTCCACTCTCCCACCCTCCCACTGAGTTGGGCATGGGTGGTGATTTTGTGGGTGTGGGTGAAGAGCACTTGGGCTTGTGGGTAGGGCGTTGTTGGAGGTGCAGGTGGGGAGTTGTTGGGGGTGTGGGTGGGGAGTTGTTGGGGGTATGGGTGGGGAGTAGTTGGGGGTGTGGGTGAGGAGTTGTTGGCGGTGTGGGTGGGAAGTTGTTGAGGTGTGTATTGGAAGTTGTTGGGCGGTCTGGGTGGGGAGTTGTTAGTGGTGTGGATGAGGTGTTGGTTACTGGCGGTTTGAGTGGGGAGTTGTTGGACTGTGTGAGTGGGGCGTAGTTGAGAGCGTGTGTGGGGAGCAGATGGGGGCGTGTGTGGGAAGTAGTTGGGGGAGTGTGTGGGGAGTAGTTGGGGGCGAGTGTGGGGAGTTGCTGGCGGTGTGGTTGGTAGTAATTTGGAATGTGGGTGGGGTGGGGAGCTCTTGTAGGTGCGGTTGGGAAGGATCTGCGGGTGTGGGTGGGGAGGTTATAGGGCTGTGGATGGGGAGGTTCTAGATGTGTATGTGGGAAAGTTTTGGGGTGGGTGGGTGGTGAAGTTTTGGGGGTGTGGGTGGGGAGGTTTTGGGGTTGTGGGAGGAGAGATTTTGGGAGTGTGGGTGGGAGGTTTTTGGGGTGTGGGAGGGAAGATTTTGGGGATGTGGGTAGGGAGGTGCTGGTGCTGGGGTTCTGGGTAGGGAGGTGCTGGTGCTGGGGGTGTGAGTAGGGAGGTGCTGGTGCTGGGGGTGTGGGTAGGGAGGTGCTGGTGCTGGGGGTGTGGGTAGGGAGGTGCTGGTGCTGGGGGTGTGGGTAGGGAGGTGCTGGTGCTGGGGGTGTGGGTAGGGAGGTGCTGGTGCTGGGGGTGTGGGTAGGGAGGTGCTGGTGCTGGGGGTGTGGGTAGGGAGGTGCTGGTGCTGGGGGTGTGGGTAGGGAGGTGCTGGTGCTGGGGGTGTGGGTAGGGAGGCGCTTGTGCTGGGGTTCTGGGTAGGGAGGTGCTGGTGCTGGGGGTGTGGGTAGGGAGGTGCTGGAGGTGTGGGTAGGGAGGTGTTGGGGGTGTGGGTAGGGAGGTGCTGGGGTTCTGGGTAGGGAGGTGCTGGTGCTGGGGTTGTGGGTAGGGAGGTGCTGGTGCTGGGGTTCTGGGTATGGAGGTGCTGGTGCTGGGGTTGTGGGTAGGGAGGTGCTGGTGCTGGGGATGTGGGTAAGTAGGTGCTGGGGTTGTAGGTAGGGAGGTGCTGGTGCTGGGGGTGTGGGTAGGGAGGTGCTGGTGCTGGGGGTGTGGGTAGGGAGGTGCTGGTGCTGGGGGTGTGGGTAGGGAGGTGCTGGTGCTGGGGGTGTGGGTAGGGAGGTGCTGGTGCTGGGGGTGTGGGTAGGGAGGTGCTGGTGCTGGGGGTGTGGGTAGGGAGGTGCTGGTGCTGGGGGTGTGGGTAGGGAGGTGCTGGTGCTGGGGCTGTGAGTAAGGAGGTGCTGGGGGTGTGGGTAGGGAGGTGCTGGGGGTGTGGGTAGGGAGGTGCTGGTGTTGGGGGTGTGGGTAGGGAGGTGCTGGTGCTGGGGGTGTGGGTAGGGAGGTGCTGGTGCTGGGGGTGTGGGTAGGGAGATGCTGGTGCTGGGGGTGTGGGTAGGGAGGTGCTGGTGCTGGGGGTGTGGGTAGGGAGGTGCTGGTGCTGGGGGTGTGGGTAGGAAGGTGCTGGTGCTGGGGGTGTGGATAGGGAAGTGCTGGTGCTGGGGGTGTGGGTAGGAAGGTACTGGTGCTGAGGGTGTGGGTAGGGAGGTGCTGGTGCTGGGGGTGTGGGTAGGGATGTGCTTGGGGAATGGAGGGAGAGTTGCTGTGGGGAAGGGGAGTGTAACTGTTGGATGAGGGGAGTTGCTGTGGGGTGGGGGGAGTTGCTGGTGGGGTATGGGGTTGTTGCTGGCAAGGTTGGGAAGAGAGTTGCTGGCGGTAGGGGGAGTGTTGTTGGGGAGTGGGCGAGTTGCTGGGGGTGGGGAAACAGTTGCTGATGGGTGGGGGAGTTGCTGATGGGTGGGGGAGTTGCTGAGGGGTGGGTGAGTTGCTAGGAGGTAAGAGAGTTGCTGGGGGTGGGGAGATTTGCTTGAATGTGGGGAGTTGCTGGGAGGATGGGGAAGTTGCTGGGGTTGGAGGGGGAGTTGCTGGGAGTAGGTGGAGCAGTTGGTCGTGGTGCAGAATGTTAACTCCCCCTCATTTAGAGGTGGTCTTCGTTAGATGCAGGAGCATCTCTTGGAAGGGCTCTGTCCGTCTGTCTTTAATTGACAATTTACGGACGTCGGACGCTGTACTGACGTACCCTTCATTGACTTTCGCGAAACAACATCAAATCTCATCACATACAATGAATACAACACCAGCTGTGAGCTATATAGCCCAGGAGCATTAAGGATACACCTGGAAAAAATGTTGAGAAAACTGATTTTTTCAGGAAAGCTTCATAGAAGCCTCGTAAGTCAAAATCAACAAACATTTTAAACATTCCACATAAGCTAACTGTATGGGACAAAAAATTCAAGATGGCCACCATCAGCGTGCGGCCCATATATGGCTCAGTGGCTAAAATTCACACTTGATCATGCAATATCACCTTTATGGGTTTTAAGGAGTGACAGATCCATTTCTGCTATTATTCTAAGAATTCTATGCCACTGATATACACAAAGAAGATGTGCTAAAAAAAAAAAAAAAAAAAAAAAAAAAAAAAACTGTTCTGATAGTTTTGCTATGGTATGAATTTATAAACTAAGATATACTTCATCAGATATTTTAATTCTTCAGGTTGGATACAGATTGAAGTGCAGAGGCAGAAGTACATAGATGGACAGAAGACAGTTTGAACAAAACGAGATGGCAGCACAAGAGCAGTGTAATATTTGTGATTTCTGGTAGGCCAGTCACCTCTGACCGAAGCACTGCCTACCTAGCATAGTGAACATTAGTGCTGATCTGAAGGATGGACTTGATGAAAAGCTGTTATCTAGTGTTGCCAGTTCCGGCTCATAAATGATGAAAAGAACATTTTAGATCATGCCATCATACATAAAAATGCGAAAAAAGGAGTCAGTAGAATGGGAGTGACAAGTGCGTAGGAGAATCACCTGCCGTCCACAGGTTGCTATCTTTAATATAAAACGAGACTGTCTGTACTGTGGGAAATATGTGGACTATAGTTAGATCGCCAAACAATCAAAGGACCAGCGTGAGGCAACTCACGAAGCAGCAAAAATGAACTACTGTTATCTGTTGCAACTAAGGGGATGGAGTGAGCTGATAGGTGGGGAGAGTCTGTATATACACGCATTCAAAATGGTGACCTTGTGGCAGCTGAGGCCAAGTACCACCATGACTGTCAAATCCGTAATCATGATGGGGAAGGGCTTCAGAGGAAACCAAGGGAGAGACCCTCAGGGTCAGTCGACACCTGAAAACACACAGACCTCCGGGAATCCACAGTTGTGTGTGATGGCACACTTTCTCACCTTTCGGAATTACCTATCACACCATTCGCCGTTTGTCTACACATGTGAATACCGCGAGAGACTGGCCTGCATTGAGTCGTGGCATCTATTTGTACTAAAGCAGATTGGCAGTCAAATCAGGTGAGGAGGCAGCTGCACGTATCACTGGCCTGAACAACGCTGATGTTAAGCTCAAAAGGAGTGACAAGGTTATATCTATCGGTGCTGCAACCTGTACTGCCACTGTCCGTGGCTAAGACCTTGAAGTCGACCCCACACTATTTTTCATGGGGGTCACATGTGTGATAAAGAACCGAGCAGATATAGAGAACCGTCTTACACATGAGTTTAACAAACAGCTACCAGCACTATTTGACAGGGGTCTGTCTATCTATCTATCTATTGCCAGACGCCTTAAACCCGTAAGGAATGGCCACAAACAAATAGCTTCCATGTAGCCGTGTCCCCCACCATTTCACTGCCCTCTTGCCAGCTCACACCCCCCTCTCTCATATACTGTACCTCTCCACTCCATTCCTCCATCTCATCCTTGGCCTCCCCCTCCCTCTCCCCCCGTCCACCTCACTCACATGCACTCTCCTATCCTCGTCAGCCTCTCGCTCTCCATCCTCTCCATATGGCCAAACCACCTCTACGTATTTCTCCTAATGCTTTCTATCACATCCACATCCACACCACAATGCACCTTCACTTCCTCATTTGTCAGTCTGTCTCTCCATGTGACTCCACATGCTCCTCTCATATAACTCGTTTCCACTGCTCTCATTCTTAAATTGCGCCCCTTCATCAAGGTCCAAGCTTCACTTCCATACATTAGAGCTAGTATCACAATACTGTCATGCAGCGACCTTTTTACATCCATGCTCACTTCTCTGTTTCTCATCACCGCTTTCAAATATCCAGCAACTTTTCTTCCTTGTTGTACCCTTTCAAGCACAAAGGTACAAGGGTACAAAGCACAAAAACAACAAAAGTGGTCTTGCCAATGTGCTGAAAGCTCCAGTAGCCCCAATATCCACTGAAGCTCTTAAAAATCCATAGTATGTGTTGGATGGAGAACATTTACTGCAGAATGTGACATGGCCTGTGGACTGCATGTATGGTGACGTGTGCGGAGGCTATGTGGATCACGCTATCAATAACTATAACAAAGAATGCATTGTCTGCTTTAATGGCTACACAAATCTTACCCTCTCAACCAAGGTTGCTGAACAGAACTGGTTCACTGATCCAAATGTCTCTGCAGACATAGTGTTTGATTTCAACACATCAGCCACGGGCAATCAATGCTCGATTTTAGCAAATCATAACAAGTCTTGGTTAATCAGTAGGCTAAAGGACCGCCTTACATCTGAAGGCGTTGCTTGCTGTCAAAATCAGGCTGATCCTGACTACAGAATAAGTGGAACAGCATTGGCATTTGCTGGGAATATCGCACGACATGTTGTATTTGTGGCAATGGATACAGATCTGGTAGTCATGTTGGTTGATAGGGCCACAACAGACAACATTACATGCAGTATGCATGTACTTTGTTTACAGCATACACAACATCCACCAGGCAATGCATCCACACACCTGACAACACATATTAATAGCTCACACTATTACCGGATGTGACACAGTCTCTACCTTATATGGCATGGACAAAAAGGTCATGACAGTCATGGAAAGCGAGGATTGGAGGACGTTGGATTTGTTTAAGAAGAGCAATGCCATCCATGAAGATGTAGCTAGAGTGGGGAAAATATTCTTACTGAAGATAAATAATGCCAGTCCGACATGTACAACAGTTGAGAAGCTAAGATTTGTGCAGTACATGCAGAGGATGAGCAAGGCTTTCAGCAGTTTTCAACTTCAGAGCCTACCTCCGACATCCTCAACTGAAAAGTACCAGTCGTATCGAGCCTACTTCGCAGTTCAGGAGTGGTTGGGCAATGTTGAGGATCTAAATCCTACTGATTGGGGCTGGGAGCTCCAGGGTGGAATGCACAATCCCATTTTGACTGACAGACTAGTATCAACAGAGCATGTTCTCACATTGTCATTTGGGTGTAAACAAATGTGTGGCAAGAAATGCAAATGTCGGAAAGCAGGACTCTACTGTACACCTATGCATTCCTCGTGTATTGGCCAATCTTGTGCTAATTCAGGCCCACCTGATGGAAATGATACTGAGTCCCCATGTTATAACTGAGACCATGACCAACTATGATACCGATTAAAAAAAAAAAAAAAGGTTTATTTAGTAGTTCAATAACTGCTGCTGGCAAATGTTAGTGCTGGTTGTTGACTGTAAATGTGTTGAATTTACCATTTGGTTTAAAACAAATGTTAGTGCTGCTTGTTGATTTTAAATGTGTTGAATTTATCATTTTGTTTAAAACAAATGTTAGTGTTGGTTGTTGACTGTAAATGCATTGAATTTACCATTTTGTTTAAAACAAATGTTAGTGCTGGTTGTTGACTGTAAATGTGTTGAATTTACAATTTTGTTGTTGACTTTAAATGTGTTGAATTTACCATTTTGTTTAAAATAGTACATTACCTTGATCACATCTTGAACATACGTCAATGAATAATTGAAATAATGGTAAGAATGGTTTTCTTATACCTAAAAACCTTTAAAAAGGGGTATTACATGACCATCTGTGACTTCTGGTTCCAAAGCTATATAAGCATCCCATGCTGTTGGTGGCCATCTTGGATTTTCGTCCCACATGGCTAGCTCATATGGAATGTTTAGAATGTTTGTGGATTTCGACTTAGCATGCTTCCAAGTAGCTTCCTTGAAAAAAAAAAAAATACATTCTCGAATATTTTTCCCAGACTCCCTTCGAATTTGAGCTAAAGCTCCTGACCTAAGAAACCTCATTCACTGCAGGTATATCTTTTTGGCTGATTTTTGCCATATACAGGCTATTTTATTCAGCTCAGAAAAGTTTTTCATACCTGAGGTGTTACGTATAGCCTTTATTAACTCCTCCACTCCAAGACGTCTCCTCCAAACATCATCAAATCTTCTATTCAACAGCTGGAAGAAAATATGAAAGACGTCCTCCAGCTGAAGGGGCAGATGGGCGTTGGAGCAGATGGACCAGTGATCCAAGGCTTTAATACCACGTTATTTGTTCTAAATAATCAAAGAAAAATAGATATGCATCCAATTATTGAAATATCTACTGAATTGAATGGTGGACAATTTCAGATGTTTGACCTTTTTATTTGCTGCTATTTGCACTATATGAAGTGCAGTACAGTCACATTATTTTTTATCTTCTCAGGAATATTAAATGAGCTAGACTACACCTTCGCACACTCAGTTTTGATAAGGCCGTCAGTTTCTACAGCATGTTTTAATGTACTGTCATGGCATTGAGATTTAATGAGGAAGGTGTCCTTGTAGGGGTTCATCTTCCCATATTTATTAGTTTTCTAGAACTTAACCGCATCAATCATTTTTTTTTTTTTCAGTTTACACTTGCCACAACCTGACGTTATTATTAAATCTGAGAGAACGTCCCTATTGTGAACGAGATAATGAGACTAAGCCTAGAGAACCTATTCCAGTGCGAAATGCCTTTTCGAAGCTGTCTAAGTAGGAAGAAAAAATGTAAAAATACGCCATTTGATTAAAGTTTTTAACTTGTCCATAAAACCGCTTGGTTTCTCTTATCCTCACTCATACAGCTAGCATGCTAACTAGAGTGCATATTAAAGTGAAAAGTACAAACAAATCTATTTTTGACAACAGCACACTGTTTTAAAGAAATTTATCCTGCAAACTGGCTAAGATAAATATGATCCCTGTTTCCCTCAATGGGTGTGGCAGACGTGTTCGCCAAATCCTAGCCTAAGGAAGGTGATGAAGTGGATGGTTTTGTTTTCCTGGAAAATTGTTGGGACGGAGAAGCGCATAGGGTTGCTATGAGCAGCCTTGCATACCTACCTAGTCTAGGTGAACAATATCTCACGCACTTGAAAAGTGAACCTACCCATAAGTCTCTTTATCAGGATGTGCTGTTGAATTACAATGGTCTCGTGAAAGCCTCTATAATATTATCGTACTATATTTCTCAAAGATGCAGCAGAATGTACTACTTATAAATCAAAACAAAAGACAAAACCATTACTTTCTTTGTCACGGGGTTTTGTGTGTATTTATGAATAGAATATGCCGCTTTGATATTGCTCGAGACAAGGAGTTGACTTGTGAAAATCAAGTAGTGAGCTTTACTTTACGCTGACTTACTTCGTCGATTCTCTAAGGACGAGAATTTATAAACTTTCTCAACAGTACACAGCGGAGACTAATTACTCACGATTGCTGTTTGTTAGTACTGTTAGCCTCTTGAGAATGTGACTTCACCCCTGACAATCAATACCGGTAACTAATACTAATCGTATGGGACAAGTTCTTGCCGGTGCTTAACTCCTGGCTGGCACATCGGATTTAAGTTTGATACAAAAGAACTGGCCTAAGTACCAGTTATGAATAATGTAAAGAGTTTGTGCAAACTAGGGGCGGCAACTAAAGTAAGCTTAATGTGGAGAAATAAAACACGATTCTAATGACATTAAGCTCAAAGAAAAGAACTGTAAATTTATTGATTACAATAAAATAAATTTACGTTATATGAGTCTCAAAATGAATTCAAAAGGGGAATTCATGGTCACTGGGGGACTCATGAATTCAAATAACAAAGAGAATACACTCAATTGCTCATTCAAAAGCTAATCAGACTTAAGCCTAGAAAAACGAACAGAAATACTGGTCAGTGGAGGGAATGGAGCTAATGAAAGACTGGGCGTCTGTGTGTTGAAACACCAAGCGCTGCTATTCGCTGCAAGCTCACTTCACCAATCACCATCTAGGTGGAGATGCAGGACATCGCTGGACAACGGAGATGTTGGTCTCTATGCGGGGGCACAAACGATCCTATTCTCGAGGCAGTCCACAACCAAGTTCAAACTGGGAAGAGAGGTAAGAGCTGGCTGTGTTTGCCGGAAGTAGGCATGGCCAAACTTCAACGGTCAACGGGGAGAGGGCAGACGATATACACACAATAAATCACTCAGTGACAGCACTAATGTCGTACATAAGAATGGTCACATATGAAACAGTGACAAATGTTCTGAAAACCATCCCGATCGAAGTGAATACTTGAACGGTTGAACTAGTGATGACCAGTGGGAATTCCACTAGAGTTCATGGTTTTCATGGTTTTCTCACCAAAGTACAATGTCACGAATTTGTATAAATACACTCGGGCGAATTCGTGAAATTCTTCAGCAATACCAGTGTTCTCTACAAGCACTGCTACATAGGACTGTACTGCCCTAGGTGGATAGAAACCTGGTTAAGGAGATGATACTCCTGTTTCATCAGCCAGAATGTACATATCTAAATATACTTTTTTGCTGACCTTTTATTGCGTTTCATTCACAGTTATGAGCAAGTGACCAGGCTCACACGAACACCGTTGCTAATCTCAAACGTTTTTTTCTGTCTTCCTCTGTTTAACTTACAAGCACAGTATGCACTTTTTGCTTCATCGTTATGTATGGCAATGTCCATTTAAAGCAACACCTCAGAGTAACCTGAAGAGGGGACTTAAACCCAAATATCCTGTAGTTGACCCGTTCCATGAAGACTGCCCACGAGATGTCCTAGACCATTGAATGGGGGACTTATTATTCACTTCTGCCCCTCACTAAATATCCATTTGTCTTGGGGTCAAGAACACATCCCCTTTTCTGTGTCCACTTAATTTCTCTACCTTCAGTTCGAAGACAAAGATGACTGATGCAAATACATGCATGACAACCTTGCTCATTCTCGCGTTTCCGTACATTTATCATTTGAATTATTATATTTTCCCTGTGGTTATCTGTGCAATCTGTAAGAAATGCTAGATGTGCAATCTGTTCATCACATTTTTTTACAAAGCTATTTATTTTATCTTTTTTATATCAACTGTAAAATGAACAATATGTCCATTTCTCAATTTTATGAAACCTTTCACTCCAGTTTTTAATGTTAACCACCATCTATGCCTTTTCTTTCCATTCACTAATCTGTTTAGCGAACAGTTTCATAATTTCCTTCCTAAATAACTACAGCAGTTTGTCCAAAATCAGGTCCGCTTGCATTACCGTCATGGTGAGAACTACAACAAACGCGACTTGTTTTAAACCTATCATTCTCCGACTGCTTTATAAATATATTTCTTCACTGGCCTTCGTCAATCAATATCTGAATATACGTACCATAGCAAATGTTGCAGATGTTTATAGACTTTCTGGTAAATATTACATACAGACTTTTTAATACAAACATAATGACAAATGTCACATATGTGTGAACCAGAAACGAAATTTTATGCAGCTAAGATTTTCTATGCAGTGAGTTGGGTATTATGTGCAATGAGTTCGGTAAGAAGGTGAATAGACCTACCTTGAAGCTAAAAAGTGAAAATGGAATACCAGTAGGGGCGTGTGATGTAGTGATATCAGTTCGTTGTGTTCATATGTGGGTAAGTGAGCCAGATATAAGGGTGCCCAGCAGAGGCTCAAGTTTATCCTTTGGAGCGAGTTGCATTTTATGGGCCGAATAAAGTTGTCTTTGTTATGCTGGAATGAAATACGTAGTTCATCATTCTGAGCCAAAAAGCTGAATGTAATTAAGTGTCCTGGTTTTTTGTTGAGCCCATTATATGAAACAATTCATGAAGTGAATGTGAATGAAGTAGGCTTACTTCTGCTTTCGGGAGTCATTCGAACAAAGCGGTTAACAATCATGCACAATACCCAGCATATTTTGCTGCTACTTGCATGCGACTCTGGAGGTAAATTTGCCATTCGTTCACCTAACCCAATAGTCCTACGTGTCACACACCATTATATGTCACCGCTTCGGCGCTGACACCCACCACTCAAACGGAATATACTGTTAAATAAGACCCACATTCAGGACTGGTGTGCTAGTATTAGCTGGGACGTTTTATGATGTGTTGGTGGGTTTTGTGGGAGATCGGCAAAGCCTGTTTTAATAAAATTCAAGGCATTATTCTGTATACGCTCTCGGTATTTTCCTCGCCAACGTCTATCAAGTCAGGTACGGTCGCTCGTGCTTCCTGTGGCCGTAAATCACCGTTATCTGGCCACCACATCCATCCAGTGACCGCCATTACGTCCCTCCTCCCTCACATTATCGCTTCCCCTACCGCCCTAAATTTTATGTGTCTCAGCTTGCCCCTTAACCACGCCGTTTGTCTCTCGTTGCCTTTCTGTCATCATCGTTTGCCCCTCACTGTCTTTCTATAATCATCATTTGTCTCTCATTGCCTTTCTATCGTCAACATTTATCTCTCATTGCCTTTCCATCATAATCATACGTTCCATTGCCTTCTATAATCATCATTTGTCTCTCCTTGCTTTTCTGTCGCCATTAGTCTATCGTTGCCTTTCTGTCACCAACGTTTGTCTCTCGTTGCCTTTCCATCATAATCGCTTGTCTCGTGTTGCCTTTCCATCATCATCGTTTGCCTCTCGTTGCCTTTCCATCACCATAGTTTGTCTCTAGTTGCTTTTCTGTCGTCAGCATTTGTCTCCTTTCGTCTTCTATCATCATCGTTTGTCTCTCGTTGCCTTCCTATCACCATCGTTTCTCTCTCGTTGTCTTTATCGTTTGTCACTCGTTGTCTTTCCATCATCATCGTTTGCCTCTCCTTGCCTCTCGTCTCGTTGCCTTTGTGTCATCATCGTTTGTCTCTCGTTGCCTTTCTGTCATCATCGTTTGTCTTGCGTTGCTTTTCCATCATCATCGTTTGCCTCTCGTTGCCTCTCGTCTCTCGCTGCCTTTCTATCATCATCGTTTGTCTTTTCTTCTCTTACTCTCATCATTTACAACTGTGATGAATCCAGAGAGAGTCCAGAAACTCAAGAGCCCCCCTCCCCATTTTTGTTGTTGTTGTTGTTGTTGTTGCTGTGACACTTTGTTTCTTAATACAAGTTAACAAAATTATGAAATAAAAAATACGTGTTGGAGAAATTCAAGTGCTTATTAATTTGCCTGGTGATGATTTTTGTGGACCATGATCGAAAATTTAACCGATAATATATCTTTTGTTTACTATTAATTGTTTATCCGTGATTCTTGTCAGTGTGTTAAAAAAAAGTTTGGTCTCTCCTCCTTGAACAAATGCTGGATACACTTTCATACAGCAGGCCTACCTCCTTTGGTCGACCGCCATCTTAATAGCTTCTTACACCTCATTATAAAGCAACCAGGAGCATTAGGCTTATATCCTTTAACGAGATGACGTATTGTGATGGTTGTCCTGCCTATGATCTCCAGTCTTTCAAACGTAGTGTGTCCAGGCATCTCAAAATTATCGGATCTTGAATTTGGCTCTCTATTGTATTTTGTTTTTCTCTTGGAGGGAACTGTTACTGCGGGCTCATGGCCTTTGGTTCCTTCTTCCTCGCATAAAAAAAAAAAAAAAAAAAAAACTTATAAATATTCTCAACTTAGGAAGGCTCTCTGGTATGGCAGGAGTCTATATCTAACTTTCTCTAGTTCTTAAACTATTACCTGAGCCAGATTAAATGTTTAGTTGTCTCCGGGCTACTATAAACCAATTTAAAATATTTTTTACTTTGGAAATAATCTCTAAGAGTGGACTGCGAGGGTATCTCTCAGGCACATTTTAGTCATTTTTATAAAACGCATGGACACGTTGCATTTTTTATCTTTCTTTTTCCGTGTCCTCGGGGATCACAAGAGTGCACTACTCTCACTAAAGACCTGGTGAGATTCTACAGTGCTATGGGACCATATGCTGCCAACAATGCCATCAGAGTGGTGTTTGTAACAGATCTGCTTTATACTCTGGCTAACACCGGTACACCAGTCCAGTATGAGACAGCCCTAGGATGTATTCAGGATGGGCTTTGGGTGTTAGTGCCGAAGTGGTGACATGTGGAGGTGTGTAGGAGGACTACTGGGCCTTGGGACAGGCCCTGAAACCTTCGCCCAGAGTCCGACACATTAGAAAAAAGAAAAAACTCTGGCCATATAAAGATAATATAAAACAGCAAAGTAAACGCAATACAGTGACTTAAATTCATTTGTCACACCACGCCAGTTACATTACGCTAGTCCGACGACACTCTCCACGCCACTCACACCACAACACTCACACCACGCCACACACAGCACGTCACTCACACCACGTCAGTCACATTACACTAGTCAGTCACATTACACTAGTCACATGACACCAATCACGCCACACCAGTCACACCACGTCAAAACAACACTTAGCCACAGCACGCCAATGACGTGCCCTCGTTTACTGTGTACATTCTGCCTACGAAGTATATTCAGAATTACATTGCAATAGACCCACTTGAGTACGATCATAATTTTTCTGGTTTTCATTGCAAGATATTATTTTCTGCGTATTGATTTCACTAAGCGAAGGCAAAATCATAGCAGATAAAACGGTAAGACTGCTAAGACCCTGTGCTCTGTTGCTGTTTCTATCATATCGAGGCATTCTTGATTAGGCAATGTTCATGATTTTACGGAAGGAAAGATGGACCGCGTAAAAAATGGATCTACGGGATGAAAATTATAGTCTTTGATGGTATTTTAATAGTACTAAGGAGCTTGAATCTTCGTGCACTCAGGTTTACTATGGCCACTAATGGGTATATAGAATGTCTGCTGCACTTCTTGGCTTCTTCAGTACCTCAGCTCACGCTTCTCTTTCGTCCAACCTTCTCCTGTTGAAAACTCTCTACATTTATTAAAAGAAAAATAATTTAGGTGTTCAAATCTTCACAATAAAAATAATAATAATAATAATAAAATTACTATTAATATCAACAAAATATAAACATAAAAACAATAATAATAATAATTAATAATAATAATAATAATAATAATAATAAATAATAATAATAATAATAATAATAATAACAACAACAACAACAACAACAACAACAACAACAATAATAATAATAATAATAATAATAATAATAATAATTTGATAATAATAATAATAAAAATAATGATGATGATGAGGATGAGGATGATGATAATGATGATGACAACAATAATAACAATAATAATAATGGTATAATATCACCAGCACATTCCTCAGCATCCCATGAACGCGGGAGTGGGTAGAGCTGAGACCACCACCATCAAAGGCCTTTCATTTTGACATCAGTGGGTTATGGCGACAGCAACGTTAGCACTTTCCTGCGTGACCCCAGTAACTTGACGAGTTTAATATTGGTCACGCAGATACTGGGGCACAGAGTAGGTGCCTGGAAAGTATTTTTTTTTTTTTAGTCGAGATCCAGTCGTAATCAAACTTGAATCAGGGTGATGCCATTATTATTTTTATTCCTGCTGTCACTGTTATTTTACTGTTGCTCTTACTTTTATTTTTATTCTTGCTGCCATTTTTATTTTGACTTTTGCTCTCCTTTTTTTTTGTACCGGTACTTTTACTGTCCTTTTTATTTTGACTCTTGCTGCCATTTTTATTTTGACTTTTGCTGCCATTTTTATTTTGACTCTTGCTGCCATTTTTATTTTGACTCCTACTGTCATTTTTATTTTGACTCTTGCTGCCATTTTTATTTTGACTCCTACTGTCATTTTTATTTTGACTCTTGCTGTCATTTTTGTTCTGACTCTTCCTGTCATTTTTATTCTGACTCTGGTCGTCATTTTTATTTTGACTCTGGCTGTCATATTTATTTTGACTCTGGCCGTCATTTTTCTTTATGGCTCATGCCGTCATCTGTATTTTATTTTTTTTTGTCGCCATTTTTATTCTTGAATCTTGCTATAATTTTTCATCTTCATTCGTGCTGTTGTCTTTAGTCGTGTCTCTTGCTGTCATTTTCATCGCTGACTCCTGTTGTTGTTGTTTTTTATTTATAACTCGCTGTCATTTTGTATTTTAACCCTTGCTCTCATTTTTTATTTTGACTCTGGCCGTCAATTTTATTTTTTATTCTTGTCATCGTTTTTTTTCCTTGACTCTTGCTGTCTTTTTTATTCTTGATACTTACTGTCATTTTTTATCGTTGATTCTTGCTGACATTTTGATTTTTGACTCTTGCTGTTTTCAGAAAATTTTATTCAACTTGGTAAAGGTCTCGTGGTGAATGGCCTTAGCTTGGTCACATCTAACCTCTATAGTTCATAAAGTCTCCTATATTTAATAAATTGTTTGAAAATATCGAGAATAAGATTAAAAATACATTCTGGCTTAGAGAGTTAAATTGCGATCTCTTATCTCGTAGAACCTTGTTTTAAGTGGCATAGGAGGCTTCGTAACACCTCTTCCTAAGCGAATTACTATGCATAATACACCTGAACATAATCTTATATGCTGTGTATACCGTTTTAATATCGGTACAGTTTTCATCAGCAAAACTGTACCGATATTATGTAATGTGCAGAGTGAATCGCTCAAAATGAGATGCTACGAAGCCGCCAGAGTGGTCGTACGGCCCAAAACCCTACCAAATTGGCGCCGACTGAGCAGCCTCTACCGTCACTGAAAGTCATCACAATCCTAGTGTTCTTGGTTGGGCTTATAGTGTAAATATTTATACATCATAAGAGGTAGCAGAATTACAGCTAAGTCCAAGGTACCTCATCTTTGTAATGGAGCCGTTCTTTCACAGCTACCAAACAGCTGCTCTGTTCTGTACAGCATTACATCAGTTCAAGAAAAACACCTGACTCAAGATAACTCAGCATAGAGAATGTCATTCCAAGAAGCAGTTGCACAATGTGTTGCTGACAAGTTGCAGTAAAGTATCAGACGGAGTTTCACAATCTAGGTCAATTTAAAAGAAAAGTATACTTTTTTTGGGCAATTCACACAGAGTGTTGTTAAGCAGGAGCCGTCGCATCTCAAAATGTCGTTTGTTCGCCTAACCTTACGATAGCATTATTTTTGCTTTCTTAACTTAATTTTGCAAAATATATATTGTTTAACAAACCTGATGTGATTAGCTTAGGAGAATAAAAATAATTTCACATACCAATTTTTGCAAAACATATACAGTTTAAAAAGCCTGGTGTGATTAGCTTAGGAGAATAAAAATAATTTCACATACCAATGACAATTATGTTTGAACAGGTGATAAATTCTGATACAGGAAGGCTAACTTTATAAAAAATAAGAGCTGTTAAGATGTACTGAATAAATTAAAACATCCACGTTGCTTGCCGCCAGACCTTCGGAGAAAGGGCTAATTTATAAACAGCGCTTTGCCAAAAAGTATTTTATTTCACCTTCCAACTCACACGAATGACGATGATGTCATTTTTATTTTTATTCTTGTTATCATCTTTTTTTTGACTCATGCTGTCATTTTTATTCCGACTCTTGTTGTCAGTTTATTTTGACTTGCTGTCATTTTTATTTATTGTTATGTACAATATTTTATTTATGTGCCCTATGGTGCTGCTGGACGCAGAGACCACTCATATATATCTATCTTTCCACCCATCTATCTAGTCTGTTTTTCTGCCTATCGATCCACCCATCAAACACGGTCCACAGATTCATTTATCTAACTACTGCGTAGATATGGGCAATTGCTACATAATTTTTAATGCATCAAAGCCTATCAACCCGACAAAATCTTCCACAGGTGTACCCACTGATGTGTAATTATATTCATCTTAATCCTGCATCATCCTTGAACATGCTTGGCGTTTCATTCACACGGGACTTATCTTGGAAAGATCATATTACATCTCTTGTAAAACCTGCTTTCAAGAGATTAGGTGTGCTAAGCCGACTTCGTTCCATCTTTATCCCTGCACAATTCTATACACGGGTTTTATCCGCCCCTGTGTGGAGTACAACTCGCATGATTAGGGAGGTTCCCCACATACAGCACTTCTCAATAGGGTGGAGTCAAATGGCTTTTCGTCTCATTAACTCTCCTCCTCTTACTGGCTCCCTTCAACCTCTGTCTCGTCGCCGCACTGTTGCCTCTTTATCTCTTTTCTATCGCTACTTCAATGGTTCTGTTCCTCCGAACTGTCTGCTTGCATTCCTCCACCTCTACGGCAGGCGCGTAGCACCCGTCTAGCAGCAAACTCTCATCCCTTTTCTGTCCAACTCTCTAATGCAAGAGTTAACCGTTACTCCCAGTCCTTCATTTATACAACAGGTCAACTCTGGAACTGTATCTCTCTGTCTGTCTTTCCTGCTTCCTACGATCTCCAGTCTCTCAAACGCAGTGTGTCCAGGCATCTCGAAATGATCGGTTCTTGAATTTGGCTCTCTCTTGTATTTTGTTTTTCTCTAGGAAGGAAAGTTATCGCGGGTTCATGGCCTTTGGTTCCTTCTTCCTAGCATTAGAAAAAAAAATGTTGGCGATTGCTGCTTATCTACAAATTATAGGGTTACTCAGTCAAGACATAAAGTACAAACAGACAGACAGACATAGGTGGCCAAGAACACTACCAACCCGCTACTTGAACCAGTAAAAACCTGTGTTCATACAGATATACTGTATTGCTGCCAACTGGAGGGAGATCGGCTTACCAATAATGGATGTCTACAAAGTCCGTCTTGTGTTAAACGCAGTAAATATCTGTAAACCGAGCAAGATTTTGTGGACACACTGTATATTCTGCACTTTCGTCATTTATGTAAGAGTAATGTTAACCTGGTTGTGTCTTCGCTAGTGCTTTATTCCAGCCAACGCCAGAGGATTTTATTTCCTTTAATCTGACAGGATTTTATGGTAGCCTAAGAGTGTTAACCGAGTCCCTCCACATTCTCTATCCTGGCAGCGATCACATCCATAAACACTGAGGATGCTTTATTTATTTTAGTTATATTTCTGTAGATACAATTACCTAAGGTAACAAGTAATACTTATTCGGTGGCGCAATGACTTACACTGCAATGCATTTGTTTTCCCAGTACTGTTACCAAAATTTTATATTTTCCTTTTTGTAGTTATTGTTTTGTTATTTTTTACATGGGGAAAAAGGTAGTATAGTACTGGAAAATCTGCAGAACATCAGTATACTGGAACTCTGGTCATGGGAAACTATGTGCTACCGTGCCACGGTTCAGATCAAAGAGATGACTGATGGTGTTTCCATCTGTGCAGCGCTGCCAGGCTACAGGGTTGTCTCCTACCTCATGTCGACCACTTTAGCTTAACTTCTGGCCCTCCTACACCCCGGGCCCTCTGGGGACGCCAAAAAGATATTGACGAACTGGCGGGGAAATTATAATATCTATCTATCTGTCAATCAATCGATCTGTCTATCTATTTGTCTATTTATATCTGCGTTTATCTATCCATCTATCTATATATCTATATCTATATTTATATCTATATTTATCTGTCTCTGTCTCTGTCTCTGTCTGTCTCTTTCTCTCTGTATATATATATATATATATATATATATATATATATATATATATATATATATATATATATATATATATATATAGTATATATATATATATATATATATATATATATATATATATATATATATATATATATATATATATATATATATATATATATATATATATAATTTTTCAACTTGTTTCCAGTAGGTGGTGTTAGAAAAGGAGCGAGAGGGAGCGTCTCAGGCAAGCCATGATGGTGAGTGTGGGACAAACACGGTCATTACCAGCAATGTATGTGACTATGGTGCTCCTCTGCTCTCCCGCCAGTCCGCCACCACCAAGATTCCAAACCTCCCACCACTCCGCCACTCTCAACACTCCCTCCGTCACTCCCACCAGTCCCTCCGCCACTCCCTGGACCCTACCTCCCTTCACCTCAACCTCCACCATTCCCTCTCTTTCTCCTTCCTGTCACCTTCACCATCCAGTACGTCTCTCCACTCAGTTACTTCCACCACCCCTTCCATCTCCATCCCATCACCTCCACCACTCCATCTCGTGATCGGCACCACTCCTTCCCTCTATCCCGTCACGTCCACCATTCCATGCACTCCTTTGTCTGCCCCACCCATTTTTTTCTTTTCTCCACCATTCCCTGTAACTTTCTCGGCTACCTCCACCCCTTTTTCCACCATATTTCTCCACCCCTGCTTCAACCTTATCCTAATATTTTCATTTTCCTCTCTCTCCTCTTCCTGGCACTCCCACTTCTTCATCTCGACCTCGTCTCCAGCCATCAACCTCCACTTCCTTTGCTTCCTCCGGCACAGTTCTCCACCCCCTCCACCAGGGCACTAATCCCTTCAGACAGACGATAGATATAAATATATATATATATATATATATATATATATTTATATATATATATATATATATATATATATATATATATATATATATATATTCATTCATTTTAACTCTAGACGGTTTTTATTCAGCCCCAGAGAGACTTTTCGAACTGGAAGGGTTAGGTGTAGCCTTCTTTAACCCCATGTCTGCCACGATACTCCTCAAAGTTGAGTAAAATCGTCAGGTAGCGGCAAGAATTAAATATAAATAACGTACTCTGGCTGATGGAGTTAACCTCTTCCACCCCAGAGGACGATTTTCCCCTTAATTTCATTCATGCTAAATTCAGGACGATTTCATTCAGCTCCAGAGATTTATCAGACTGGTTAGAAACTTTCATTACCGTCTCACTACAAGGATGATCTAAGCTGAATAAAATCATGAAGTTGCAACAAAGTCGTATTCCTCACTCTTGCCTTTGCACCTTACTTAGGACAAGCAGCTTTCACATGTTGTAACTAACCTATTCTTTACGATGATGTCATGTTTATTCAGCTCTTACCGTCAGACGACTGTATTGAAGTTTGGGAAGGCCATTTGTACTGTGAAGGGGTTTGTGAAAGCTGTATCTCCTCCCTCAAGTTCGAACAATCTCTCCTAAACTGAATAAATTTGCTGATTCTGGAGTCGCAACGATTTTAGAGATCCTCCAGATAAAGTCCTTATTGTATTCTGTACGATGAAATTAAAAAAAAAAAAATTGCAAGTATAACATCATTTTAGTGAAGATGGTAGATAATTCTTTATATATAACAGTAAAGTTACACGTTCTTGCCGTCGTCTATATGCTTTGAATTTTTGTGTGACGGTACCTTTACACGAGTGGCTGTATACTCTCTAATACCAGTTGTCTCACGATATAATGACATCGATTTTACTGTATTCTTGCTAGCACTAAACTATTTTATTCATCTCAGAAAGGATCTCTCGTAGTGGAGAGGTTCATGGAATATTTTCAAATTTTTTCCCAACCTTTAAATGTCTGTCTGGTCAAAAGAGCATGGGGAGAGCCAGGTAGAGGCAGGGGGCCCTGGGGTCGGCAGAGATTCTGTTGGAGGGATAGGATGGAACGAGAAATGAAAGAGTTCCATTTGACAGTGAACGATGCGTTGGACACAAACTGCTGGAGACAACGCATTGTATTAGAACGGTTGACCCTTGTAAATGGGAAAACGCACAGAAAAAGAAACTTGGCTGTCTATAACAATTATCACAGATAATATGTTAACCATTGACTTAAGGATATAAAGCTGCCATTAAAAGCAATTTCAGTGAGCAATTGTATTTATGGGAAATACCTACAGAATTATTTATTATTATCAAGTGTGTGTACACACAAGGCGTTACGGAAAATTTCCCAGCGTAACATCAACCAAAATTTTGAAATTATTAATTATACACCGCTCCGTTATGTCAGCATTGTTATTGTTCCACTTAGCATCCCTGGTACCCTAGCCCCAATTCACTTCCTATCTTTTTCACTTAATTATTTTGTTCGCCCTGTTGTAAAATTACAAAAATGTTCCTCATTGTTATTATTATTATTATTTTTATTATTATTATTATTATTATTATTATTATTATCATCATCATCATCATCATTAATATTATTATAAAACTGGTTTTAGGTCTTCATGTTCTCACGGTTGGCAAAATCGTCTCTCATATTCTTAGGTTGCTTTTCAGTCTTGGCTAACTCTGTTCTCTTCCGCTGTTTCATATACTGTATACATTACGCCATCAAAATATCCTCCTCTTTTGATTTCTCTTTATCCTCCTCTTCCTTCTCTTTCTTATCTCTCTTCCTCTACTTATCCCTGGTTTTATTCTCTTCTTCCATTTCTTCGATCTTCCATCTCTTTTATCTTTTTCTCATTCATCTTCATTCTCCTTTACCTTCCTTTTCCCATCATCTTCCTTCCCCTTCATCTTCTTTCTCCTTCATCTTCTTTTCCCATCATCTTCCTTCTCCTTTATCTTCCTTCTCTTCATCATCTTTCCCCCTCATGTTCTTTCCCCTTCATTTTCCTTCCCCTTCATCTTCTTCCTTTTCCTTCTCTTCTTCTTCTTCCACTTCCTTCTCCTGTTCTTCCACTTCCTATTCCACTTCCTTCTCCTGTTCTTCAACTTCCTATTCCACTTCCTTCTGTTCTTCCACTTCCTATTCCACTTCCTTCTCCTGTTCTTCCACTTCCTATTCCACTTCCTTCTCCTGTTCTTCCACTTCCTTTTCCTTCTCCTCTTCGTCCCCATCTCATAACTTTTCCTCTTCGTCCCCATCCTCTTCCTTCTCCTCTTCTTTCCCTTCCTCTTCCTCCTCCTGTGCTTCCCCTTCCTCTTCCTCTTCTTCTTCCTCTTCCTTCTCCTCTTCTTTCTCTTCTCCCCCTTCCCTTCTCCTCTTCCCCTTCCTCTTCCTTTTCCTCTTCTTCGTCTTCCTTCTCTTCTCCCTCGTCCTCTTCCGTCTACTCATCCCGTTCCTCCTCTTCCTCCTCCTTCCTGTTCCAGACCTTTCAGGGAGGGAAGACATCTGGCGTGGTTTCCCCGCCCTCAGATTGCGGCTCTCACCACTCTTTTGTTCCCTTCATTGCGTCTGGACCGAGATTGTTGTTTTTGTGTTAAGAAATGAAGCGACGTGCCAGGGAATTCACGGGGTTTGCATTACTAGTGACGGGTGCTGATTGAGGAAGATAGTTATTTTCGTAAACACTGCTGGACTAGATGAACAAGGAGAGAGAGAGAGAGAGAGAGAGAGAGAGAGAGAGAGAGAGAGAGAGAGAGAGAGAATGCATGCAACATGGCGGAAATTTATGGGCTACAATTTAGTGTCACCCGCAATATATGGTGTCGAATATAACTGCATGGCGAAAATATTTGGTTAGAAGAGTGAAACTTTAGGTAAAAAATAATTTATTATACAGTGGCTTCAGCTCCTCTAATCGGTAATCATTCAGGAAAAAAAAAAATGATAGTATAGTTAAGTAATCTGTTCAACAAGATATTTGGGCCTCCATACCTAGTATTCAGGAATAAATCATTTAGAAGTTCTACATCTATAGTAGTTGTATATCATACAAAATATTCTTAAGTGCGACGTATGCATTCTGCTATGAAAGTGTCGATAAATATTTTCATTCCATAAACAAGTACGATTTTTATTATTATTATTTTTCTTATTATTTTTTTTTTTTTTTACACTGGCCGTATGGAGATTATGGAGAAAGAGATTGCGTAGGAATCTGTGTGAGCGAGAATGAGGCGGAGGGGCCAGAGGAAGGGGGAGGGGCCATGGCAAAGGGGGCCCAAGGACTAAGTGGCAGGACTATTGTAGGCGGAGAGGTATATGGCTATGGGAAGTGTGAGATAGACATATGACAGACTGATTGTGTAGGACTAAATAACAGTAGGTGATTCATTTATAGACATCCCTACCGTGATTAAGGCATCAAGCAATAAAAGCATTGACCGCATGACAGAGAGAGTTTACTATGAGGTTTCATTGCAGATGTTTTGTTCATTGCTTAGAAAACCCACATACTTATTTACTTAGTATTAAGTGAAAATTCACAGAGAAGACCCCAACCCCCCTCCACTCCATCTTTTTTTTTTTTTTTTTTTTTTTTTTTTTTATGCGAGGAAGAAGGAACCAAAGGCCATGGCCCGCAGTAACAGTTCCTTCCAAGAGAAAAACAAAATACAATAGAGAGCCAAATTCAAGATCCGATCATTTTGAGATGCCTGGACACACTGCGTTTGAAAGACTGGAGATCATAGGCAGCAGGAAATACAGACAGAGGGAGACAGTTCCAGAGCTGACCTGTTGCATAAATGAAAGACTGGGAGTAACGGTTAACTCTTGCATTAGAGAGTTGGACAGAAAAGGGACGAGAGTTTGCTGCCAGACGGGTGCTACGCGCCCGTCGTAGAGGTGGAGGAATGCAAGCAGACAGTTCAGAGGAGCAGTGACCATTAAAGTAGCGATAGAAAAGAGATAAAGATGCAACAGTGCGGCGAAGAGACAGAGGTTGAAGGGAGTCAGTAAGAGGAGGAGAGTTAATGAGACGAAAAGCCTTTGACTCCACCCTATTGAGAAGAGCTGTATGTGGGGAGCCTCCCCACACATGAGAGTTGTACTCCACACAGGGGCGGATAAAACCTCTGTATAGAGTCAACAATTGTGCAGGGGTAAAGAAAGAGCGGAGTCGGCTTAGCACACCCAATCTCTTGGAAGCAGATTTTACAAGAGATGTAATATGATCTTTCCAAGATAAGTCCTGAGTAAATGAAACCCCAAGCATGTTCAAGGATGATGCAGGATTAAGCTGAATATTATTAAACATTAATGGGTATACCTGTGGAAGATTTTGTCGGGTTGATAGGTGTAAGAACTGAGTCTTAGATGCATTAAAGACAACCATATTATTTTTACCCCAGTCAGCGATACGAGCCAAGTCAGACATTAGGTGTGCCATAGCCTCATCCCTTGTTTCTTGAAGTAACTGTTGAGATGGGCGTTGCGGGAACCGAATGGAAAGGTGAAGGGTGGAGTCATCAGCGTATGAGTGGATAGGGTTAGATGTACAGCTTAGAAGATCATTGATGAATAAAAGGAAGAGAGTTGGTGATAGGACAGAGCCCTGAGGAACACCACTGTTGATAGATCTAGGAGAAGAACGATGGCCGTCTACAACAGCGGCTATAGAACGACCAGAAAGGAAGCTAGCGATGAAGGCACAGATAGAAGGATAGAAACCGTAGGAGGGCAGTTTGGAAATTAAAGATTTATGCCAGACTCGATCGAAAGCCTTTGAGATGTCAAGTGCAATGGCAAAGCTTTCGCCAAAGTCCCGAAAGGAGGATGACCAGGAGTCTGAAAGGTAGGAGAGAAGATCGCCAGTGGAGCGTCCCTGACGGAACCCATACTGACGATCGGAAAGAAGGTTGTGATAGGAAAGATGCCTTAAAATTTTTCTATTAAGAATTGACTCGAAAACTTTTGAAATACAGGACGTTAAGGCAATTGGACGATAGTTGGAGGGTTGGGAGTGGTCACCCTTCTTTGGGACTGGCTGAATGAGAGCAAACTTCCAGCAAGAAGGAAAGGTACAAGTTGACAGACAAAGGCGAAAGAGTTTGCCTAGGCAGGGTGTAAGCACAGAAGCACAGTTCTTGAGAACAACAGGAGGGACCCCATCAGGCCCATATGCCTTGTTAGTACTGAGGCCAGTGATGGCAGAAAATACATCAACTGAAGAAATTTTAATGTCATCCATGAGGAAGTCAGAGGGGAGAAGTGATGGAGGAACAGCACCGGAATCGTCTAAGGTGGAATTGGAGGAGAAAGTCTGTGCGAAGAGATCTGCTTTATCAGTAGAAGAATTAGCTACAGAACCATCAGAGTAGAAAAGAGGAGGGAAGGATGATGAGATAAAGTTGTTAGAAAGATTTTTGGCAAGGTGCCAGAAGGAGCGGGAAGAGTTCGAGTTGGAGAGTTGAGAGCATTTAGTATGGATGAAATTATTTTTAGTAGAGCGAAGAACAGACTTAGCACGATTCCGGGCAGAAACGTAAAGATGATGTGATTCAGGGGTGGGTTGGCTCCGGTACCTTTTGTAGGCCCTCTCCTTGTTGTGGACAGCATTAGAACAAGCGTGATTAAACCAAGGCTTTCTTGCGTTAGTCAAAGGATATGAGAAAGGAATGTATGCTTCCATGCCCGAGAGAATAACCTCCGTAATGCGCGAGGCACACTCAGATGGCTCCCGGCCATGGAAGCAATAATCATTCCAGGGAAAATCAAAGAAGTACTGCCTGAGGGCCTCCCAGTTCGCGGCTCCAAAATACCACAGACGACGTTTCCCTGGAGGGTCGACAGGCCGTACCGGAGTGATAGGACAGGTTAAGGTAATAAGGTTGTGATCGGAGGAGCCCAACGGAGAGAAAAGATTAACAGAGTAAGCAGAAGGATTAGTTGTGAGGAAGAGGTCAAGTATGTTGGAGCTCTCTCCAAGGCGGTCAGGGATTCGGGTAGGGTGCTGTACAAGCTGCTCTAGGTCATTAAGGATAGAAAAGATGTAGGCTTGTTCATCAGGTGGATCCGTGAAAGGAGAGGAGAGCCAAAGGTGGTGGTGAACATTGAAATCTCCAAGAATGGAGATTTCAGAGAAAGGAGAAATGGACAGAATGTGTTCCATCGTAGAAGTAAGATAGTCGAAGAATTTTTGATAGTCAGTAGAATTAGGGGATAAGTAAACAGCACAGATATATTTGGTCAGAGAATGACAGGAAAGCCGAAGCCAGAGTGTGGAGAATTCAGAAGAATCAAGTTCAGGAACACGAGAGCAAGATAAGTCGTTGCGTATGTATACACAACAGCCACCTTTGGCTTTGAAATGAGTATAGAGAAAGTAGGAGGATACAGAAAAGGGTTTGCTGTCGGTTGCCTCAGACAGCTGAGTCTCCGTCAGAAAAAGAAGGTGAGGTTTAGAGGAGGAGAGGTGGTGCTCAACAGAGCGAAAGTTAGATGAAAGGCCGCGAATGTTGCAGAAATGAAGAAGAAGAGAGTCAGACAGTGGTTCCAGGCACCTCGAGTCGTCACCGGGAGAGGGGCAGATGGCGGGGGCATTTATGGTCCCCCCCCCCTGGGGACTCCGAGGCTTGATTAATAGACGCCATTTTTGTTGATTTTTGAAAAGGAACTGTAGTGTGTACTGTGCATGTAGTTTGGTGAAGATAGTTAGAGAAATTTGTACTGGAGAGCATGCTGGCCTACTCTCTGTGTAACTGAGACACTGAAAAAGTTCAGCAAAGGGGGATGGTCAGGAACTAGTCCTGAGGGCTGATGAAACGGGAGCTCCAGCACTCCCTGTCATCAGCTTTCCATCCACCTCGGGAGTACTGCCCTGCTCGACTGGTGCTACAGTCTACTCCTCTGGTTAGTGGGACTAATAGACTTTCCAGCACAAAATGTTGCAAATCCCATTATCCATGTTTACATACCGTTGTTAGGCCCACAATAACCGATTCTGACCAAAAAGTCAAAAAAGAATATTTTCGCATTTTTTCGCGTGTCGCGATTTCCGACAATTTTTCGTTGTTCCTTCGCACGCGATGACCATTCTTTTCTCTGGCACTTCCTGGAATTACCCCGACCTAATGCAAAAATAACTGGGTCGATATCTATTACCCATTTCTTGGAAGAAACGAACAAACGCACATACAGTACAGACACTCATGCACAGCTTGACTTTATTATTTAGACAGAAGTAACAAGCAGTCTGGTCAAGCTGAAGTATAAATTGTACAGTATAATTATGCATTGTCCAAATGCGATGCAATTCTATTCCTGCTGCACGACAACTAGTTCGTATAGCTAATTTGGTCTCATTGCTTAGGAAACAACCACTTTTTTTTTCAAATTATGTGATAAGACGACAGGCAGTAAAGAGGAACGGTAGCTTTTTTTTTTTTTTGGAAAAATTTAAAATAAAAAATTCATCCTACCACACAGATTTCTCGCAGAGTAGCCTATGCTCTTTATGACCCCATTTCTTTGTCCCTCACTTCTATTTATACACTGTTGACACTTCCATTCTTTGAGGATACTTTGAAATAAACCTCCACTGTACTCAAACCACTGACCCAACTACACCCATTTGCACATGGTGTTCTTTGGTGTGCCTACTCCAACGCCCACCAAATTTTCCGCCTATCCCACCCATCCCTTTGCTCATCACGACCGTTTCATTATAGCCTCATCCCTTTTCTGTCCAACTCTCTAATGCAAGAGTTAACCGTTACTCCCAGTCCTTCATTTATGCAACAGGTGAACTCTGGAACTGTCTCCCTCTGTCTGTATTTCCTGCTTCCTATGATCTCCAGTCTTTCAAACGCAGTGTGTCCAGGCATCTCAAAATGATCGGATCTTGAATTTGGCTCTCTCTTGTATTTTATTTTTCTCTTGGAAGGAACAGTTTTGCGGGCTCGTTGCCTTTGGTTCCTTCTTCCTCACAAAAAAAAAAAAAAAAAAAAAAGCCTAACCCCCTTAGATGGTTTCATGGCGCGACTAAGGACACGTGATAAAAACACTTATTTTTATCTTAATATTTTCATCATGATGACCTCTTTTTATATTATTCCCACCACTAAAGTTTTTTTTTTTTTTTTTTTTTTTTCTTCAATATGTTAGAGATCCTTCGAGTAGAAGGGGCAACAGCTCCCTGAACTTCCTCAAGGCACTCCTTACCCTAGCCATAGAGCTAGCTCCAGTCCCGCCTCCAACACATAACATGTCCCGCAAATAACAAAACTCTAACACACGCTCAAGAGACTCACCAACCAGATCAGTCATTTCAAGCCTGACTGCCTCTACATGTTCTCCCAAGCACACCGCACATACGAAGTCAGCATTATCTTGTAGTCAACCACTAATACCACTACATCTTCTGTGCACCCACTTATCATTAAGTAGGTCAAAAGATGGAGGTACTTTCCACACCTTTGTGGCAAACGCACACGGCTACTCTCCCTCTGCTTTGACAGTACCACCACCAACACTAGATATTATCATATTTGATTTATCTGCATATACTCAAGCCCTTGTGCCCCATTCCGTTTTTCCACGTCCTAAGTCTTTTCATCACCTCCCGAACATTCTCAGCAGTCAACACCAGGTCAGTAGCATACAATATTTCCCAAAGAGTCCATTTTGAAGTCAAGTGAAAGAGTTCCAAGCACCTTGACAAACAATAAGGGGCTCCCTACTGACCCCTAATCCCCGACAACATTCACTGAAAACTCATCACTCGAATCTCCAGTCATTCTCACTTGGGTGTGAGCACCCACATACAGAGCCATTACTGCTCTTACCAGCCACTAATCGATCCTAAGCTCTCTCATTGGCCACTTCACCACCTCCCTAGGGACTCAGTCAAAGGTCTTCTCCGAATCAACAAAAACCAAGTACAACTCCCTTTTCTTTCCTATACTGTGCAGTATATTTTTGTTGATGCTGTTGGACAATGAATATGGCATGAATGGTTCATTTTGCCTGGCATGAGGCCAAACTGCATCTCATCAATATTCGCTGTTTCCGTAATCATACCTTCTAGGACTTTCTCCATTACATTCATTTTCTGGTCCAAAAGTTTTATGCTTGCATATTTCTTCCTTCTAGGGCATCACCCTATTCCCCTTGTACACATTTACAATCACACTTTTTAGCCAGTCAATAACTTAACTCACTTAACTCACTCCAGTATCTCCTGAGAAATACAGCAATTCATCAATTAAACCAGACACACCTACCGCCTCCCCCAATTGCATCGTGCCTATTGTCTTGCTCACAGTAGCATCATCATTCAAAGGCCAAGGGCCAAACACTGGATCCACTCCAAATCTTCCCTGTTCCAATCCTGCTCCTCGTTCAGCAACCGGCTATTATGCTCTATCCTTGCGTCATTAATATCCTCACTATTTTTCCCTACCATTCTTCATCACTCTTCACAAACTGCTCACCCACGATATCCTGATTTGCCACTAAAAATACCATATTCTTCCTTTCAGCGCTATTTAGGTTATCCAAAAATCGTCTCTGAAACTCAGATTTTGCCCTGTACACGTCCTTTCAAGACTTATGCTTAGCAGCCAAGTATTTCTTTCTGTTACCACCCCTTTTCCATTCCGGCGAAAGCCTTCTTTTCTCCTTAACTACGGCTTCTATGCCCTCATCCCACCTCATGCTACCTTATGTCTTGGTGGGTCCCTTGTCCATACACACACACTGAATCAGTAACTCTGAGGAGATTGCTCTTGAGAGCCCTGCACTGTTCGTTAGCACTTGTGTCACGAGCTCCCATTTCTGTCACAACTCTACCCATTTCGCCATAGAATGCATCCCTTAGTGCTTGGCTTTTCAACTTCCATATTTTCCTCCTAGGTCCGTAGGTCCTCTTCTTCAAGGCCCACTCCTTAAGCACCATGTCGCATATCAGTAATTTGTGTTGCTGCACACACTCTTCGCTCCCTATAACTTTTACATCACTCACCAGCCTCCTATCAGGTCTCCTGACCAGGTAATAGCCAATCTAGCTACTCTTTCTCCTAGACTCATATGTAATTAACATACTCTCCCTTTTCCAATCAGTCTTGTCCTTTAACATCCTGTATCTCAAAAGTTTTCGAGTCAATTCTTAAAAGAAAAATTTTAAAGCATCTTTCCTATCACAACTTCTTTCTGATTGTCAGTATGGGTTCCATCAGGGACGCTCCACAGGCGATCTTGTCACCTACCTTTCGGACTCCTGGTCATCCTTCTTTCGGGACTTTGGCGAAAGCTTTGCCATCGCACTTGACATCTCAAAGGCTTTAGATCGAGTCTGGGATAAATCTTTAATTTCCAAACTTCCCTCTTACGGTTTCTATCCTTCTATTTGTGCCTTCATCTCTAGCTTCCTTTCTGGTCGTTCTATTGTTGCTGTTGTAGACGACCATCGTTTTTCTCCTAGATCTATCAACTGTGGTTTTCCTCAGGGCTCTGTCCTATCACCAACTCTCTTCCTTTTATTCATCAATGATCTTCTAAGCTGTACATCTAACCCTATCCACTCGTACGTTGATGATTCCACCCTTTACCTTTCCATTCGGTTCCCGCAACGTCCATCCCAGCAGTTTCATCAACATAAAAGGGATGAGGCTATGGCACACCTGATGTCTGACTTGGCTCGTATCTCACTGGGGTAAAAATAATCTTGTTTTTAATGCATCAAAGACGCAGTTCTTACACCTATCAACCCGACAAAATCTTCCACAGGTGTACCCACTGTACCCACTAATGATCAATAATATTCAGCTTAATCCAGCATCATCCTTGAACATGCTTGGGGTTTCATTCACTCGGGACCTGTCTTGGAAAGATCATATTAAATCTCTTGTAAAATCTGCTTCTAAGAAATTGGGTGTGCTAAGCCGACTCCATTCTTTCTTTACCCCTGCACAATTGTTGACTCTATGCAGGGGTTTTATCCACCCCTGTGTGGAGTACAACTCTCATGTGTGAGAAGGCTCCCCACGTACAGCTCTTCTCAATAGGGTGGAGTCAAAGGCTCTTCGTCTCATTAACTCTCTTCCTCTTACTGGCTCCCTTCAACCTCTGTCTCTTCACCACATTGTTGCATCTTTATCTCTTTTCTATCGCTACTTCAGTGGTCACCACTCCTCTGAACTGTCCGCTTGCATTCCTCCACTTCTACGACGGGCGTGTTGCACCCGTCTAGCAGCAAACCCTCATCCCTTTTCTGTCCAACTCTCTAATGCAAGAGAAAATCGTTACTCCCAGTCCTTCATTTATGCAACAAGTCAACTCTGGAACTGTCTCCCTCTCTCTGTATTTCCTACTAGCTATGATCTCCAGTCTTTCAAACGCAGTGTGTCCAGGTATCTCTAAATGATCGGATCTTGAAATTGGCTTTCTCTTGTATTTTGTTTTTCTCTTGAGAAGTAACGGTTAATGGAGGCTCGTGGCCTTTAGTTCCTTCTTCCTAGCATTAAAAAAAAAAAAAATCCTTTCATTGTCTCTCATAACATTCATGACACATTCTACGCATCTTTTCCTCAACCAACACACCCACACCACCATAATCCATCTACGCTTCCCTGCCAAAGTAGTTTACAGTCCCTCTCAGCAATTATTCTGGCTGATCCTTCCCTATATCTAACTTCTTGCATGCAGCCAACATCACCCACCTCCTAATCAATGTCTCTGCCACTTCCCGTGTTTTACTCTTCAAATTATCCACATTCCCCATTTTGCCATTCTGAACCCCTTAGGAGATTAAATTTTCTCTTGCTTGTTTTTACTTTTTATTTTTCTAATTCTTTCGTCATAAATCGGTAAAGTAAAGAGTGAGACAGATAACAGCCCCTGCCTACTCGCACAGCCCCAAGTTCAGACATAGGACCTGGGACTTATAGCCCACCAGCTGTGGCCAGTGGCTGTGGCAGAGGCCTTGGGGCACTCTGCTAGGACAGCTACAAGGACACTCTCCAAGCATGTATTGGCACTGTAACTGCCCTGTCACTATACACCCACTGATAGGACAGCTTCCTGCGGTGCTACTCCCAGATTTGGACCTCTCTCTATTGGGCTAAAGCGGCAACCTGGGAACAGCATTGCCTTGTACTCTCTAGCACAGATCAGAGCCCCGTTCCATCACGGTCCAAAAACTACGCTGGCTGAGCCTGCTCTACGCTTCCTGTCAGGTCTGCCACTATGTAGAGAAGGCAAGGTTTTCTAGCTGCATGCCCTTGCTGGTGTCAACCCCTGTAAAGCAGTGGGGTATATTGTGTGGTATGTAAATCGCATGTAGAGTAGTGCATGGAATAGGGAAAGGTGTCTGGGAGAGTATGCTGGCGTACTCTCCGTGTTAATGCCCCACTGAAAGGTAAGCAAAGGGGGATGGTCAGTATATCCCGATGGCTAATGAAACAGAAGCTCCATCTCTCCCTATCACCAACATGCCAACTTCCTCGGGAGTACCGCCCTCATCGGCTGGTGCTACAACCTACTCCCTGAAATTAAACATATATCCTCGGACTAAACAATTTTATTACAAAAAAAAAGAAAGGGCAAAATTGTTATTATTTCTGGCTGTTTTCCTCCTCACTGTGTTATAACTCCATCTTGTGAAGTGTTGAGATTTGGAAGCTTCTCGGGATTTAAATAACTTGTTAAGCTTGTTGTGTGTGCACCAAGGCAAGAGATGTAAACAGAAACTTTTGCGTGCTGCTGAAATTACTCCATAGCTCGCTCCATTCTGCGTGTAACACCGTGTTTGCGTAGAACACAGCATTCGCAACACACAAATGTTAACCTATTTATGAAATCGTTTGATCCTAGCAAGAAGAATCGTCGTCGTCGTCATCGTCGGCGTTGTCACTGTCACCATACCATCCCACTTCGGTACGTGGCTGAATGAAAAATAGCACCAGGAAAGCACAGGGGTTCGTGATGCACTAACGAAGTGCCCAATAAAATGAACCATTCTTGGCTCAACCTTACAGGCCTAATGACCAACACAATAGTGAAGAGTGCATCTCTGGTTGTGTACTTCTCCCGGTATATATAATTAATCAATTTCTGCTGCTCGTCAGTTTTTTTGCTTACCTATTTTTACATCTGGAATACCAACACATTCACTTACATTATCCATCCATTTTCCTTGTAGCCTTCCAGGCCTCCTCTTTCCCTCAAAATCTCTCATTTACAATACATCCATTTTCTCATCTATACAATACAACCATTGTCGTCTTACATGTGTTCTTCCTACGTGATTATATCATCACTGAATCAAGAAACTGAATTATTTAAATTATTCACTGAATCTATACTTCTTACTCTACCCTGTGTACACATGGACCGTATTGCATGTTCTTAAATAGTTCGCTTTCTACTGTTCCCAGGTTTTCGTTCTTTTAATACTAAGTGCCATTTCACAGCTTCTCAGCCATCCAATAGTATGTAAACAATATCACTTGTATGGAGTTACATTACAGGCGCATCAGTCAGATCTCTATATCAAGACCTTCGAAGCACTCTCCACCTTGCCAGTGAATGCGCCAACGTACTTGAACTCTTGTGGCACTTACTACATCCACAGTATTAGTCAACACACCAGGTTGCAAATACCTATGGTACTTAAAGAAATGCGTCGTTCCTGCTAGCGGTTACCTCGTAAGGACTGCTGCCTGGAGTCTTGCACAACGGGACCTTAGTGGGTGGAGTTGGAGGATTGGTTAGGTTAAGATTATGTGCCACCACGATATATGTCCCTAATGACTGAGTGTTTTATTTGAATACTAGTCTTTCATATACTTTACCCACAACACTCGGTGCACTAATCCCAAGATAATTTCTGCGTTCACTTACTTCCTTAGTATTTTAAATGGGTAAATTAACATACGTGCTCCATTCCTCTGATACAGACAACGACAAGGGTATCGGACCGCATACCGCACGTATCATTCTGAAGCATGGACGAAGTATTGTGATGTACGGGTCACCCTTTGATTGTAAGTGTAAATACTGTTTCTTAATATTTGTTACGACGAGAAATTGCATAAAAATTTCACATACTCGGTGCTATAATTTTTGTGGCACCAGGTTAACAGAGTCATGTGTGTGTGTGAAGAACTCCCTCATTTTCACAAACATCGAATCCCAGTGGCGCAATACTTTTGGTCTTATAGAAACGTTTCCTACAAACAGTTAATTGGACTTTGCTACATGTGATTCGTAAAAGATGCGGAGTGAGGAAGTCTGTGGAAACCAGAATCGAAGAGAGTGTGCTGTGATGGTATGGTCATGTGGATTGAATGGATGACAATAGAGTGGTGAAAATGGTATATCTGAGCGAATCTGAAGGAGGGACGAGGCGAGGTAGGCCAAGAAGAAAGTGAGGAGTTATGGTGGATGAGTGTGTGAGGAAGAGAGGTATGGAAGTTGGAGAGGGTAAGTGACTGACAAGAGATCGAGCTGGCTGGATGAATTTTGTGTGGAGAAGCACATAACCAGGGATTTGACATTCCTTTTTAGCGTGACACCATTCGGATTGATTCTATTGGATAGGTATATTTGAAGCTACAATACGTGATGAACTTTTTTGGCCTATCAGATGAAGCCAGAATTCCGTGGGCTTGAATGATGAGTGAATGGAAGCGTGGCCCATTGAAGTGGGAAAACTTTGGTTGTCTGGACGCTGTTACTCCTCACCCCGCCCTAGGGTGGGAAAGGAGGTTCGGATGATGAGATGATACTTTTTTTTTTTTTCCTCCAAATACCTCATCAACATTTGTTGTCTCTCCATTCTCCAGCATCTTCGTAGTATATTTTTCACTGCTGCCACTGGCACATTCCTTTGAGAAAAGTGAAGGGGTGCGGGTGGCTAGATCTGTAGGTATTGTCTTTATCATAGGCCTACTGTTTATGTAAAAATGCACAACCGAAGGTGGCCCGGTTAGTGAGTCATTGCACTCGCAATCTTTCATGTGCAGACACGTATCACGCAAAGCAAGTAGCATGACAGTAAAACCAAGGTATCATTACGCAAGTAAGAGGATACAGTGGCAAAGGAAAAACGAAGATAAAAATTAAAAATATATTTAAGATCCAAGCAGCATTACCAAAAAGGGGAAGACTAAATATAAAATGATTATATAATATGTGTCCGAGATGACTACAAACAATGAAAAGCCAACGTACAATATAAGAGAATTTGGAGACCTCGGAGGTGAAGAAGGGCAGAGATAAAACTGGAGAAATGCAAGGAAGACAAGAGGACAGGAAGTGGAGTGATAAGATAAGAGAGATGAAAGGAGGAGAGGAAGACGGGGAGAAAAAATTGGAAAACAGACGCCAGCTGCCAAGGAAGAGACAGACACTCCGGTGGAATCACTGTCAAGGAGTTTTTAATATCTTAACCAGCCCCTCCACCCCCTGGCCCCTCCACCTCTTACTCCTGCATTCCTTTCCTTCACTGTCCTTTTCTCTCTCCCCCGTCCATCCTTCCGTCTTTCCTCTCTCTTTCCCCTACTCTCCCTATCCTTTACTTCATCTTCCTTAGTTTCTCCTCCCTACATTCTTTCCTCCACTTTCTCCTTCCCTACCCTCCTTCTTTCCCCCTCCCAACATTCCTCCTTCCCTCGTCTTTCCCCCCTCCCTCCATCCCCCTCCTTTAAATCTCTCCTTCCTTTCTTCCTTCCTCATTTTCTCTTTCTTCCTCCCTTTTACCTCCCCCCTTCCTTTTCTCCTCCTTTCGTCCAATTATCCGGTCACCCAGTTGAAGGAGCCATACTGTATCATTCCATACTTAACATTTCGTACCTGATTTGGACATTCACAAAGACGTCCGTTTCCTCAGGTTTGGCGATCCTTCAGTAGCCTACAATACGCCTCACCTAAAATGGATAAAGCCATCAAAATAAAGCATAAATAAAGTAATGGTTATCATGTTCAATAGATTAATCTTTGTTTACTTTCCTTCAGAGACCAAAATGTTTCTAGATAAACAGACATTATCACATGGTCGTTTCTAGACAAACATAGATTATCGCATTTTAACACCTTTCAGCTTTTTTTTTTTAATCTTCATTTTAATTAGGAAAGGTGCATTAGGCCAAATTCGAAGGGAACCTGGGATAAAAAATCGAGAAAGCTGCTTTTTTCAGGAAAGCTACTTGGAAGCATACTGAGTCGAAAGCCACAAACATTCTAAACATTCCACATGAGCCAGCTGTGTGGGACGAAAATCCAAGATGGCCACCAACGGCACGGGATGCTTATATAGCTTAGGAATCAGAAGTCACAGATGGTCATGTAATACATCTTTTTAAACGTTTTAGGGTATAAGAAAACAATTTTTATCATTATTTCAGTGGTTTATTGACGAATGTTCAAGATATTATCAAGGTAATGTACTATTTTAAACAAAATCGTAAATTCAACACATTTAAAGTCAACAACCAGCACTAACTTTTGCCAGCAGCAGTTACTGAACGACTACTAATTAAAGCATTTTTTTTTTTTTTTTTAGTATCATAACTAGTTATGATCACAGTTATAACATGAGGACTCAGTATCTTCTCAGTCAGGTGGGCCTGAATTAGCACAAGATTGGTCAATACACAAGGAACACATAGGTGTACAATAGAGCCCTGCTTTCCAACATTTGCATCTCTTGCCACAGTTTTGTTTACACCCACATGCCACAACGAAAAGAACATGTTCTGTTGCTAGTGGTCTCTCAGTCAAAATGGGATTGAGCATTCCGCCTTGAAGCTCCTAACCCCAGTCATTAGGATTTAGATCCTCAACATTTCCCAGCCACTCCTGAACTGCAAGAAGTAAGCTCGATATGAGTGGTACTTTGCAGCTGAAGATGTGGGAGGTAGGCTCTGAAGTTGGAAGCTGCTGGTTGCTTTGCTCATCCTTTGCATGTACTGCACAAATCTCAGCTTATCAAGTGTTGTACATGTCCGATTGGCATTAAATTCGTATATCTTCAGTAAGAATGCTTACCCCACTCTGGCTACGTCTTCATGGCTGGCACCGCTCTTCTTAAACACATCCAACGTCCTCCAATCCTCGCTTTCCAAGACTGTCATGGCCTTCTTTTTGCCAATGCCATATAAGGTAGAGACTGTCACAACCGATGATAGCGTGTGCAGTCAATATGTGTTGTTGGCTGTGTGGATGCATTGCCTGCTGGATGCTGTACATGACATAAACTAAGTCTCTTGCATACTGCATGTAGATATTGTCTGTTGTGGCCCTATTAACCAGTATGACAAGCAGATCTGTATGTTTTGCCATAAGTACAACAGGTCGTGCGATACTCCCAGCAAATGCCAATGCTGTGCTACTTATTAAGTAGTCAGCATCAGTCTGACTTTGACAGCACGCAACGCCTTCAGATGTTAGCCGGTCCTTCAGCCTACTGATTAATCGTGACTTGTTGTTACGATTTGTTTGAATGGACCGTTGATTACCTGTGACTGATGTGTTGAAATTAAACACTATGTCTGCAGAGACATTTGGATCAGTGAGGCCGTTCTGTTCAGCCACCTTGGTCGACAGGGTACGATCTGTGTAGCCATTAAAGCAGACAGTGTATTCTTTGCCATAGGTATTGATAATGTAATTCACATAGCTGTCACACACATCACCATACATGCAGTCCACAGGCCATGTCACATTTTGCAACAGATGTCCGCCATCCACCACATAGTAGGGGTTCTTAAGAGCTTCAGTGGATGCCGGCACTGGTGAAGCTTTCAACATCTTGACAGGACCACTTTTGTTGTTTTTATGCATTGTTTCCTTGTTAAATAGTGCTGGTGGCTGTTTGCTAAACTCATGTTTAAGGTGATTCTCCATGTCTGATCGGTTCTTTATTACACATGTTACCCGCATGAAGATTAGTGTTGGGTCGATCTCAACGTCTTAGCCACGGACAGTGGCAGTACAGGTTGCAGCACCAACGGATACAACCTTGTTACTCCTTTTGAGCTCAACAACAGCGTAGTTCAGGCCAGTGATACGTGCAGCTGCCTCCTCACCTGATTTCACTGCACAATCTGCATTAGCACAAATAGATGCCACGACTCCAGTATCAATGCAGACCAGTCACTCGCGGTATTCACCTGTGTAGGCAAATGGCGAATGGTATGATAGGTAATTCTGAAAGGTGAGAAAGTGTCTGCTGTCACATGGAAATGTGGATTCCCGGAGGTCTGTGTGTTTTCTGGTGTCGACTGACTCTGAAGGCCTCCCCCTTCATTTCCTTTGAAACCCTCACCCATCATGAAAACAGAGTTTACAATGTTGGTGGTACTTGGCCTCAGCTGCCACAATATCACCATTTTGAATGCGTTTATATACAGACTCGCCCCAACTATCAGCTCGTTCCATTGCCTTGGTTGCAACAGATGATAACAGTCCAGTTGTTGCTGCTTCATGAGTCGCATCACGTTGGTCCTTTGGTTGTTTGATGATCTTACTATAGTCCACATATTTCCCACAGTACAGACAGTCCTGTTTTATATTAAAGATAGTGGCCTGTGAATGGCAGGTGATTTTCTTATGCACTTGTCTTTCTGATTCTTCTGATTCCCTTTTTCGCCTTTTTATGTATGATGGTATGATGTAATGATCTTTGCACCATTTATCAGCCGGAACTGGCAACACTTTAGATAATAACTTTTCATAAAGTCTATCCCTCAGATCAGCACGAATGTCCAGTATGATAGGTAGGCCTCGTTCTGTGACAGTACTTCGGTCAGAGGTGACTGTCTTATCATTTCTTGTTCTCCTTTCGGCTCTCCCCTTAGGGGTCGCCACAACGGATCACCCGTCTCCATCTTACTCTGTCTTCTGCATCTTCTTCATTTTTTTTTTTTTTTTTTTTTAATGCGAGGAAGAAGGAACCAAAGGCCATAAGCCTACCACCCGCATGTCCTCCTTCACTACATCCATAAACCTTCTCTTTGGCCTTCCTCACTTTCTCCTGCCTGATAGCTCCATTTCCAGCATCGTCCTTCCTACATACTCTTCATCCCACCTCCGCACATGTCCAAACCATCTCAATCACGCCTCTTTAGCTTTGTCCCCAAACTGACGTACACACGGTAAAAAAAAGTATCGCGCAGGAGGGGTACGATGATTTCCGAAATGATCGATATAGCTTGTGCACTACTTGGAAAATTAATTGATTATCATCTGAATATGCATCCACTAACAATATCAGCCATAAACTGTCATATGAAACCTACCTATGACATACTGTAAACATGTTTGACAACAAGGGAGAAAAAATCATCAAACATTTCTACAGTCCATCGTCCGTGGCATCAAATTGTTTCGGGCCAAATGTCCACCGATACTTTTTTTATCACGTGTACGTGCACTGTCCCTCTAATATGCTTGTTTCTGATTCTGTCCAACCTTGTCACTCCTAGTGAAAAACGCAACATCTTCAATTCTGCTACCTCCAACTCTGCCGCTTGTCTTTTTGTTAGTGGTACCGTCTCCATTCCGTACAACATGGCTGGCCTCACTAAAGTCTTATATACTTTCCCTTTCATTTCCGCAGAGACCCTTCTGTCACAGATCACTCCTGTCACCTTTCTCCACCCACTCCAACCAGCCTGTACTCTCTTTTTTCCTCTCTACCACACTCTCCGTTACTTTGTACGGTTGACCCAAGTATTTGAATTCATCTGCCTTTGCCACCTCTACACCTTGCAGCCTCACGGAACCCATGTCATCTCTCTCATTTACACACATGTACTCAGTCTTGCTTCTGCTTAGGCTACTTGCATTCCCCTTCCCTCCAGTGCATATCTCCATCTCTCCAGCTCTGCCTCAGCTTCCTCCCGGCTCTCACTACATAACACAATGTCGTCCGCAAACATCATTGTCCACGGAGACTCCTGTCTAATCTCATCTGTCAATCTGTCCATTACCACTGCAAACAAGAAGGGGCTCAAAGTCGATCCTTGATGCAATCCCACCTCCACCTTGAAACCCTTAGTCATTCCTACTGCACATCTCACTGCTGTTACACTATCGTTGTACATGTCCTTCACCACCCTCACGTACTTCTCTGCCACTCCTGACTTTCTCATACAGTACCACAGCTCCTCTCTCGGTACCCTATCATAAGCCTTCTCTATGTCTATAAACACACAGTGCAACTCCTTCTGGCCTTCTCTATACGTCTCCATCACCATTCTCAAAGCAAATATGGCGTCTGTACTACTTCTCCATGGCATAAAATCAAGTTGCTCCTCACAGATCCTCACTTCTCTTCTCAGCCTAGCTTCCACCACTCTTTCCCATATCTTCATTGCATGGGTAATCGGCTTTATACCTCTGTAGCTGCTGCTTCACTGCAGCAAAATCGGAACTAGAACACTTTTTCTCCACTCCTCCGGCATCCTTTCACCCTCAAGGATTTTGTTTAACAATCTGGTAAACCACGTCACAGCCATCTCTCCTAAGCTCCTCCATGCCTCCATTGGTATACCAACTGGGCCCACTGCCTTACCAGCCTTCATCCTCTTCATGGCATTCCTTACTTCCTCTCTGCTGATCTCCTGCACTTCATGATTCTGTACCTCCAACTCTACCATCCTTCTCTCTCTCACATTTTCTATATATGTCAGCTCTTCGAAATACCCCTTCCACCTTCTTAGTACTCTCTCCTCGCTTGTCATGTATATTGCCATCTGCATCCTTTATCATTCTAACATGTGCACATCCCTCCCAGCTCTGTCTCTCTGCCTGGCTATTCAGTACAGGTCTTTTTCCCCTTCTCTACTATTCAACTTCTCATACAGATTCTGGTATGCCTTTCCTTTTGCCTTAGCAACCTCTTTCTTGGTTATGTTCCTCGTCTCCTTACACTCCCGAATGCTTTCTTCGTCCCTGTGTCTATCCATATTCTACTTTGCCTGCTTCTTTCTGTTTATGCTATCCTGTACTTCCTTATTCCACCACAAAGTCACTATCGTCGTACATGTCCTTCTTCACCCTCACGTACTTCTCTGCCACGCCTGACTTTCTCATACAGTACCACAGCTCCTCTCTCAGTACCCTACCCTCTGTCCAGATGTCACCTCAAGTACTTTCTTGGCGCTCTCCCTCACCGTTTATGAGATAACTGCCCATCCTTCCTAGTCTTCCCTCACCCGAAAGCCTGACTCACCTCCTCCCTAACTTTACTACTGAAGTCTTGCTCCTTCAGCTTCCACCACCTAGTCCTTGGTTCAGCTCTCATTGTCCTCCTTGTCTTCACTTTCAAACTCATCTTACCAACCAACACACTATGCTGTTTTACTACACTCCCATGGCACTGAATTCTTTCAAGTTGTATCTCCTACATAGGATATAATCTATCTGTGTACTCCTTCCCCCACTCCTATACGTAATCCTGTGCTCCTCCTTCTTCTTGAAATAAGTGTTTACTACAGCCATCTCAATCCATTTTGAAATATCAACAACCATCTGACCCTCCGAGTTCCTCCCCGACACCGTACCTGCCAATCACCTTATCACCGCTATTTACTTCTCAACATGCCCATTCAAATCCGCTTCCATAACCACTCTTTCCTCCCTAGGTATGCTCTGAATCACTTCCTCTACTTCACTCCAGAACTCTTCCTTTTCCTCCAAGTCACACCCCACTTGCGGGGCATATGCACTGATGACATTAATCAGGACCCCCTCAGTTTCCATCCTCAAACTCATTACTCTATCCGACACTCTCTTCACCTCCAATACACTATCTATATACTTTTCCTTCACTACCATCCCTACACCATTTCTCCTCCCATCCACGCCATGGTAAAACAACTTGAACCCTCCTCCAATCGTCCTCGCTTTACTTCCCTGCCATTTCGTTTCCTGCACACACAGTGTATCTAACTTTCTCCTGTCCATCATATCGGCCAGCTCTCTCCCTTTACCTGTCATTGTGCCCACATTCAAAGATCCCACTCTCATCTCCACTGTTCTACTCTCCCTTCTCTCCCGCTTCCTCTGGAACTGTCTTCCTCCTCTTCTCCTCCTCTCCTTCCTTTCTCCAACAGTCGCATACTTTCCACCGGACCCCTGTTGGACAACAGCACCGGTGGCGGTCCATGTTGACCCGGGCCACGACTGATCCGGTATGATGTTTCCTTTTGTGCTCTGCATATTGAGTTGGCTAAGGTTTTTACGCCGGATGCCCTCCCCGTTTGTCCGGGCTTGGGACCGGCACTGAGTTGCACTGGCTTGTGCCCTCAGTGGCTGGGTTTGACTGTCTTATCACAAAAATCACTGATATCACACTGTTCTTGTGCTGCCATCTCATTCCATCCACATTGTCTTCTGTCAATCTATATACTTCTGCCTCTACACTTTAATCTGTATCCAACCTAAGAAATAAATACATCTGATGATGTATAATCTAGCTTATAAATTCATAGCAATATTATCAATACAGATTTCCGATTTTTTGCTTTTGCCGCACGTTCTCTGTGTATATCATTAGCATAGAATTCTTAGAATGATAGCAGAAATGGATTAACATTCCTTAAAACCCATAAAAGGTGGTATTACATGACCAAGTGTGAAATTTAGTCACTAAGCTATATACTCGCCCCATGCCGATGGTGACCATCTTGAATTTTTCGTCCGACACGGTTTGCTGACGTGGAATGTTTAGAATGTTTGTTGATTTTGACTTAGGAGGCTTCTATGAAGCTTTCCTGAAATATCTGCTTTCTTTATTTTTTTTCCAGGTGAATCCTCAATGCGCCTGGGATAACAGGTGGGATATTTGCAATTGCCAACTCCAAAATACACTAATTAAGCAAAAATCACTTAAACAATGTTCAGCATGTTCCATTTTGCTGACTTGTGCAATATACTTACTAAACTTCAGAGTGTGAAACAGGAAATAGATTATAAAACTTTTCAGAACAAATATTTTGAAACGAAGTCGACAATGCACAGAAGCTATAACGGTAATAAACTAGTCGGATTTATATACAGAGAACTTGAATTAAATTAAGAGAATATCATTTTCACCTTGTACAAATAGTTAGTACGTCCCCATCTGGAGTACTATGTTCGGTTATGGTCACCTTGTTACAAGGAGGCTGTGGAGACACTAGAGTACAGCTAAGCTGCAGAAATGATGCTCAGCCAAAACCCAGATCATATGAGGAACGCATTGAAGGGCAAAAGCTGTTGCACTTTTCAAACCACAGACTATCTGTGGAATCTGATTCTATATACAATTTAAGGGACATGACAGTATGGTATTTGGCATGTACTTCACAGTAAACCAGTCGAATTACACTACAGGTAACGGTTATCAGGTCATCAGCAAACATGTTGAAGTCTAATGCAGTTGTCAACCTATGGAACACTCTGCCCAGAAATGTGGTAGACTTCAGTAGCGTAATAACGTTTAAAGGTCAATTGGATAAGTATTGGCCTCGAATCCCCAGTTAAACGCATTCATGACCGTATAGTAAATATTATCTGGCTGACTGACTTTCCCTCTCATTTATTGGAGAATACAACAGCAGTTATTCAGACAGTTAATTTTCTTTTACAGATTCAGTGCAGGATATAATCTTTTATTTTTCTTTTCAGTCTTTCCTGTAAAATTTCCATGGCACCTTTTCTGTACTGCATGGTGTTCCTTCTTACTGTTTTTGCCAGTTTCGGCTATAGGGTTTGATGGGCGGAGGGAGCCTTCTTGCTTTGCTGTTCCTATTTTCAGCTCATAAAATTTTTTTCATAACCACAGTATTTCTTGTAACAGAAAGTCCCGAATGTATCATTAGATTTGTTGCAGTTTCCTTTCCCTCTCTAAGTGAGGATAGTAGAAGCATATGTCATATAAAAAGGTCAATATAGGCGGAGTGCAAAATGGATGGATTCAGTAGAAAGTGAAGGGAGGGATTAGTAGGGTGTGATGGAGCAGGACGGAGCGAGTCCACGCTGTGAAGACTGACTTTTTATGAGGGGCATTGTTGATGTGGGGGGGGGGGGGAGATTTCTCGTAAACGTTCGATACAAGAAGGGATAAAAAAACAGTAGGATGGGTGGAGAGATGTGACTTGGATGGATTGTTGCGCTCATATTGTGGCTATAGTTCATTTGAAATCTCCCTCCAAGTAGAACAATCAACGAAACAAGAGGAAAGCAAGCACGCGACGACCTCATATACCTGTTTACAGAAATACAGTGTGTGTGTGTGTGTGTGTGTGTGTGTGTGTGTGTGTGTGTGAGAGAGAGAGAGAGAGAGAGAGAGAGAGAGAGAGAGAGAGAGAGAGAGAGAGAGAGGAGTGGGGAAGGGCTCCCAGATGTGCTTTTAGTTGGCGGCAACCACACCTCGTCCCGAGCAAGTCGTTTTGTCTCCCCCTCGCACTCACGCTCACATTTGCCTGAGTATTGTTCCTCTTAATAAGTTGCCCCTCACACTCAGAGTTGATGAGGAGGGACATGCAGGGGGAAGAAATGGCTGAGGAAACACGATGAGAGACGAGGAATATGAGCTAAGTGAAAGTGCAGGGAGAGAACGCAAGAGAATTAACTGCGGAATAATGAAGCGAAGGAGAGACAAGACGCTCCGGTTAAAGGGGAAATGGGAGACGAATAAAGCGTGGAAAACAGACTGTAGGATGTCGCTGTATGTGTGACCGCACATTCAGAAGGAAGTATTTCTAATGTTGCTAACAATTTAGGCATCTCATGATCACGACAGCTCTACTTAAATATTCTTGACTATTTTAATAAGGGAAGAGTAAATCTGAGAGAATTTTACTGTATAGTGTTTTCTTCAATCCTCTCACAGTAGATACAGCTATAGTATATATTCCACCTGCCGCTAAGCAATTATATTCACCTAAAGATGGGCCACAGTAGCCTGATGATTAATGCCACTTGAACCTGGTGGGGGTACTGATTCCTCACCCTCATTTCCGCCTTCCCTTTTAGCTGTAGTTAACAGTTCACAAGAAATTATGGTCATATCATTGTCTGCTGTACAGGAATGCCAGAGAATGCAGGGAAATTCCAGCCTCAAAATGCTGAAAGAATTAAACACGTAGCAAGGACGACGTCGAAAAATTAATGAGGAAATGTTTTTGGTGAAGGTACATCGGCATCCCGTAGTACATAGAAGAAACGATTTATGAAACCCGAGAGGAATGGGAGATGAGCAAAGCAGTCTATCAAAAGAATGTTACCACCAAAATAATTAACAGCACTCTAAACCAAGCCTCAGCTGAAGCTTGACAGGAGGGTATCAGAGGTACTGATAAGAGGGAACATGCTGACAGTATTCAGACTCAGCGAATAATATTAGTATGAACCAACAACCCATACTGACCATAGTTGACTCAAGGCACTACTTTTAAATATTAATGGTACTTTCAGCGTTGGCACATCTTCATTAATTTGCTTTGCCTCACAAAATTTATATCAGTGTCCCCAAGAAACCAGCAAGAGGTTTGATTATATGTTAAATAGCAGTTCGTGTCCATGGGGTGTCAAACTCCATAGGGGAGATAAGACAAAATATCACACTAAAGGCTCATCTTGATCATTATTTACAAAATGTCATTAACCTATATTCTCCACGTAAAAGAGAACCCACATCAATTTCTCGACATCCTTTACGAGAAAGTTTCGGTTGGTGGGTGATTTTAATACTCAGTACAGTGATCACTCCTCATCAGGTAATCATACAAATTCAAACAGGCACAGGCAGTTCTGGCATATTAACTCATTGATAATGTTAGGCTTCCGGGACTACATGAAGGAACATATGTTTTAGGTAATATGCTGGATGTCCTGTGTTCATCGATCCCCATTGGGTTTGTGCTGTACAGTAAGCCTGCTTACTCTTATCAAGTTCAGCTGTTCACAACCTAGAGGCAGGTTTGCGGCAGAATAAATCCCGCTGGGGCAGGGAACAGTTTAAGGATTTGAATTTCATAAAAATCAGACTTTACTGATCTACCAGATGTCCCGCCGACATGTCGTAAAAATATCCCCGCTAATACCAATACACCAGTCCTGTATGAGACAGCCCTACCATGTATTCAATATGGACGATGGGTGCTAGCGCCGAAGTGGTGACATGTAGAGGTGTATGGTATGTAGGAGGACTACTGGGCCTTGAAAGCAGGCTGTGAAGCCTATGCCCAGAGTCGGACACATAAAAAAAAACAATTAAAAAAAAAGAAGATGAGACTTCAACTTGTAGCAGCAAAGCCATTCATAAAGAGAATAGGGACTTCTGAATTTAACATAGCTTATCATCACTTACATTTGCCCGAGACAAGATATAACTATTTACTTTGACCACTGTATTCAAATCGTAACTTAAGAAAATATTGACGAAAAGGTAAAGCAAAGTAAACCAGAGGTTTTATATATATATATATATATATATATATATATATATATATATATATATATATATATATATATATATATTTCTCCCTCTCTCTCTCTCTCTCTCTCTCTCTCTCTATTTTGTATGTTTACCATGGGTGGGAAGTCACTTCCTATTTTGAAATTTTTATATCTGGTAAAATAAAGCAGGTACTGGAATGAAATTAATGTTGTTTTATTGCCTCATGTATGCCATTACTTATGCTGTTACTAATGTTGTTTTCATTTTTCACATCCCTGAGAAATGGCCGGTGTACTGAGCCTTGAGGAAAGAGCTAAAATTGCCGTATAAGATATGAGGTGTGGCGGTCTGTTATCCAAGAGCAACGGTGGTGGAGGACTCATCATGGCAGGCGTGCTGTTCTGTCTTCAAAAACAATAAAAAACTGTCGCATAAAGTGAATGACCACTGGTAGCGTGGCGGACACCAAGAGATCTTGTAGGCCTTCGACGTCGAGGTCGGAAGATAATGCGAATAAGGTGAAGATGTTCGATCGAGGCCCTTGACAAATCCACACGGCAAGCCTCGAGAAAGAGCAGTGTAACGCGTCACGTTGTGCGTGTTGTTCTCCGTAAAGACTTACAATATCGACCATGAAAGCCACATTATGTCCAAAAGTTGTTCACGATGACTGTGACAGACGCGTTGAGTTTTATTAAATGATGCTGGCATGGGAGGAAAATTATCTAGACCTGTTCAAAAGCATTCTTTAGACAGAAGTGGCAGTGTTTTATGTAGGGGGGTTTGTCAAACGAGCTGACACTCATTATTGGGCAGATACGGATCCCCAGGAGTCGGTTGAAAGACTGCAGAACAAGTGGAAGGTGACGGTGTGGTTCGGTTTAGCTTTTCACTTTCTTGGACCATATCTGACATATCTGATACGAGACACCATGAACTGTGAACGATTCTTGGAAATGTTGCAAATTTATGTGTGGCCTATAATTTGTGCATGGGGACAGGCTCACGCGTTGATGTTTATGCAAGACGATGTTACCCCACATTTTGCCTTGCCTGTGAGGGCCTGGCTCAATCAGCAGCTTCCAGGCCGCTGGATAGGCCGTCGGGGACCCACAGAATGGCCTGCACGAAGTCCAGACCTAACTCCATGTGATTATTTCTTATGGGGATGAGCCAGAAAAAAAAAATGTATAAGAGTAAACCACAGAATATTGACTAACTTTAAAACAAGATCCGTGAGGTTATCTCCACTGTCCCTGCCCAATTCGTAAGGAACCTGCCCGTTTAAGAAAATGTACAGTATGGATAATGCCGGTGGTCACATCGAGTTGTAACTTTAAGGGAACTAACGGCAAACAGTAGGCCACAAATCAGAAAAAAATATGCAATTCTAGTTTGTACATTTTAGGAGAAATAAAAAGGTAAAAATAAGGAGTGACTTCTCAACCACCCTGTACGTATTTAGTATACATAAAATATATATAACATATGTATTAAATATACATAACTGATATATTTAATACATATGTAATACAGATACATATTTTTATAGAGGTATAGATTTTGCAAGACAGTATGTGTTAGGCATTCTCGTAGACCAAAGAGACCATGACCCATCGCCATATCCTTCCCGTCAGCACTGCAGCTGTTTTGTAAAAATATTGTTTGCTTTATGTTAACCCCCTTATGAAGCACGTTCTTTCCACACGCTAGTATTATTCCCTTTAACCTTTCTTCCCAGTATTACTGTTACACACATATCAGCCAGTACTGACAATACGTTTGTCGTAACTGCAGTGTTCGTCCACCGTTATAACAACTAGGATTGTCGTCAGTTTGAAGTCTGTTTCCCAAGAGTCAGTGACGGAATAAGAATTTTACGGCTCTACATCTTTTCTTTGGCACCTCTCCGTAACTGGTGCGTAAACTTGGGATAATCTCCTTTTACCTCAGCATTCATGGTGAAATTACGAATTTAGGGCAATTTAAAGTGGACAGAGGATGCTTTTTCATCTGGAAACATGTTTTCTGCACCGTTCACACTTCCCATATTCCTGCCGCTCCCGTACTCAAAGCCATACATTTTGTCATTCCATTGTACCTGATGTAAACTTCCATGCTGTGACAGACGTCATTTCTTTGCATCTTCCAACAGTGCAATGCTCCCGTCAGATTTGCAGTCTAAAATTTTCCTTTTTCTAGTCAATTTTTCTATATAATATTATTCAGTTGCTTGCGCGTCTGTTTATAAAGTATTTGTTTTTTTCTCTTATTCCTTTTGAAGTCTCCTGAATATATATATATATATATATATATATATATATATATATATATATATATATATATATATATATATATATATATATATATATATATATATATATATACCGGTTTATATGTATATATTTTATCACAGTGTTTTTCATACAGTACAATACTCCCTCACGGAAAAAAAAAGTGGAACGAACAGGTAAACAAAAAGTATTGTTTTTCTTCTTGTCATCCTATTTTTCCGGGTGGGGATGGGGGGAGGGACAAATGTTCGAATTTAAGCGTGTAGTGAATGATCCTGCGGATTTAGAAAATGTACTGGGCGACGTCTTAACCCAAGACAGGTGTTTTTGTAATGGCTAAAATGTAGTAGTCAGTGATATCCAAAGGCATTTTTGTACAGTCAGAAAAGAAAGCTTGAATCCGTTTATTGCTGTATGCCTACTTTTACAGCTTAGACACCAGAAGAGAGTATGTTATTAATACATCCGTATAATAAGTCCGTTCGAATTGTGGGGAGAATGTGAAATCCACTGGAAAATGTGGACGTGAACCCTAATTAAGAGTGCCTGCGTGAATTTACGTTTTATTTACCTTTATATTTTCAGATTAGCAAATTATACACTCGTTTTTCCCCTACAGTTGTGACTCCCTTCAGCTGTTGTTCAGACGTACGGCTTAAGCCACCAAACCTACTAGATTTCATCATTATTTTCATCATCTATATTTCATATCTCATCCATCTTTACCCTAGCAGTGTGCTTTCACCAGCTTCACTCTCCTGTTCACATACTGTCACATTGTCTCATCCCATTGCATTTGTTACTCGCCACAAAACTTCATCACACGTTCATTCACGTTAACCTTTTCTTGCAGATATCCTATCACTGTTGCACTCGACTCACCGTGCTGTAGTTTCTAGACCAGTCAAACGCTCCCCCATCCTAACACAATTATTCATTTCGTTTCTTACATGTGTGACGCCCCCGAATTGTTGTTCAGACAAAAAGTGAAGGTTTTGTATTTATATATAAAATATTGGTTATTGCAGCACCACCACCACCACCACCACCACCACTACTATTACTACTACTACTACTACTACTACTACTAGTAACAATGATGATGACGATGATAATAATAATAATAATAGTAGTAGTAGTAGTAGTAGTAGTAGCAGCAGTAGTAGTAGCAGCAGAAATAGTAGTGGTAGTAGTAGTAGCAGCAGTAGTAGTAGTAGTAGTAGTAGTAGTAGTAGTAGTAGTAGTAGTAGTAGCAGCAGTATTAGTAGTAGTAGTAGTAGTAAAACTAATCATAATCCATAACTTTTCCTACCTACCCATCATTACTCTCGTAGAGCACTTTCACCAGCTTCACTCTACAGTCCACGACCTATCTCCATTTTTCATCCTATAGCACTTATTGCTTGCCTTATAAGTTCATCATAAGTACTCTCAAGTTAATCCATTCATGCAAATGAATGTACTCTACTTGCCCTACTATACTTGTTGACCAATCATTCTCTCTCCCACCCTACCACAAGTTGTCATCCCATCACACTTTCCCCTCCCATACTCATATCTATTACATCCTACCATAAGTTTTCATCCCATTACACTTTCCCCTCCCACACACACATTCATCACATCCTACCACAAGTCTTCATCCCATCACACATTCCCCTCTCACACACACATTCATCACATCCATCTCACTTGGTCCATTCACCAGACATATTATCTGCCTCTCTCACCCGCACCCTTGTTTGTTCCATCTCCCAGGGTTTACCATTCAGTTCGCATTTTGGAATATATTCCAGATTTGTCTTTCATGGCAAGGTCTTTGTTTACCTCGGTTTGTTTGTTTTCCTCTCGCTTTTTGACGGGTCTTACTTTTCACTCTGTAGTTTTTTTCTTTTCTGACTTTCCATATAATTTGGGTATTGTACATCTATATTCTTAAGTTTTAACTATTTCTGTACGTGGCAGTTGTTCATCTATATCTGTAAGACAGAACAGATACTTCCCTTGTTGGAGAAGTGCAAACCGAGAAAGGGTTACTTGTGGAAAAGTGATGTGTGAATTTCGATGTGGTGCAATTAATGTCGTTGTCTAAGTCAGTTATATCGTTGGAAAAACCGACTACCTGTAATCAGAGGCACAAACTAAAAGGATACGGGCAACGACTTTAATTATCTGCCAGGTTTGGTTTCAGTACCTAGACAGGGAAAAGGACACTGCAAGACGAGAAAGTTAACCAACATGCCCACAATCGGTCACATTATACTCATCATTAATAAATACAGTCTGCCGGATAAATGAAACACCCCCCCCCTACACACACACAATCATATACAAGCTTTGTCGATAATGGAATGTCATATACAGTACATCACTTAATTTATTATTAAGGTGAAAGCATATTGCATCTATAGGGATGATGTGGTAGGTATTCCCCTCAGACCAGAAAGTACCACCCTTAACCATACCCATCCTGTCAGCTTCGCAACTCTCTTCTAAGTATTTTCTTTGCCTTGTTTACTTATATATAACGTTATATCCACACAGAAATAGTATCGTCAAACCTGTCTTCCCAGCATTATGCACAAAGTAAACGTTCCCCTTAACTTCTTTAGGTTATCCATCGTCCGCCATAACTCGAAGTGTATTTTGGAGATTTTGCAGCCTTTTTCCCAAAGAGCAACTCCAGAATAAGAATTTTACTGCTCTGTATCTTTTCTATAGCACCTCTTCGTGACTAGTACCATACTCTTGTGTTAGTCTCTTGTTAACTCAGCATTCAAGACGGAGAGATGACATTTTTATGGCAAGTAAAGCGAGCAAAATATATTTTTCATTTGGAATCATTGCTTCTGCACCGTCTACATGTGTCCTGACCCGTCCACAAAATTTTTTTTCCCGGGTATAATTGGTCATCCAGCCATACTGCCGATGTTGGATCGAGTTACTCGCCTTGAGAAAAACTAGGTAACGTCGCACAATCGTCATCCCCTCAAACAAAATATGGTATTACGGTAAATTAATGTTAGATTAGGCCCAAGTTAGTTACTTATACGTTGGTTTAATGTCAAAAAAAAAAAAAAAAAATCTTATGATTGTATGATTTAATGTGACGAGCTGTTTTGTCTGTTCCCGACCGAAGGTACGACGTTGCCGAATCATGTCTTGCTGAATTCGCTACGACGACGCCAATATGACTGGATGACTAAATGTACCAACGAAAAAAAAACGCAACCCGGCCATTTCTGTTCTCAACATCATTAAATATTTTTTCGCTTTCTTGTACCTGGCATAAACTCCCTCGCTGTGATAGACATAGTTCTTTCATATCTTTCTACAGACCAGTTCTCTTTCTGTTATGAAGTCTCAAACCTTTATTTTCGTAGCTTTTTCCCCATTGCTATTGCTCGGTTCACTAAACGTCTCCGTATAAAGTATTTGACGTTTTCACTTATTCCTCTTGATGTGTCTTGATTCAATATTGTGTTAGTGTTTTTTATATTTTACAATATTTTCCCACAGAGAAAGGTGAAATGAATCTATTGCTAAAAGTATTGTGTTTCTTGTGATTGTTATCCTATATATCCCATTTTCTGCCGCCATATGGTTGAGAGTATGGACTTATGGATAACTGAGAAAAGATATGAGGTGTAAAAGAAAGCCATCTCTGTTTTGACTGACTAAAGCGATTGATAATATGCAAAGAAATGGTTTGAGATAATAGTTAAACAATAACTGATTCAACTTATTCTGATGTACACATTTTTGTGGAGTACTTGCCAGAAGACAAGGTTGTTATTAATAACCACTGTATATTTACTCGGTTGGAAATGTATGTCTACCATGAAATCTAACAAATAAGCCGGTATGCGACAATGGCCAACTCTGAGTGGACCTAGCTTTGTCAGCAACTGGAAGTGAGTTTTGACACTAAAAGTCATTTCTATATGGAGGTGCTCCAGTGCAACATTCCACCCAAGAATCATGGCTCTGGCTTATTAATCTTCAGAGCCTTAGCATTTCATACAAGCAAAGTCGTAATTTTAACACTTTTCATATTTTATGCACTTCATGACTGTCACGGGGTTTTGTAAATTTAAAAAATAAATAATACTTTATAATATTACTTAAAAATATGGACAATGAATTGACTTGTGAAATCAAGCAGAAAGTTTTACTTTATACTTCGCTGATTCTCTAAGGACAAGAATTTAAAAACTTTCTCAACAGTACACAGCAGAGACTAATTACGCACACGTGCTGTTTGTTAGTACTGTTAGCCTCTGGAGAAAGTGACTCCACCCCTGACAATCAATAACTAATGCTATTAATGATAAACAGGTTCTTGCCGGTGCATTAACTCCAGGCTGGCACAACGGATTTAAGCTTAGTGCAAGAGGACTGGCCTAAGTACCACTTATGAATAATACAAAGCGTTTATGCGAACTAGGAGTGGCAAGTAAAATATGATTAATGTGGAGAAATAAAACACGAGTTTACATTACATTAAGCTCAAGAAAAAGAACTGTAAATTTATTAATTACAATTATATAAATTTACGTTACATGAGTCTCAAATGAATTCAAAATGAGGAGAACACACTCACTCGCTCACTCAAAAGCTAAACTTAAACCTAGGAAAAAACGAAAAGAAATACTGGTCAGTGGAGGGGGCTAAGCGGAAACTGGGCGTCGCTGCATAGGACGGACACTGCACACGCTAAACCTCTCGCCGATTCACGCTAGGTGGAAATTCATGAACTCGCTGTATAACAGCGGCGCTGCTCCATGCTGGGCCAATGAACCTGCTCTCACGGTGCTCTAATCCTGACTGACTTCAAATTATGAGAGAGGGCGAGGGCCGGCTGCACTTGCTAACGGTCAATGGAAATAAAGTGAGCGGTACACTCACAACAGATCACTCAGTGAAGGCGCTAATGTTGCGTGCAAGGATGATCACTTATGAAACAGTGAAAATTGTTCTGAAAACTCTCCCGATCGGGTGAATATGAGGACGGTTAAACTGAGTGATAAACAGTGGGAATTCCACTAGAAATCGTGGTTTTCCCACTGATGAAGAATGTGACGAATTTATAAACACGCTCGCGCCAATTCGTGACATTATGCCCCATCAAAATCTTTTTTTTTTTTCTAAAAAAAAATTTCGATATACATACATATAAATTCTAACTCAGTCACACAAGAGTCACACTGTGGTGTGTATATTACCCTGCTGCGGGAGAAAATCACAGTGGCCCATGAGCATAAAAACCTCGTATTTACGTTAATAGAAGCATGCTTGAGGAAAAAACTCTGAGACGACGGTGAAAAATCCTGTACTCAGGTCAAACTGAGCGAAAGTTCGCTACATTTACACTAACAAGTAATTGTTATGTAGCATGATATATGTAATACACAGTGTAGGTGTGACAGTTGTGGTGTAACTGTGCCTATGTGTAGAATTATGTAATACATTAGTAAATAATGACGGTGAGGCAGAAGAGAAGAGGCGGCAGCATGTGACAGGGATGATCAGCTGATCTGCACGACAATGCTGCACCCGCCAGCTGCACCTGCAAAAGGAATCAAGGTGGAGCATCAAAAGTGTCATTTTTCTCTCTCTCTCTGCCTAGCAATCAGTACTTATGTTTATTATTAACCAGGAAATGTAGTCTTTGGATTTACAAATCTCTCAGGACCCTTGTAGTTTACTGGTTAACCTAGCATTATTAACCAGGAGACGTGCCAGTTCTTGAATTGCTTAAATCTCTCAGAACGGGCAGTTTACTGGTTAACCTAACATTATTAAACCAGGAAAAGTGCCAGTTCTTGAATTGCTCAAATCTCTGAGAACGGGCAGTTTACTGGTTAACCTAACTCTACACTTACAATTAATGACAGGAAGCTGAGAATCCCTACGCAATCTCGGGCAGGTCACATTTTAACACCCACTGTGGGTGTGAACACTCATGTGGAAAATGTGCATTCTCCCAGAATCCTCAGAGAGGCCCACAGATCGAGAAGTTCCACAAGGTAATTCATACACAGCCTCGGATTGTCCTTAAGGGGGTCTCAAACTTCCCCTTAACCTATGGTATACATGTAGATACAGGTCCTGGACGTAACATGTCCTGTGGGACCAACGGGTGAGACGTCAGGTATTACTGGTACACTTTTAACTAGGAACCAGGCTGGTCCTTGGATTACTCAAATCTCTGAGGACGCCTGTCTTACGGAACCCAGCGTACAACAGTTGCCCATGTTAGTCAGCAGTTAGCAGGCAAGACATCAGGTCTGCACCTATGTTGTCACTTCCCTTGATGTATCTCACAACAAAGTTAAACTGCTGCAAATAGTGTCCAGCGTGTTAATCTTGCATTAGCCATCTTAGTCGTGCTGAGACTAGTGAGTGGCATATGATCAGTTTCCAGAGTGAATGGTGCTCTATATAAATAATAGTAATATTTCTTAATATCATCAACCACGGCCAAGAGTTCCTTCTCAACAGTACTGCAATTCCTCTCGCCGGGTTTTAGCTTACGGCTGTGGTATGCCACTGGAAAGATTCCACCTTCCGATTGTTGCATTAATACGGCACCTACTCCATCTTGTGAAGCATCAGTGCACGGTATGAAAGTGTTTGTTGGAATCAGGCAACTGCAAGATAGTCTCCTTATACAGCATATTCCTAACCCCTAAAGCACGGCCGTCGACAGCCGACCTCCCCCATGTGGCGGGGTTGTATTGCAGTCTGAGTACCTGTAGGAAAATATTTGCCAAAAATCAGGGATTAATCCTAGAACATTATAATTTCTATGGCCGATAGTACTTACATTCAGCTTTCTCCAGAGAAAGATGTTGAGCCTTCGTGGACTACCCAAGGACTTGTGGAGACTTGCAAAGTTGGGTAACAAAATCTTCAGTTTCACACCTCCAGCAACCCGGTTTCCCCTCTACCACAGCCTCATTCTGTCACAGTAAACTTTATACTACAACATACAGGTAGTTTGGAATCCGTATTTGTACAATAAGCACTGAAAATAAGGCTAAAATCAACGAAGCATACGGCCGACATGCAGCGCGGCGGCAGTCTTCCCATCACTCAACAAACATTTCCATTTTCACAGCTAAAAACACGTATACTACATTATTTTCAATCATAACACTTCCCAAAAGATCACCGCAGCGCGCTTTTTATTCTGCCTTAGGCCCGTCACTTTATTCTCGTTCCTGTCGGCCGCTTGCACTGACTCAGAAGAGCTAGAACTCGCCTTAATATCACTTTGAAAGCCTGTGGTAAAATGACACTAAACAGGGGCAAACCGCACAAAGAAAAGCTAGTGTGACAACTGGGGAAACAAGCGTTTCCTATTAGCATAAACTGCTTGTGAGAGGAGAGCACAGATTTACAGTTCTGAGCAGTCAGAGCACTGCCATATATCACAGCCAGGCTGGCCGGGCCGTGGTGGTGGGGGGAGGGGGGAAAAACGCGATACATGGCAACAACGGAGGTCAGTAGTACAAAGGTAAAGTATGCTAATTGTAGCTAAAGGGGGGTGGTACTGATAGACAATACCAACCAGAACATCCTTGCCCACGTTTATTCAAAATTAACTCGAATCGCAAATGCGATGATCCGCCGTTATGTCCTTTTTGGCGAGCATCGCAAACGCGACGACCTGCACTTCAGGGGTTAAGGGTGGCAAAAGATCTCTCTTGCGCTTCTCCCCATTCAGTGGTGTTTGGAGCATGTTTTCGTAGCACCTCGTACAATGGTTGGGCAATGAGAGCAAAGTTGGGGATAAAACTCCTATAATACCCCATTAGGCCAAGGCATGCCCTAACCTGTTTCTTGGTAACGGGTCTCGGGGCTTCTCTAACCTTCCTGATTTTGTCACCCTGACAACTGCAGCGATTGTTGCCAACAATATGTCCAAGGAACTCCACCTCACTGTGAGCAATTTTACACTTGCTAGGCTTCACAGCCATGTTGAAACTCTGGAGTCTACTGAAGACAATTTCCAAGAGTCTGAGGTGCTCCTCCAATGTGGCAGAATGGACGAGGACATCGTCAACGAACATTTCTACTCCTACAATACCATGGAGCACTTGTTTCATGGCATGATTGAATATTGCTGGGGAATTGGTAAGTCCAAATGGGAGGACTTTATCCTGATACAACCCCCTAGGAGTAGCAAAGGCAGTGAACTGACGGCTCTCTGGGTGAAGGGGAATCTGGAAGAATCCCTTCACCAAATCGAGTTTCGTGAAATATCGTGACCCCGCCAGCTTGGAGAAGATGGCAATATGGTCACCCACTGGCTCAGCATCCACTCTGGTGATTGCATATAGCCTCCTATAGTCACCACAAATCCTGACTCCACCATCCTTCTTGCGGACTACTACCATCAGACTACAGTAAGGAGATGAGGACTTTTCAGTAATACCCGCAGTCTCCATGTCAGCAATTTCGTTGTCTACTGCGTCCAGTAGTCGTATGGGGATTGGATATGGCTTAACCTTTGCGGGAGTATTGCTGGTCAACTCAATTTTGTGACAATCAACCTTTGCTAGTCTAGGCTGGTCAGAGAAGACATCAGCATACTGTCAGAGCAGTGACCTTATGGCATTTTGATCACCCAATGCTAAGTCATTGTTAAGTAAAACATCTCTGACAGTCTCCTCCTGATGGGACTGAGTGGTTAAGGGCTCGTCATCATGGTCATCAGCTGGGATCATTGCGGCTGCCCCAGTTTCTTCCAGTGGCTTGTCACTGTCATCAGCTACTCGTAGGCCAGTCTCCTCGGGGTTTGACTCATGATAAGCCTTCAACATGTTAATGTGAAACCTTTTACAAAGATTCCCCATCTGAATTATGTAGTTGAGGTCTGAAATGCGCTCTACTACATCAAATGGACCCTTCCACTGTGCCAACAACTTGTTCTTGGCAGTGGGGAGTAACACCAAGCACTTATCGCCTGGACTAAACTTCCAAAGTTTTCCCTTCTTATCATAATAGGCTTTCTGAACTTCACGCACCTTGATCAATTCTTCCTTAGCTAACTCGCACGTCGACTGGAGGCAGCCAGCTAGATCAAGGACGTAGGTGTAGGTGGTCTTGACTTCAGGGTCGGGTTCCTCATCGTCCCATGACTCGTGAAGGACTTGAAGTGGTCCATGGACCGACCTTCCATACACCAGTTCGAAACGTGAAAACTTCAAGGAATGCTGTGGGGCCTCTCGATAAGCAAATAGAAGATAAGCAATGAACCGCAGCCATTCCTTTGGCTGTTCGGCGGCCATGCACTTTAACATCTTCTTGCGAGTTCTATTGAACCTCTCACACAGCCAGTTACACATGGGATGATAAGGCACGGTTCGCAAGCCTCGGATGGACAACAACCTGAATGCTTCATTCATCTTTGCAGAAGTGAACTGCGAACCCCAGTCGCTTAAAACCTCCTTGGGGATACCTACGTGATAGAACACTTCAATCAATGCCTCAGCAACAGTGACGCCATCTATATTCTTAAGGGCCATGGCTTCAGGCCACTGTGTGCTGAAATCAACAATAGTGAGGATATACCTTGATCCATCACTTGCCCTAGGAGAGATTGGCCCAACAATGTCAACTGCTACTCTCTCGAACGTTTCAGAGATTATAGGCATTGGTTTCAATGGCGCAGGACGGACATGTTCCCAGTCAGTTGTACGCTGACACACATCACAGGAAAGCACAAGCCTTGTTATTTCTTGTCCCATTCCTGGCCAGAAAAAGTCAGCATGGATGCGGTTGGAGGTTTTCTTTTGACCCATGTGACCTCCCATCACTGAAAAATGACCTAATTCGAACACTGCTCAACGATACTTTGCGGGAACGACAAACTGCAGTCAAACCCAGCCCTGGGGTGTTTGTGACTCATGGTATAGCCGTCCTTGCTTACAAAGGAACCTGGCTTGACCTCCCCCTGAATACTTAATCACTTTACCCTCCAGCTTCTTATGCACTGAGGCAAGTGTCGGGTCAGACTGTTGTTCTTGGACAACATCTTGATTATGAATCAGATCTTGCAGCGTTGCGACAGTCAACAGAGTGACACGATTCGGAGCCTTGGCCATGGCTCGTGTTACTGCAACAGCCGAAGTCTGAGTAGCAATATCTATGGCACAACTGTTTTTGACCCCCAGTATGTTGCCGATAATGAGGTCAAACAAGGGTTCTGGCATGACAACAGCAGCTGTCAAGCCAGTGTAGAAGGGAGATGCCACCTGGATACGTGCCTCAGGGAACAATTTCACTGATCCATCAATAAGTCTAACTTGGATCTGCTTACCTGTGTACTCGTTGGGCCGAACTAAACTTTGCTTGACAGAGCAACCTGAGGAACAATTATCTCTCAGGACATTTACAGAAACACCTCCCACAAACCGTGGCTGAACAAGAAAGGCAGTGTTACTGGTGGAAGGATCTAAGCAGGTAGCAGTCAGTCATTGGTGAGACTGCAGAACGAACAATGCAGCAAATGTGGCACCCTGAGAGCTTGATGCCTGAGGGGTCGTGCTCACCATCTGAGGAGTTGGAGCATTGACCACCAGAGATGTAGAGTTCACTGTCGCTGGGGAGCTAGTGAACTGTGGGGAAGTACCTGTACTGGTGGGGTTGGCACCATTGTGCGCTTGTTGTGGAATGAAGGCTGCATTTGTATGCTGCCTCTGATACACTAGAGTTAATTGTCCTGACTGAGGGTTACATGGTTTGTCCTTGCCCTGCTGCTGCTTGAAATACCGGTACTGCTGCTGGTTAGGGTTCTGCTTGTCGTACCGCTTCTACTCGGGTTTCTGAGTATTTTGCCCCTGGTCCTTCTTCTGCGGTTTTGGACCTTGGCCATTATTCTGGGAACGGCCTTGTTGCTGGGGTTCAGTCTGAGATGGTTTCCCAGATTTGTCAGCTTTCCTGTTCCAGGTGTGCTGCTTACGAGCTTGATACCCGTATGCAGTGAAGAACGCATCAGCCTTCACCATTTGGCTGGCATCCCTTACCTGGCAGATTTTAAGCTGAGCCATAAGTTCAGTAGGCCAAGACTTATCTAGCTGCATGTGCAGCATAAGGTCGATTATCCCTCACGTGTGGAAGGAGTTTCATCTTTCTCCATCCACTCAGCTAAGTAAGCAGTAAGCCGATCAAGAAACTGAACGGTAGTCTCTTTTTCTTGTAAATGCGCCCTCATAAACTGACTCTTGGCGTCGTCAACTGTGAGACCATACACTTTGACGAGTGCAGCCTTCATCATCTCATACATGAGATTGTCTCCACGAATTCTGTGGAGAATATCGAGGGCAGGGCCCTCAAACAGGCTAAGAAACTGAAGCCACTTAGCTGCATCATCCAGCTAGTACAGCTAAGCCATGTCTTCGAAACGAGCTATGAATGGCTCGATTCACTCGCCTTACTTGTATGGAGGAAGCTTGATGTGTGGGGTCGCCAAAACATGTGCAGGGAGAGTGCTCGTGGAGCTTGGGTTAGCTGTACCAGATGTGTCTGAAGCCAAGGAGTCTCGCTTGAGCCTCAGCATCTCAAGTTCATCTTTTTCACGTGGTTCACGCTCGGCACGTTCGTGTTCTCGCTCTCTCTCTCGCTGTTCTTGTTCATATTCACGTTGTTCTCGCTCTTGTTCTAACTCGAGTTCGCGTTGTTTTTGCTCGTATTTGTGTTGTTGTCGCTCTTGTTTTAACTCGAGTTCACGTTGTTTCTGCTCGTGTTCATGTTCTCTCTCACGTTCCTCGCAATGTTTTCGCTCGTGTTCACGTTCTCTTTCACGTTCTTCATGAGCATCTTTCTCACATTGTTGCTGGTAACTAACCCGTGAGAGGACGTAGTCTTGGATTTTTTGGGGGTCGGTAAGCCCCATATCTCTAGCTTCCTGTACATAAACGTTGGCAGCCATGATGCTAACTCAGTCTGCGTGAACTAAAGACTAAGTACTGACTGCTATTTTGCAGAGAAATGCCAATAATCAAGAGTAAAGAATATAGGCACAGGTTAGTGGTGACCAGTTTTATCTAGTTAAACTACTACTATTACTATATACCTAGGCTGCTTCCCCCAAGGAAAGGGAGGTAGCCGAATCAGGATGACACACTCCCCATTTACTCATCCATTCAAACACATTCATTCGCATCTTAGCCCCAAAGGGGAGAACGGACAGATCCTCACCGCACCACACCGCACAAGGGTCAACTGCGCAATGCAATCAGTGACATCCGCAGCAGGGCCCGACAGCAGAGCCGGTTTACCCCTGCCACATCATAACAGACCCATCCCCTTACCTGCTCCTGACCTGACTAGCTGATCAGACCAAATGCTGGAGAATATCCCCTCAGGGCTGCGTCATCACTTAATCATTCACAATTTCTCTCCATTTATATCTGTCATGCACAACCACTCTTCCTTGCTCAACATACATCCCTTTTGCATCCAGTGCTTTCTTCACACTGTCCATCCATCCTATTCGTGGTCTTCCTCTCAGCCTTACACCTCTCACATCAGATCTAGTTATCTTTTTCACCAATCGCTCATTATCCATTCTCTCCATATGTGCAAACCATCGCAACACCCTCTGCTCAACTTTACCAGGCCATCTCCTGAACAACTCCAGTTCTCCTTCGCACTTCATCATTTCGCACTCGATCCATACGCGTCGCTCCACACATACTCCTCAGACACCTCATCTCCATTACATTCAAACTTTTCCTCTCTGCTACACCCTTATTCCATGTTTCAGCTCCATATAACGCAGTCGGTACCACAACACCCTCATACAGCCTTCTCTTTACATCCATTCTAAGCGAATGACATCTAAACACTTTTTTCATTCCTCCCAGCACCTTTCCTACTTCATTTAATCTAAACTTCACTTCTGCATCTATTCTTCCATCCACAGCAACATGTGATCCTAGATATTTAAAACACTCTACCTCCTGAAGCAACTAGCCATTCAAAACTATATTCATCCCCCTACCATCTACCAACCTCGTACACATCATCACTTTACTCTTATTCTCATTTACTTTCAATTTCCTCCTTTCACACACCCTTCCAAACTCCTCTGCCAACTGTCTCAATCTCTTCTCTGAATCAGCCACCAGTGCAGTATCATCTGCAAACAGCAGCTGCTTCAGTTTCCACTCTCCACCATCAACATTCACCAGACTCAGACCTCCACCTAAAACTTTTGCATTCACCTCCCTTACAACACCATCCATGTAAATATTAAACAACCAAGGCGACATCACACATCCCTGTCGCAGCCTCACTCTCACGGGAAACCAATCACTCACAGCATTTCCCTCTCTGACACACGCTCTACTATTTACATAAAAACTTTTCACCCCTTTTAGTAACCTACCATCAAGTCCATACAGTCTTAAAAAAGTCCACAAAGCCTCCCTATCAGTTTTATCATACGCTTTCTCTAAATCCATAAATGTCAAAAACACATCCTTGCCTTTCGCGAAATACTTTTCACACACTTGTCTCACAGCAAACACCTGATCCACGCATCCCCTCCCTCTTCTAAAGCCCCTTCTCCTCACCAATCACTCCCTCTGTACCCTCTCTATCTCTCATAATTAACACTCTACCATACACCTTACCTACAACACTCAACAGACTTATACCCCTAAAGCTAGTACATTCATACTTATCACCCTTGCCTTTACACAACGGGACCACACAAGCACTTGCTCAGTCAATTGGCACCATACCTTTCACAAAGCACACATTCAACAATCTTACTAACCAGTCAACAATAGTCACTCCACCACCCTTCAGGTATTCCACAGCACACCCATCCATACCTGCAGCTTTCCCTGTTTTCATCTCCTTTACTGCCTTCTCCACTTCCTCCTTCGTGATCAAAGAATCATTCAACTCTCCCAACACATTTATTCCTTGCACCCTTCCATCCACCACAATCTCAGCCACCCTTTCCTCCTCTACATTTAACAATCTTTCAAAATACTCTGCCCATCTCTTCCTTACTGCATCCATCTCAATTAACATCCTTCCATCCTCTGCTTTTACTCATTCTTCCATCCCAGACTCTCCCTTTCGCACCCTTTTCACCTCCTTCCAAAACATTTTCTTATTCTGTTGAAAATTCTCTGTCAGCCACCTACCCCACCTCTCATCTGCTGCCGCTTTAGCATCACGCACAGCCCTTCTCACCCTATTCCTCTTTTCCTTATACTTTTCATATGACATCTCATCCTTCCTCTGCAACCACACTTCATATGCACGTCTCTTCTCAGCCACAGCCATACTTACTTCCTTGCACCACCATTCACTTCCTTTTCTTACACCTCCACCCACACGTCTCACACCACACACCTCTTCTGCATGCCCCACAAACAGCACTCTTAAACAACTGCCATTCCTCCTCCACACTGCCATTTTCCCGATCTTTCACTGCGTTCCACTCATCTTTCAATTTCTCCTGATACTCTATCTTGTTCTCTCTTTTATCCAACTCACTCACTTTCAAAACCTCCCTGCCACACCTAACCCTCCTAGCTCTCACCCATCTCTTACCTACTCTTAACTTTCCCTCCACCAGGTAGTGGTCAGACATACCTCCACCCTCCCCTCTCAGAACTCTCACATCCAACAATCTTCCTATTACATTCCTAGACACAACTACATAGTCCATCAAAGCTCTATCAACATCCCTTCCACCCTCCTGTCTCACCCATGTATACTTATAAATATCTTTCTTCTCAAACGGCGTATTTCCAATCACCATCTCTCGCTCAACACACATCGCTATCATTCGTTCCCCATTTTCATTTCTTCCAGGCACACCATGCATACCAACTACACCTTCAACTGCTACATTTCCCACTCTAGCATTCAGATCTCCCATCATTACCACATTCACATTCGCTCCAAAACTCTGCAGACACTCATCAACATCATTCCAGAAAGACTCCCTCTCTTCTTCATCCCTTTCACTACCAGGTCAATATGCACTCACAAACATCCACAACCCACGTTCAAATTTCACTTTCACCCACATCAGTCTCGATGACACCTCCTTCCATTCAGTCACACACTGCTGTACTTCCGGACTCACTAACAAGGCCACACCTTCTCTTGCCCTTCCTCTATCAACACCTGACAATCTTCCATTCACACTTCCAAAGATAGACTCCCCCTTCCCTTTCATCTTCGTTTCACTCAAAGCTAACACATCCAACTTTCTTCTCACTAACATTCTCCCAATCTACACCCTTTTAACCTCAATCGTACTACATACACGCACATTCATAGACCCACTCTTCAGGGTACGGGCATAACTACCAGTTAAACTGGTAAAGAAAAAAAAAATAACTGACTGTGAAAACTATTACATAAAATTAATAGAAATGAATTAATAATCACCAGTAAGATAGTGCCTATAGACTTTAATGATAAATACCTAAGTATGAGGGAGTGAGTATTATCTCGTTAATAACTTTAGACTTAGGAGTTAATATCGTGGAATGAGGTCGCCAGATGTCACGGGGTTTTGTGAATTTAAAAATTAAATAATCTATCTATCTATCTATTGCCAGACGCATCAATCCCGTTTGGGGTGGCCACAAACAAATCGCCTCCAAGTCGCCCTGTCCCCCGCCATTTCACTGCCCTGCTCCCAACTCACACTCCCCTCTCTCATATACCTCTCCACCCCATCGCTCCATCTCATCCTCGGCCTCCTCCTCCCTCTTTCCCCCTCCACCTCACTCACATACACTCTCTTCGTCAGTCTTTCACCCTCCATCCTCTCCACATGGCCAAACCACCTCAGTGTGTTCCTCATAACGCTTCCTATCACATTCACATCAACACCACAACGCTCCTTTATATCCTCACTCGTCAGCCTGTCTCTCCATGTGACTCCACAGGCTCCTCTTAAATAACTCATTTCCACTGCTCTCACTCTTGACTTGTGTCCTTCCAACAACGTCCAAGCTTCACTTCCGTACGTTAGAGATGGTATCACAATACTGTCATGTAGTAACTTTTTCACTTCCATGCTCACTTCCCTGTTTCTTATCACTGCTTTCAAGGAACCAGCAACCTTTCTTCCGTGCTGTACCCTTTCAAGCACTTCACCCTCCAAACCTCCATCCTTACTCATCACACTACCCAAGTACTTAAACGTACTCACATTTTCCAATTCCTCACCATCCAACCTCGCTGTACATTCACTGACTTCACCTCTCTCAAAGACCATCACTTTACTCTTCCCTACATTCACCTTTAGATTCCGTTTCTTACACACTCTCTCAAACTCATCAACCAAGCCTTGCAGCTCCCCTTCGTCTTCACTCAACAACACAGTATCATCTGCAAACAACAGTACAGGGAGTTTCCAAACACTATCCTCTCTCACCATGGCCACTTCAACATCCACTACCCTACCTTGTACCTCTTTTATTACCCCATCCATGTACAGATTGAACAACCATGGAGACATGACACTTCATAATATTACTTGAAAATATGGACAATGAATTGACTTGTGAAATCATGCAGAAAGTTTTACTTTATGCCGGCTTACTTCGCCGATTCTCTAAGGACGAGAATTTACAAACTTTCTCAACAGTACTCAGCAGAGACTAATTACTCACACGTGCTGTTTGTTATTACTGTTAGCCTCGGGAGAAAGTGACTCCACCCCTGACAATCAATAACTAATGCTATTAATGATAAACAGGTTCTTGCCGGTGCATGAACTCCAGGCTGGCACAACGGATTTAAGCTTAGTACAAGAGGACTGGCCTAAGTACCAGTTATGAATAATACAAAGCGTTTATGCGAATTAGGAGTGGCAAGTAAAATAAGCTTAATGTGGAGAAATAAAACACGAGTTTACATTACATTAAGCTCAAGAAAAAGAACTGTAAATTTATTAATTACAATTATATAAATTTACATTACATGAGTCTCAAATGAATTCAAAATAAGAACACACTCACTCGCTCACTCAAAAGCTAAACTTAAGCCTAGGAAATAACGACAAGAAATACTGGTCATTGGAGGGGGCTAAGCGGAAACTGGGCGTCGGTGCGTAGGATGGACGCTGCACATGCTAAACCTCTCACCGATTCACACTAGGTGGAGATTCAGGAACTCACTGTACAAAGGCGACGCTGCTCCACGCTGGGCCAACAAACCTGCTCTCACAGCGCTCTAATCCTGACTGACTTCAAATTATTAGAGAGGGCAAGGGTTGGCCACGCTTGTTATCGGTCAACGGAAATAAAGTGAGCGATACACTCACAATAAATCACTCAGCAAAGGTGCTAATGCCACGAGCTAGGATGATCACTTATGAAACAGGGAAAATTGTTCTGAAAACTCTCCCGATCGGGTGAATACGAGGACCGTTAAACCGAGTGATAAACAGTGGGAATTCCACTAGAATTCGTGGTTTTCCCACTGATGAAGAATGTGACGAATTTATAAACACGCTCGCATCAATTCGTGACAATGACCTTTGACCCCTGATGTGGCAGATATAGGTCATGCATGTAGGAAGCACACTTGCAGTACTCATTGACGTCTATAATTATGCAAAGTTTTCTTCTATTCAATCCACCCACTGTTGAGGTACGGAACTTGAAATTCACAGAATGGCCCATCAGAAGTACAAATTCTAGGTGGTGTTGCCAGCGACTTAAAGTGAGTTTCAACACCAAATGTCATTTTTGTATGGAGGTACTCCAGTGCAACATTCCAACCAAGAATCATGGCCCTGGCTTAAGAATCTTCAGAGCTTCAGCATTTTGCGCAAGCATAGTCGTGAGAAGGATTGTTGAGGTAAAGTGGCAAGACAGCGTTACAAATGAAAGAGCAAAGGATATTACGAGAATGGAACCAGTTGATGAATATGCGAGATTGTCTCATTGGAAATGGCTGGGTCATACATATAGAAAAGAACGCAGTTTAATACAGGATGTGCCAGAGTGGACTGCTAGAGGAAGGAGAGGCAGAGGTAGGCCGAATGAAACCTGATTGAGGAGAATGAAAAGAGAAGCAGGAGAGGAGTGTTGGTGGGACCCGAAGGCGATGGCAAGAGACAAATATTGGTGGAGAGAGTTCATCGAGGCCCTATGCATCCCATGGGGTGCCACAGGAAATGAGGGATTGATTGATAGATAGTCGCGATTTTAGCTATTATCACCGTTTTTGTATCTGATGACCTTTGACCTCTGACTTGGCCAATGTAGCACATAGGTGCACACCAGAAAGTTGTAGTACTAGTCAATGTCTATAAACATGCAAGGTTTCATTCAGTTCCATTGAGCAGCTGGGGAATTAAGGGGGGGGGGGCATTTTTGAAAACCGATATTGGTTGCCTAGCAACCAAAAACCTTGCAGACACAATTAAGTCAAAGGCTGATCATTGTGTCTATCTTTGGTCAGAATCGTTTAATTCTGAAGGGTAGAAGTGCCTGCCACAATTAAACCAGAAACCATGCAAGAAAACAGGACGAGCAATAAGGACAGCATGAGCTGGCCAATAACGTGCAAATGAAACTTAACTTAGTATAGCACTTGGATAGATTTGCATTTTTTAAAAATCAAGATTAGCAAATCGTGCCTGTTTCAGAAGCTTCTAATTGGTTCTCAGACATATAGCTTAATACCTTTTACCTGTTAGAATGGATCATCATCATTATCATCCATAGTGTTCTTCCCACCCATGCATCTTCACCCCAGTACAGTGCCTTTACCAGCTTCACTCTCCCGTCGACACCCTACCTTCGTTTTTTTTCATCGTGTCGCACTTGTTGCTCGCCAGAACAGTTCATCGCAAGTTCCCTTAACCTCATCCTTTCTTCCAGATATATCCTTTGTCTAATGTAGTCTATGCACATTACTGTAGCTTCTCGACCAATCATACTTTTCCACACCCTACCACAAAATTTTCATCCCACTGCACTCCCCCAATTCCCCCCCTCCCCTACACGTACATTCATCACATCCATTTCAATCCTTTCACCAGACATGCCATCCTTTTTGCCTCTCACTCTCGCACCCATGTTTGTTCCACCTCCCACCGTTTACCACAGTTCGCCTTTTGAAATATCTTTCTAGGTTGTTTTTCATGCCTGGGTCTTTGTTTACCTCCGATTTTTCCTGTTTTCCCTGGCGCTTTTTTATAGGTTTTCCATCCCACTCTGTTCTTAATTTTTTTTTGACTGAGTTTCCATACGAGTATTAATATCCAATTTTTTTTTTTTTCAATTATATTTCTTTACGTGGTAATTATACATCTATACCAGAGAGATAGAACAAATATTTCACTTGATGGAGAAGTATGAATCGGGAAAAGGTTGCATGTGGGAAAAGTGATGGATGGGAATTTCGATGTGGTGCAAGTAGTGCGGTATCACTGGTAAAACCGACTAAGCATAATCGGATGCATAGACAAAAAGAGTACCAGTACAGACTTTAAATGTCTGCTACGGTTTGGGTTTCATCTGTAGCCTTCGGTAACAGACACTGCAAGACGAGAAAGTTAACCGCCAAGCCCACCATCGATCCGAATATACGTATCATTAATTATTACAGCTTACCAATTTATAAACACACACACACACACACACACACACACACACACACACACACACAACACACACACACACACACCACACACACACACACACACACACACACACACACACACACACCACACATACACACACACACACACACACACACACACACACACACACATGCAAGCTGTGCCGATAAATGAAATGTTATATACCCCACTGAAGTTAATGTTAAAGAAAAATGTGTCTATAAGGATGATACAGTAGGGATTCTTCTAGGACCACAAGGCACCACCCTTAACCATACCCATCCTGTCAGCACCGCAAATGTCCCCAACATATTTTCTTTGTTTTGTTTCCTTATAATATACAACGAATTAAACTGGACAAAACAGTCCTCCTAGCACTATACACATATTATTCACACCACCCAGTATTTATAATAAGTTCGTCCTAATTGCAGTACGTTATAGTTCATCCAACATAACCTGTCGGGGATTTTCGTCCTTTAGCAGGCTATTTCCCAAAGGGCAGTGGTACAGTAAGAGTTTTAAGGCTCTACATCTATTTTATAGCACTTCTTCGTGTGACTATTACCGTATTCCTGTGTTATTTTTTGTTTCGTCAACATTCAACATAAGATGACTTTTTCGGCAGAGTTAAGGTGTGAAAAGTACATTTTAATGGTTAAAGTGGACAGAGTATATTTTTCATCTGGATGCCTTTTTTCAGCACTGTAACTGTCCAGGCTTAACCACTTCCATTCCCAGTATCATATATTTTCTTCACTTCCCTGCAACTGATGTCAACTTTCTTGTTGTAACGGACGTCCTTCCTTCATATCCTTCAACAGACCAGTTCTCCCGTCCGTTCTGCATTTAAAAATTTTCCTTAATCGTTTCATTTTTTAAAAATCTGATATTGCTCTAGCCTTTACGTGTCTCTGTATAAAATATTTAGTATTTTCTCGTGTTCGTCTTGACGGGTCTGGAATCTATATTGTGTCAGTGGTTTTAATATTTACAATATTTCCCCAATGAAAAGGTGAAATGAACGTATTGAGAAAAGTGTTTCTTCCTGATATTCCGGAGGCAAAAGTTCGAGTGTAAGCGCCTGTGAGCAACTGTGTGAGAATTAAATAATAATATGGTGCGACGGTGTATTAAAACAAACCAGGTCTGTTTTGACTGACAAACAATTGATAGTATGCAAATAAATTGTTTGACATAATCATTAATGAAGCATAAAGGCTTTACACTGTCACTCATTCATATGGCTTAATGCCTTAAACTTATTAGATTTCATCATCATCATCATCATCGACCATACCTCTCTTCCCATTCATCCCTTTCTACCTGAGTACGGTACCTTTACCAGATTCATTCTCCCGTCCACAACCTGTCTCCATTTGTCATCCTATTGTGCTTGTTGATCACCCAAAAATATCATTGTAAGTTCTTTCAAGTTCACACTTTCTTCCAAATAAATCCTTTCACTTATGTGCTCTACTCACGCGACTGTAGTTTCTCGACCAATAATAATCTCACCGACTCTTAACACAATTTTTTATCCCATCGGACTTTGCCTCCTTCAAACAAATGCATCACATTCACCTCAGTAAGTTCTTTCAGCAGTCATATACCATCATATCAGCCTCTTACTCACGCTTCCTTGTTGTTTCACCTCCCCCGGTTTACTGACGAGTTCGTGTTTTGAAATATCGTCCAAAGTTTTATTTATGGATTTTTTTTTAAGCCTGGGTTTTTGTTTGTCGCGGTTTGATCGTGTTTTGACGGGTCTTCCATTTCGCTGTATATATATATATATATATATATCTATATATATATATATATATATATATATATATATTTATATATATATATTGTTACGGAACAGAGAAAGATAATGTACACTTTAAGTGAGAATACTAAAAATCACTACTGTCCCATAAAGTTCCAGGTTCAAAACAAAAGAGTTAGGTAAAATTACAAGTTAAAGTTTAATGCTCAAACTAACAACAAAACATTCAGGACTCATAAGGATAATGTAATGGGAAAAAACAGGTTAAATATATGGTTAACTGCAATAGCCTCTATTAACACGAAATTAGCAAGAGTAAATTTATCTAAGTCAGCCCTGATAAAATGAGAATACCAGATAATACTCAGTGAATGCAAGATATATTATTACAGATACAAAATATTATTAATAATGACTGACATAAAAACACATGAATCACAAAAAACCTTACCAGGCCTAAGAATTAACACCTTATGCTACACAGTACAAGAAAAAATGCAATAACAGTTATACTCAAATTACACAGCTGCTAGATGGTTGGAGACTTCCTGAGCACTCACAATAATAACAACTGTACAGGGGAGGACAGAGATGTGAGCAAAATGAGGAGTAGATCTAAGTGGCAATTAATGCAGAGACTGAGCTCATCATATAGGGGCCGGCAGAGCTTGATACAACTTGCAAGAAGGACGCGCAAATGAAGCCAGAGGGGACAAAGAGTTGACACTCCTGCTCTGAACAACAGAAAGAACGACCTACTCTACTACAAGGGAGGAGGGGGGGAGTGAGGTAGAACGCGCTCGTGATCAAACATGCAGCACACTGTACGTTAGAATTACACAAAGGATGATGAAATCATAGGCTATGTAACAATATATATATATATTCTAACTGAGTTCCCATACGACCATTGTATATCTGTCCTATTCTTTTGTCATTCTATTTCTATACATGACAGTTTTACATCTATATCTATTAACCCTTAGACCGCGGGCTTGTTTTGCTCTGTTTTGCGTGTCCCGCGGGCATATTCGGGCTCCAGCAGACTCTCAAAAAATATTTGCCAAAAATCAGTTATTAGTCCTAGAATATTAAAATTACATATGCATATGACACATACCTTCAACTTTCTCCTGGGATGTTTGTTGAGCCTTCGTCGAGTACCGTAGGACTTGTGGAGACCTCTGAAGTTGGGTAATGAAGACTCCACTTTACACTTCCCGACAACCCGTAATATGATTACCACAGCCAGATATTATCACTAGAAACACAATTCTATGATTATCAAGTAGTTTGAAATCCATACTCCAAAAAAAAAAAAAAAAAACACTGTGAAAGCAATGAAAATTACGAGCACGTATGACCTTCCCACTTGCGCTAGTTCGCTGCTGGTATTCTGTCATTTATTATTCAAACAAACACTCACCCTTTATATTCCTAGTATTATATAACACTTATATGTATCTGCAGTCTTTATCCATAAGTTTCCTTCAGTAGTATTAGTTTATTGTCACTGAAGTCATTCAAATTTTCATTCAGTAAAATACGTACAGAGCCACGGATTCACTTTCACTGTTATAACCCAAGTATTTGTACTCATATTCTTATATTACTAATTATTTACATTTCTATTTACATTTACTATTGTATTTTCAATATTTACACTTCTATTTTGCTTCCACTATGTTATTCACTGTCACTTGCAGTCACATAAAACTATATTACACTGTTCAATCATACGTACATCCATTGCTTTCACTTGCTATTTACACATTATTTACACATTATTTACACTTTATCTTCATTTCCCACTTGCACTTTTAGAACTGCTTCTGGCTGTGGTAATCAAAGAAGCAGGTAATACAGAGGGGAACCTGGCACTCAGCGCACTGCCAAGAGGTGCATTTGTGATCAGGTGTGCATCAGGTGGTATGTACACACACCTGGCACCTGAGGATCGCAGCCTTCCTCTTGGTTTGGCAGGCATTTGCACCAGTCTGTGCCGATCCATGTACGCCCTCTGCTCAAGTCTGTCGGGACGTCTTAGTGCATGACGCCTTGGAGCTGCTGCTGTCACCCTACCATATCTTTCAAGCAGCTGCTGAACACAAGTCCTGGCAAACAACCTCATGGAGAAGGACTTGGGTGGCTTGACCTTCATCTTGTACAGGATGAAGGCGTTCAGCATCGTCATGTCTATGAGATGCAAAAAAACTTTCCTGTACCACCTAGTATTCTTCCTGAGGCAGTCGTTCTCTCCAATCATCATGTCGAACTTGTCCACCAGCCGCATGTTGATATTGTAGTCTAAGACAGCATCAGGTTTCCTCACAGGTTCGCCTGTCCTACGGTCGACCTTCCCACTGTCTTTCATTTCCCCCTTGTGTACAGTGGTGAGCATGTGCACGACTCTCTTGACACCGTATTGCCAGCATCTTCTCAGACTTGCGTAGATGCACATCTATTCACTGCGAGGTTCCTGCCTCTGGGAATTTAGGGAAGTGGGCACGATTACTCTTGACAGAGTCGCAGGAGCCGATGCCGTGCTCTGAAAGGTATTTGGCAAGTTTCGGTGCTGTATAATAGTTGTCTGTATACAGCACATGATTCCCACCAAAATACCTTTCAAGGAGCACTTTCACTACACAGCCTGTGAAGCCAAGGGGGTGTGTTTTATCAAGATCGACAGTGCTGGCTGAATAAATGACGAGGTCAAGGATGTACCCCGTCTTACAGTCGCACAGCACAAAGAACTTGATCCCAGATCGATGGCGTTTGCTTGGAATGTACTGCACAAACCTAAGACGTCCTCTGAACAAAACCAAGGATTAGTCAATGACAACCTTCTGAAAGGGGTGCAAGAATGTCATAAACTTATCCTTCATTCTGCTCAGAATCTCCCGGATCTTCCAGAGTGGGTCGGTTTGGGAAGGTACATCGTTGTTGGCAAAGTGCAGGTTTCCCATGATGTTCTGGAAGCGATCTCTGGCCATGTACTTATTGAAGGTGGGTGAGGGTAGTAAGGGGTCTATGGACCAGTATTCTTCCAACTCATGCTTCTTTGAGTGTGGCATGAGAAGCATGAGGGCAAAGAACACATACAGCTCCTGCACTCCCAGCATGGACCACTGTTGCATCTTGGTTGCACCTGTACCACTTGCAGCACGTTGTGATTCATACCTGTTGGTCTCATCACATATGTGCTGCATGACTTCGTCATCGAGGAAGGCCAAAAGGAAGTCAACACACTCAGCATCCTCGTCAAGATTGAAGGCAGGCTGTATCCCTGAGGAACTCTCGTTGAAATCAAGATGTTCTGGGACAAAATCGGACCCTTCCGTCCACACGAAGGCGTCCAGGATTCCCTGTCGTGGCGGTGTAGGGTGGGTGAAGGTGGAGCTTGGCTGTGAGGCAGATTTATCAGGTTCAAGATCACTTGCACTGACCCAGGGTTGCCGTACAGCACTAGCAGCCCTTACTCTACTGGCAACTCTACTTTTACGGGTCAGAGATTTAGCTCTTCCTCTACGGCCTGCCTTCACTGTTGATGCTGGTGGTGACTCCGACGACGAAGACTCTGGAGAAAATTCAGCAGAAGAAGAGGAAGAAATGAGTGAAGTGGGGCTTGGGGAACGGGGAGGTGATTCACCTCGGGACTCATGGCGGGCTGGGTCACGCGGGGCCATTGTTCCGGGGCTAACCCGCCGCCTTTTCATTCCCTTCCCAAATTCCTTCTCTTGCTGCACTAACGGCTCCTTTCCCTTGGAGCTAGAGATAACTTGGGACACTGAAGCACTCGTACTAGGAGTTTCTGGCACGATTTCCTCACCCGGCTCATCACACGAATCCCCCGAAGGGTCATAGTCACTATCCATCATTATCATTGATAATTTGGCTAGTTCGCGTTCCACTGCAGAGTCACTTAGTCCTTTCCTGCTTCCCCCACGAGTTTTTCTGGGTGTAGAGGTCACGGGCCCTTTGCAATGGGTGCAGAAGCAGCAGAAATGGCGAGGCGCAAGTGCGACATGCTTTGACCACAGAGGATGACAAGGAACTAAATGGAGTGGCTTATCTGAGAAGGCAAGGGTTGACAGTGACAATGGGGCTGACAGCTGCTAACTTACATGCTAAGAAATTATTGGTAGGAAATCTCAGCAATACATAAAGAAATAGGTAGTTCCAGGTGAATTTAAATGTCATTTAGGCTTCTCCCTTCCTTTCCTATATATATTTTTATTACGGAAATAGATTACAAGGCATAAGTCAAAGGGGAAATTACTGTGGGAATTTAGCGAATGAATGCATGTGAGGTGTTGTCAGGTGATAATTAGCCAATTCCTGGTGTATACCACTATCACTTACCTTATTTCTTTATGGTATATATTATTTTGTATAAGTATAGGGCATAGGGCTTATTTCAATGGATGAAATCAGTGGAAAAATCCAGGGGAGATTTCCTTTAGCACAGCACGGCAGGGCAGGCGATAGGAAAGGGTAAAGGAGGTGAGGTAGGGAGGGGTGAGAGGGTACTGGAGGGGAGGTAGGGAGGGGAGTCAAGAACGGGGGAAAATGGCTAAATTGTCAACAATGGATGGGAGTACAGATGAGATTAGGAGTGCTGACTATTGGTGGACAGTAGCAGTACATGCTAAAAAATGATTAGTAGGAAATCTCGAAAATACAAAAAAGAGTAGGTAGTTCCAGGTGAATGTAAATGTCACTTTGGCTTCTCCCTTCCTTTCTTATATATTTTTTCTTACGAGAATAGATTAAACGGCATATTTCAAAGTGGAAATTTCCGTGGGAAATTAGTGAACGAGTGCACGTGAGGTGTTGTCAGGTGATAATTAGCCAAATCAAGGTGTATAGCACTATCACTTACCTTATTTCTTTTTTGTATATATTATTTTGTATAAGAATAGGGCATAGGGCTTATTTCAATGGATGAAATCAGTGAATAATTCCGGAGGAAATTTGCTTTAGTGCAGCACGGCCGGGGAGGCGAGAGAACAGGGTAATGGAGAGGAGGTAGGGAGGAGAGTCAGGAACGGGAAAAAATGGCTAAATTGTCAACAATGGATGAGAGTACAGATGAGATTTGGAGTGTTGACTAGTGTTGAACATTGGCAGTACTGATAGATGATACAAGCCACCACTTGTAAGCCCGGGAGAATTCAAAATAACACAGAATCACAAAAGTGACGCTCCTCGGTATGATCCATTGCTCCCGAGTGTCACGAAATTGACGCCCCATGGTTAAGGGGTTAAACAGACATAACAAATATTTTTTTTATGCTTGTGAGTCAGTTACATAGTTGGTAAAACTGACTAACTGTAAGCAGATGTGCATACTCATATGAGAAGAGTGCCCTAACTGATTTTAAAATACGGTTTGGGTTCGATCTGTAAACCTGGGGAACAGACAGTGAAGGACGAGAAGGTTAATAGCTAACCCCATCATCAAAAAAATTTAACCTAACATTAAAAAAGTATAGTTTACTCGTCTTTAGAAACACACGCACACACACACACACACACACACACATATTATATGCAAGCACTGTCATTCAGTGAATGTTTTATTCACCATTGAAGTTAATATCAACGTTAAACAACAATGCGTCTGTAGGTATGATATGGAAGGGATTCTCTCCGGCCCAGATGGCACGACCCATAGCCATACCTGTCCCCTCACCAGAGCAACAGCCTTCTACATTTTTGTTTGTTTCCTTATAAAACACATTATTTGCACCCAGTGAATTACTGTCGCCAAAACCTTCTTCCCAGAATTATATACACGGTTCTTCTCATCACCCAGTGTTGAACATACGTTTACCTTAACTGCAGTATGTTATAGGTCATCCATCATAAAGCGACGGGTATATTAATCGTTATGCTGCCTATTTCCTGAACGTCTGTGGCAAAATAGGAATTTTATGGTTCTGCATCTATTCTACTGTATATCACTCTTCGTTATTATTAGAGTATTTTTGTGTTAATCTCTCATTGCCTAAGGGTTCAAGATGAGGAGATGACATTTGCAAGCAGAGATAAAATGAAATGAGTACATAATATCTATGGCAGGACAGAGTTTACTTTTCATCTGGAATCATCTCCTCTGCACCGTGCACACTTGTATGACCCTACCACTTCCATTCTCAACATCATACCGTTTCTTCACTCCCTTCCACCTAACAAACTCTCATGCTGACAGACATCGTTCCTTCATATCCTTCATCTCTCCAATTCTCCCGTCCGTTGTGCAGTCTAAAATTTCTTCTCCGTCTCAGTTTTCCATCTGCTATTATTCGGCTGCTTGCGCGTCCATCGACAATATATTTGGTATTTCCTCTTATTTTTTTCTTCGTGTCTTGGTGCTATATTTTGTCACGGTGTTTTCATACTTCTATCATATTTCCCCACAGAGAAAACTGAACCAAACGGCTAACGAAGAGTAATGTTTTTCTTCTCGCTGTTATCACATGTAATCCATTTTCCTGGGGGCGAATGTTCGAAAATAAGCGCTTGTTGGTGATTTTATAGGATAGAAAAAAATAAAAAATGTGCCTCCATAACTAAAGGCATGAAATTTCTTTAATAACCAAAATTCAGTAACTGATAATCTCATAATAAATATGTTAACAATATAAAGAAAGACTGAACTCATTTATTGTTCTTCGTATATTTTTAAGGGGTAGTTACCGGAAGAAAAAATATTACTAATTACAATCATATAATTAGTCGGTCCGAAATAAGTGGGGACGACGGAAACTAACAGCGTGGAAGTAAACCGTTTTTCAAGAGCGTTTGTGTGAATTTACTTTGTATTTTCCTTTTATTTTCAGACTACCATAGTGTTCTTACTCATTTCGGTTCCAACAACTGTGACGCCCCGAATCTGGTGTCCAAAAAAATGGTTCAAGGCCTTAGAGCTATTGTAATTCATCATCATCATCCAAATTTCTTTTCCCACCCAGTCTTAACCCTAGTACAGTGCCTTTATCAGCTTCACTCTCCAGTCAACATGCTGTCACAATTATTTTATCCCATCACACTTGTTGCTTGCTAAAAAAGTTCGCAGATTCTCCCAACGTAATCCTTCCTTGCAAGTACTTTTCCCTAATGTACCCTGCTTACCGTACTGAAGTATCTCGACTTATACTCACCTTCACCCTACCATAATTTTTCATTCCATTGCTCTTTCCTCTCACACACAGATTCATCACATCCACCTCAGTCAGTCCTTTCACCGGACATACTGCCTCGTTCTCTCGCACACTAGTTGGCTCCATCTCCCAGGGTATACCATTCAGGTCGCCTTTTGATATATCTATCATTCAGATTGCCTATCTGCCTATCTTTTGTCAGACGTCTTAATCCCGTAAGGGGTGGCGACAAACAAATCGCCTCCATGTACCTCTCCAGTCTATCCCTCCATCTCATCCTTGGCCTCCCCCTCCCTCTCCCCCCTTCACCTCAATCAAATACACTCTCCTCATCAGTCTCTAACTCTCCATCCTCTTCACATGGCCAAACCAACTCAGTGTGTTTCTTCTAACTCTTCTTATCACATCCACATCCACAACACAACGATCCTTCACTCCCGCATTTGCTAGTCCCTCTCCATGTGACTCCACATGCTCCTCTCAGATAACTTATTTCCACTGCCCTCACTCTTGAGTGGTGTCCCTGCAACAAGGTCCAAGCTTCACTTTCATACGTTAGAGTTGGTATCACATATATTTTTCCTGTTACACTAAGAAGATAAATGCCATTACCACACACTTCTTTTCCCCTTTTTTCTTTGTACAGGGGAATAATTATACCTGACTTCCAGTCCTCTGGGACTCTACCTTCCTCCCAGGCCAATATGCGCATCTTCCACATCGATTCTACTACTACCTCTCCCCCATGCATCAGCATTTCACCACACACTTCATCAATTGCTGGAGCTTTGCCCATTTTGACTTTCTTCATTGCTTCCACAACTTCCACCCTACTGATTTCTTTCTCTCTTCCCACATCCCTCCTCCTCCCAGCCATTCCCCAGCCACATATACTTGCATTACTTTCATTCTCATGATCGACAATTCCTTAAAGTGTTCTCTCCATCTGCCCACTTTTTTCTCCCTTCTCCATTAGTAACCTACTATTTTTATCTTTCACTCCCCGACTAGCTTCTTTAACACCCTGTCTAACTCTCTCTACCTCTCTTCATCCAGATTGCCTTTTGAAATATCTACTAGTATTGTCTCTCATGCCAAGTTCTTTGCTGTACAGTACCTCGGTTTCTTCATGTTTTCCTCTCACTGTTTGACGACACTTAATTTTCACCCTTTTTTTTTTTTTTTTTTTTTCTGATTGACTTTCCTAATAACATGAGCATTGTACACCCACTAGAAAAATTACCGGCATTCTTTCAGCGTGATATAGTTTGACACACCGGACGAGAGATCTGAAAACAAACTGAGTTAACGTGCCAGGATGGTATCCCTTATCTGCTGAACCTTAGGTCCGTATTCATAGTGGCATCGCAGGCTTCGAAGCACCGCTTACTAAGCAATGTTTTAAAATCTATAATTATCAATCTTTTACATTACTTAGAATGTTTGAATATCAACATAGGTTTCATAAAAATTATATACGAGGGTGATGTGTAACGTGCAGAATACAATCGCTGTGCAACAAGTGTTAAGAAGGAATCCAAAGCCACTCTGAATATGAGTCCTGGGTTCGAGAACTTCGTAGCGTGTAACTGGGAACTTTGCCATTTTGGCGCAGAAATCCCAATTTCTAGGACACTAATACATCATTTACCGTATTTTACACATATATGAAACTGCGATTACTGCATTACCTTGCGCTATTATTTAAACTAATACGTGCTTTTTAGTGTTCTGAATGCTTAATGAAAGAAGACTGCCATACTGCATTACCTTGCGCTATTATTTAATCTAATACGTGCTTTTCACTGTGCTGAATGCTTAATGAAACAAGACTGCCATACTGCATTCCGTTTTCCTGCTACTGAATTGAGGGAAGAATTCAGTGAGTTCGAATTTACAGCTGAAGTTCATTGATTTCATCCAGCGGCATTTTAATAATTTTTGGGTTATATTCTTTATCCTAATGGCATTATTACTAGATATTACTACGGTTCACCTTAATTTCCAGTACATTTCTTTGTGGTTAGTACCATACTGTAGTGGTGATTATTTGTCCTAGCTTTACATTATAACAGTAATAACATTCTCAGAGGAGGTAATACTGGCAGTCTTCTACCGACCAGTTAATTTCCGCTTCTTCGTCCTCGGCCTTCTTTCCTGTTAACACCTTGCCTTCCTTCCTGCCTACCTGTCTCCTCTTCCGCTCTCCTTAACTTCCTCCATGCCTCCTTTCCTCTCCTCTCCTTTCCCTGTCTAGCTACCTACCTCGTCTGCCTGCCCACTAGTCTGCCTACTCTTCCTGCCTGCCTGCTAGTCTTCCTACTCCAACTTCCTGCCTGCTTGCTGACCTTGCTTGCTTGTTAACCTTCTTTCGTTCGCACTCCCTCCTTCTATTCTCTTATAGCTCTGCCTGCCTGCCTGCCTGCCTGTCTGTCTATCTGCGTGCCTGCCTGCCTGCCTGTCTGTCTATCTGCGTGCTTGCCTCCCTGCTTGCCTCCATTCTGACTGCTTCGGCTTACCTCCTCCTCTTTGTCTCCTCTCTCACCCTACCCACCCCCTTTCCTTCCTTCTCACTCCCTTCTCTCCTCTTACATCCGCATACTAGCCTGCCGCCTTGCCTCACCTTTTCCTGCCTTCTTGCATGCTTGCTTGCATCCTCTCCTTGCTTGCCTCATTTTATCTCTCCCAGCTTCCTCGTGTCTCTTTTTTCTGCCTACCTGCCTGCCATCTCCCCTGCCTGCCTACCTCCACCTGCCTGCCTGCCTCCCTCCCTCTTCTACACACATGCCTACCTTCCTTCTCTACCTGCCTGCCTGCATCCTCTCACTTGTCACCTGCTTGTTTCCATTCATATCCTCTTTTCTCCCTGCCTGCCTCTTCTCAGTCTCTCCTCTCTGCTCCTCGCCCTGCTACCTGCCTCCTTACCTCCTCTCCCTGCTTGCTTGCTAGTCTCCTTTCATCTCTTCTTCCTGTCTGCTTCTGTCTGCCTCCCTGCCTCCTCTCCCCTCCGCTCCTCGTCCTGCCTGCCTGCATGCCTGCCTGGTACCCCCGCCAGAACACTGAAGCCATTGTTTGCATCCTTCAGCCCCGTCAGCTTCATAACCTCGTATTTTTCCGTGTCGATATTCTTTTTCGTCCTGACTGATGCAGGCGTCAGCACCCAGATATGACTCCTTCCAGCCTACGTGTACATCAGTGTGTGTGTGTGTGTGTGTGTGTGTGTGTGTGTGTGTGTGTGTGTGTGTGTGTGTGTGTGTGTGTGTGTGTGTGTGTGTGTGTGTCTGTGTGTGTGTTCAGGAGGAGGTGAGTTGTGGGGCTAAGCTTAATAATGACGACGGGCTTGAGGGTGAGTTGTGGGAGGCGTTGTTTGTGGGTGTGTGGGGCTGAGGCTAAGGTACTGGAGGAAGTGAGGAAGGCTAAAGCGAGGATAAATATAGTGGAGACAGGAGGGTGGCACAGATTTCGCTGGGGGGACGGTGTCAGATTCTGTGGTGAGGGGTTAGATGCGGTATGGTGAAGAGTGAGAGGTGGTGTGATGAAGGGTATGAGGTAGGATGGGGTGAGGGATGAGGTAGAATGGTCCCAGGTATGAAATGGGGTGGTGTGATGTATGAAATGTGGTGGTGTGGGGTATGAGGTGGAATGGTGAGGTTGAGATGGTAAGGGTGGGAGGTGGTTTGGTGTGAGGTATAAGGTGAGGTAATAGTGGATCACAGGTCTATCTATCTATCTATTGCCAGACGCCTCAATCCCGTTTGGGGTAGCCACAAACAAATCGCCTCCAAGTCGCCCTGTCCCCCGCCATTTCACTCCCCTCCCCCCAACTCACACCCCCCTCTCTCATATACCTCTCCACCCCATCTCTCCATCTCATCCTCGGCCTCCCCCTCCCTCTTTCCCCCTCCACCTGACTCACATACACTCTCTTCGTCAGTCTTTCACCCTCCATCCTCTCCACATGGCCAAACCACCTCAGTGTGCTCCTCACAACGCTTCCTATCACATCCACATCAACACCACAACGCTCCTTTATATCACAGGTGAGGCGTATATTGTAAGGTGGGGTGAGGCGTATACTGTAAGGTGGGGCGGTGTGAGGTGAGGGAGGTGGAGGCGAGGAAATATATCGTGATACCGATGGGTGTGAAGGAGGATAGTGAGAGGTGTGATGTGCAACAGTCGTCACTGCAGCAGTGAAAATGTGTATGGAAACTGAATGCTCAGATAAGAGTCATTATTGTAGATGGGACATGACGCTTCGTAGCACTTACTTCCCTGATATTTGTTTAGCAAATTTCGCCTTAACCCCGGTGTGGTAACTTATTCTCCCTCTTTATTCTTGTTGCATTGAGGAGAATTAACCCAACTCAGAAGAGACCTTTTCTAGTGAAGGGATTAATGGAGGCTATAGCTAACCCCTCCAGTTCTAAAAGTCTATCCTAAACTGAATAAAAACGTCCGGGGACAGCAAGAATATAATGGAAAACACTTCCTTGGCCTCAGTGGCTTCATGTATGTTGTATAGGTTATCGTCTTAATACCAACAATGCATCAATAACATACAGGAGGATGTTAAGGTGTAATGAGCAGCATACATCGCTAAGGAAGTGTTAGAGATTCTCCATAAGCGCTTAAGCCTGTATCCTTATCGACTTAGAGGCTTTCCAGTACCTACGCCTTAGCACCTTTTGTCTGCATATAATATGTTAATAATCTCTTGTTTGTTATTTATAGAATCTATTGAGACTTAAAAGATATAAGTAATATAAAAGACTCTCACTTGGTCATGTGGAAAGGATAGAAATTGAGAGACTAACTGTAAGACTGTATACGAGTGAGGTGGAGGGGGAGATGTGGAGACCAATGATGAGGTGGAGGGATGGAGTGGATTAACACGAGCAGAGCGGAGGCATGGAGTGGAGAGATACATGAGGGAGGGATATGTAAGTTGGAGTGAGGGTGGTCAAATGGCAGAGGACAGCATAGTGGAGGCGATTTGTTTGTGACCACCCTTTACGTGTTTAGGCGTCTGGCAATAGACAGAAAGATAGATGGGCCTTGTTAAAAGCTGACGTAAACTGGAAGAAGCTTTTACAGCAGGCTCATAGCAGACGAGAGTATGGGCCTTCGAATACAGCCCAAGTCCTTACAGAGACCGGTTAATGTGGGCCAGGTATATTCTAACCCCGTCAGCTGCCATACGTCAGTTTTGTTTTCTTTTCGCAACTTCCTGACGATTTTATCCAGATTAAGATAAACGGATGGGTTATACACCGCCTTTATCAACCCCTACTCTACCAGGTAACGTTTCTAAATGAATGATTTTTTATGCATTGGACTCAGAACATAGGCTTTAACAACTCATTTCCTTAGACCCAGCTGTTCCTTTACGTATCATTCACCTCCACATATCGTCACTTCGGCACTAACACCAAGGCTGTTCCATACAGGATCGGTGTATTGGTATCAGCGGAGGAGTTTTTACATGGCGGGCTTGTGGTAGATCAGTGATGCCTACTTTAGTGAAAATCAAATCCCTTAAACTGTTCCTTGATCTAACCTGGATTAAAATCTGAATCCACTGAGACGTCAGGCCACTTCTGCACCGACTCAACCAAGAAAAAAAGGTATACAGTAATACATTCAACTGAAGGGCTTCAACTTTAATCGCAAAAAGGAAGACAAAATCCCAACTTTTGACGTTTGTTTATGGGATGCCTATGAGAGTTTACTGTCGTTCTTTCAGCTTCACTTGACCCAGACTTTTGTCCTTTTCCAGCTTATTTCATGTTGTTTACTGGTGGAGTAAGTCAGTACTACGCCCGTACATCATTTCATAGCACATTCCGTTAGTCTCCCCGTCTCACACACCCTCTGCCCACTCACATACCTTTTTGAGAGAGAGAGAGAGAGAGAGAGAGAGAGAGAGAGAGAGAGAGAGAGAGAGAGAAAATCGCTTTTTCGTTTTGGTCGTTCAGGATTATCTTGTATCTTAATACTTTCTGGTGAAAGATGGTCCAACAGACTGGGATATAAGAGCATAAGGAAGAATCCACTGCGCACGGCGAGAGACATACGAGACTTCCTCTTCGGGACCCTGACATGGCAACACGCATCCAGAATTTTGTTTAGTGTGGGAGGGTGCCTCTCTAGGGAAAGAGGTAATGGAGGCTATGCCCAATGCCTCCTGTTCGAGAAGTTTCTCGTAAGGTAAAGAAATGATCTACGTGGCAAGAAAAGGCAGAGGGAACTTCGTAGGATTAAAGAGGTCTGCGCCCATCATTATCAAGCCCACGAGCCTATAAAGGCCCTAAACCTCCAGCAATCCAACAATGTGCAAAAGTCTTGTAAGAGTCAGCCTCAGTATGTATTCACCACCAAAGTGGTGACATGTGGAGGTGTATGTAGGAACACTGCTCGGCCTTAGTGATGTTAAGCCAATATCCAAAGTCGGCTTCATAAAAAAAAAAAAAAAGTAGTCTCCCTCCACACAAAACGACATGGATTTTGCGGTAAGGACATCACCTCAAACGCCGTGTCCACAGCAGGGGTAAATAAGGCAATCAGAAACCTAATCACCCTGGGAGAGTAAGTGGTGTCATGATTAACACATCCAGCCTGCAACTCGAAAATCCTAAGTTTTATTCCTGGCTCGTCAGACTCCTGGACAAAGTTTGTTTACTCTGTGTCCCTGTTCACCCAGCCGTGCAGTTGGGATCTGGATGTGAAGTTGTTTGTTGCTTGTCGTATTCTACGTAACTGATGACATTTGAAGTAAATATTTCTTGTTTCCTTTCCTAATTATCGCAGAGGTAATATATTAATACAATATATATTTATTATATTAAATTTATTATTACTTGTGTATTTATACCTGATGCAAAAAGATAACTAGAAAGCATTCAGAGAGTGCATACCACCGCCAGCACTAATATGTTATGATTTAAACTTCAACCTCCGTCCGACGTCATTGGTGGCGGTAATCAATGGTGCCGTTTGTCTGCTCCGTTACGCAATATTTGAGAAGGAATACCTTCCCCGACGCCAAAAACTTTATGATATATTCCTGCAACCGAATCCTGATCCACCTCAAAATTTTCCTGGACCCACTGCCAGCCTATTTATCAATTTTCATTGAAATCCAACAAGAGCCTTTATAGATATCTTGTGCACAAACAAACAAACAAGCACACAGAAGAATACTTAACCTCTGATAAATTATTTAAAAAATGCTTATTAGTTCCCCTTGTTACAGCAATTCCTCGCAACAATTTCCTCTTCAGCAACACAAGCAGTTTTATCCCTCCTCTCGGCTTTACGGTGTTGCATTATTTCATATACATCCCTGGAGAGGTCGTTATGCATCTCTTACTGAATTAGTTTAAAGCTTTCGATTGTGCTGAGCTGGGCCTTGAGCTTTCTTTAACTCATTACAGTTGCTGACACAATATTATAAGTGTATTAATTATTCCCCTGTGGGGAATTCAGCCACCTTCCATTCACAGCCCTTGTAACACAATATTGGGAGTCATAAGGCTTCCCATATCTCAAACACTCAACTTTTCGTTGAGTCCAGTCTGTCTCCTCCTAAGTAATGTACTGTGTGTGTGTGTGTGTGTGTGTGTGTGTGTGTGTGTGTGAAGTGGTCGTTAAGAATCCGGAACCAATCTTTCCATACAGTATCATGTCTTTTATTTTTATGTATTCTAATATACGAACTGCCTTGTCTTATCTAGAACTCTACAAGTCTTCCTCAGTCGACATTTTCCTGGTTCCAGTCACATTCATTCATGAGTATTGTGTTCAAGCATCTCGATGTGTACTAACCTTGACTTCAGTGTTCCAAATAACATACTTTAAGAATCCACTTTCTTCACTTTATTCCATAAGAAATAATAGCAAAATAAAAGTTATGACCACAAAATATTATGTATCTCTCATACATAGGGTCAGTTATAAATTAAATTAGAATTGAATTGGAACTGATTTTATATATGAGAATTGGAATTGAATTGGAATATATATATATATATATATATATATATATATATATATATATATATATATATATATATATATATATATATATATATATATATATATATATATATATATATATATATATATATATATATATATATATATATATATATATATATATATATAATATATAATTATTTGAGTTGAATTGCAATTGACATCAGTCATTTGACAGGAATCGATGTTACGATATGAACTGATGTGAAAAGATAATATAATATAATTATACTATGGTATGCATCTCCATTATTTGGTAATAATTAACTTATATTAAGATAAAAACTAAAATATACAGTTACCTAGCACAAAAATTTTTAAAAATATATCAAGTAACCTGAACTGAGAAACTGATACTAAATACAAATATTTAACTGAATAAATGATCTGAATAAATATATTTAACACTTTGTCGTGCAGATGACGTACCGACGAGTCATTAAAAACTGGTTTTCGGAAAAAAAAAACACGGTAAAACACAGCAGATTATTTTTTTTTTTTCAGATGATGATACTGTTACTTGCATCATCTGCCATTATAGCAATATCCAGTACTTAGCGACTGACATTTACCATAAAAGAAAACATTCCCATTTTCAATATATTTGTAGTGGTTGGGGGGAGAAGGGACTCATCCTCCTCAGACGACAGCCTCAGTTTCACTATTCCACTTCGTATACATGTATATACTTTGTATTTTCATGGATGTTTCATCATGTTACTAATGACCTTATCATGTGCACGTGAGAAGAGTACACGAGAAATTAAGTACATTTGGTGCTTAATCTATAAAAGATATGTATTGGCGATTTTTCTGGGTAAAAATTATTTTTTAAAAAGAAGATACTGTTCTCTGTGTATTATTTTACGTATGTCTTTTCATCACAGTAATTTTATTTGCACAAATCCTAATGAAAATAGATTTTATTTCATGATTTTAAAATAGGATGATGAAGTCTGACAACGGCATACGGCACAGTGTTGAATTGGAAATGAAATGGAATTGGGAAGCATGTGAACTGAATTTTATTGGAATTGAATATTTCCGTTTTTATGAATGATTTCAACTGGATTGGAATCGATTAATTCATATTATACTCTGTATTAGAAATCAGTTCAACTTACAAAAATGAATTGACCCCATTTCTGGTATCCCTCATCTCTTGCCGATATTCTATGCTCTGGGGAGATTTCCTAGTGTATTCAATCTCTTGCGTGCACTGTAAACCTTAGCCTCTTGCTGCTTGCCTCACACCTACGGAAAATATTATATGAAACATTAGAGTCGACTGTTTGTGCTTACATACAATCACACAATATGAGCAATGTTGCTGGAAGGTAAGATTATACGTTCACTTGGGCCTG